>NC_138353.1:30362225-30712225 GCF_046562875.1 Panthera onca | reverse complement strand
TTCTCAAGAATGCTATCTCTAAAAACAATTACTAAATTGATCAATGCTGTGCAGTATTAAAATCATTTAATAATCTATTTCTAACAAAAATATAGATACCCCAGGATAAGTCAAGCATTCTACTGTGATATGTTACTACTCCCTACCACATTACATTTTCCAAAAATCCATGTTTCTCTATTATAATTATTTCCTAATGTCCCCTTATGTACATTGCTTTTCTTGAACCAGATTTACTTCTTGTATCTTTTGCCTCTAAAAGATACTATTCCCTCCTAAATTTATTTATTTTTTTTTTTATTTTTATTTTTTTTTATTTTTTAATATATGAAATTTACTGTCAAATTGGTTTCCATACAACACCCAGTGCTCATCCCAAAAGGTGCCCTCCTCAATACCCATCACCCACCCTGCCCTCCCTCCCACCCCCCATTATTCCCTCCTAAATTTAAAGTTACTGTAACTTTTGAAGTTTCTTTACCAGTTTCTCTTGGTTTGTGCATTATTTTTTGAATGCACTTCCAAATAGTACACCACTTTGCCTATGTATCTGTTTAAGTTAAAACTGAAAAACTTTAATTATACTAACTCTTAATGCATTGAACGATTAAACACAGGGTTTCCTATTTAAAACTAGACAGAATATTGGAAAAATCAGATGCTTTCATGCCCAAACCACTAAATATAAAAGGAGTAAATATTTAACTTTCAAATTTCATTTTAGCTGTCTGCAAATAAAATGCAAAATCACAAATATTAATCACTGCTCCATTACGGCAAGAGAGCCCATGTTTATTTAATGGTTGGGATGGAAAGGCATCAAGCCATAACAATATAATTCAGTTTGGTGACAGCATTTAAAATGCTGAGAATCAATGTCTTCCAAATTTTTGTCAGTTCTCGGTATCTATACAGTGTATCAGTAATTTCTTACGCAAATGAAGATTTTCATAATAAACAAATTCTTTACTGTGTACTCTTTTGTGTGGAAAAAAAGAAAACAGGTTGAACACCTTATCTAAAATTTCACATAAAGCCTTCAAAAATGACCAAATATTTCTGCAAAAATAACTCTAAACTGTTGGCCCTGGGTTATTTTTACCCTTGCATGCAAAAACTTGCATATAATACATATATTAACATTTATTACATTTTATTTTTGAAAATGTATTAGATAAGTCATCAGATAAAAACACTGAGCATTAATGTACCCTCCTAGAGCAATTCCTTGTCCTTATAATTCTCTTGGAGCATTAATCCTCACCTGGCCTCTTTATTACATAAAGTAAATCAGAGAGAAAGTGAGGGAGTAAACCAGGGAGAGCTGAACACTGCTCATCGTTGATTTACATGGTCGTGGTTTTCCTGCTATTCCATTTAGTCCAAAGTTGTGGGTTTTTGAGAAAATACTGTATTTCACGTTTCCAATCTATAAGGTGCCCAATGAAGTACAACCAAGAGGTAAAGAAAACTGATAAAAATATTTCAGTGCACTTCCTACTAAGGAAGTGACTTTGGAACTGGCACAGCAATGGGTTTGGTTTTGTTTTCCTTTTTCTGTTCTATGTATGCAATGTTCTCCTATTTTAAATTTCTTTTACTAATATTAATGTACAGAAAGCTATGTTGAGAGAAGATTAAAACGCAGTAAGTCTTAATTACTCAATTCATTCAAAAAGGAAATAAGGTACACATAGTATCTAACCACTTAAAACTTCAAAGTAGGAGTAAAATACATCACACGCAAATCAAAAGTAAAAGATGAGACAGACTGCACTTTGACAAAAAAATTCAAAGGAATTACATTGATTTCGAAACCAACTTACCCAATTTTTGTCTTCTCTTTCAACTTTGAACAAGTTTTTGTTTTTTTGCTCTCTTTGTCCTTTGGCTTGGATTTCATCCGTCTACCTTTCTTTTCCTCTTTTCCTTCAACTGAAGCACTAGGAAAGTTCTCAGGACTCATTACTCGTGGAATATTGCGTTCCCCACGCTCCTTTGCTTTTGCTATGGCCTCTGATATTATCCGATTAGCCTTTTCTTGCTTGCTTTCTGATTCCACTTTTTTTCTCTGTTTCTTCTCAGACATGATCCTCACCTGGGTATTCTGCAACTTAGTGTATGTCCCAGAACCGTCACTCTTCTTGGAAGATGGAGGCTAGAGAAATCAGAATACTTTTTACACAACATGCCAGAGTACAGCTAAACGATTAACATAAATACTTGAACATTTAAAGTTATGCTCAACGAAGTAAAATACGTGAGCCGACATGTGAGTGCTACAAACAAATGTAAAATTATAACATTTTGCTGATCTAGAAATTAGTGTTGGTATATAAAAAAGCTCCACTACTGCTTTTAAAAACGGTTAAAGAAGGATAACGTAGATTCACTGATATTTTCACAGCATTCTTGATTAGTTAGCTGATTCAAATTTTGTCCTGTAAATACTCTGTACATTTGAAATAAAAGTCTTTTCTTTCCTTTTCACTCCAGAACTGTGGAATTTATTGATAAATTTAAAATAGCAATTTTGATTTAGAATACTCCTTATAGTTTATTATTTTTAGAAATACAAAGCTTCTCTGCTTTACAAGAAATTAGAACTAGAACCCAAAATCATTTAAATCATTTTTTTAATGTGCAATCTATGCAGCAACATAGCTAGTTAGTAAACAGACATTCCCATACTTAAAATTAGAGAAAGTTTTAGTTTTTCCGTGAAAGAGTTAAATGTGGAATTTTTTTTCCTCTCTCTATATCATAATTATTTTGCTCAAGCAATTCTGGAAAAAAAAAAACAAGTTTTACAGTTTTACGTTAAAATTATTAATATTTTAGCAGTATCACAGGAAGCAGATCAACAGCATTTAAAAAAGAATATCCTCTTCAAACACGCATTCATCCACATATACTTAGATCACAGTTTTGTTATGTTCTTACCCGTAAACATGCCTCTGACTATAGCAAAGGAAAAAACCACCAGGAATTTCCAAACACATTTTCATGCTGATTCCAGTGTGCTTCACTGGATATCTTTTCTATACCTGCCTCATCAAAGGTTTCATAGCAGTGCTGCAGCACTGGGAAAGGAAGGAGGGTTTAGAACGCTCACTAAAATGCCACCTTAAGGCCTACAGGCTATAACAAATAACCAAGACTCGAGAAAACAGCAACAAGCTCAAGATGGCGATGCAGTACGACTCCCGCAGCAGCAGCCAGTAATAAGGAAGGTTATTCAATCCCATTAGCCTTTTAGCCCAAAGAACCCCTCCTCCTCCCACTCATTCAGGCTTTCACTTACCCTTCCTCTTGGCCTCTTCACTGAAGACATTTTTGGCGTCAGACAAAGGCTTGCCCTCTGCTTTTTCACCACCCCAGGCAGTGCTCAAGAAAAAAGCATTGAAAGAAGATTCCTAAATGGCCTATTTAGCAAGCTGCAACCAAGAGATGCACAACCCT
Organism: Panthera onca; assembly: GCF_046562875.1. Classification (NCBI taxonomy): domain Eukaryota; kingdom Metazoa; phylum Chordata; class Mammalia; order Carnivora; family Felidae; genus Panthera; species Panthera onca. Next base: position 30,708,763 of record NC_138353.1, on the reverse strand, counting down.
CCACAAACACACATTGTGATTTATCAACACATTTCTGCCTTGGCAAGTTTATATCCACTGTTCATCCTATTTAGATATGAAAAAGGCTATAAACCCCTCCTAAAAAGCTGGGTTTCCTCAATAGCTGTAAGCAGATAGCCAGATTCCAACAAAGCACAGAAAGAAATGAATGCACAAAGCATCAAAATGCATCAGCATGAATATTAGAGATGTCGTTAAAAATACTGACTCCTTCTGCGGAAGTAGGCCAGCAGATGGTGCTACCAGTTATTATTCCATTAGACTCTGCAATTTAACCCCCAATGGACTGTTCTTCCCTCCATGTAACACATTAACTCTCACTCTGCCATTTCCTGCAGTAAAGTTTTAGAAAATATACGTAAAAGCTGATTTTAGAAGGACATCTGAAAACTCAAACTGTGGTGAAATGGCTTTATGCAGCTATCAATGTTAAAAAAAAAAAGAATCCAATGCAATTTTTACTGGAGAAAAATACTTTTCTCCAGGACACCATAAAATACTGGAACTAGGAGAACAGCTAAAGACCAGCAAGGGTTAAAGAGCAGGTCACACATAACAAGTGACTTCTCGTTAAGAAATTAGGTGAGTTCTCTTCGGATTCTTGTAACAAAAGCTAACACTGTGATTTTTAAAACAGACAAATGAGGCTATTTTCATTTAAATTCTAAAGAGAAGTTTAAGATTTTGAAAAGAACACACGAGAGCTGCCTATATGCCCACAGAGAGCAAATAACAACACTTAAATTTTTTCCGTATTTAAACCTGGAAAAATATACTAATGAATATTTCTAACATCAAAAACACATGAAATTCCTGACCTTGACTCCTCATGTTCTATTTTAAATGAACTGCTGAGTTTTTTGGATTAAATTTTGGTTTTAGTCCCTTGCTAAAAATAAATAACAAGTCTTCCTGAATTTCAGCAATACAGCTTCTCTTTCTATAAAAAACTGAGGCTGAAATAATAAGAAATGCCCTTAAGTACCTAAAACAAAATTTTCACTGCTTTAAAATTCAAGTTTACTTCTTTCATTAATACCATTTTTTTTTTTTTCAGTCGGTCTTGGCAAGTTATCTGATATTTCTATCAAAGAACAATTTTTGTTTTTTTCCCTTTTAAACCAAAGGTCTCAACACAGAGTAATATTATATGACTGATCACGAATTAAGACCAACTGGAAGGCAGGGGAGGAAATTAAGGTTTACAGAACCAGGAAAGGCAAGGAGAGGATCTGACTGCCCTGAGGAGTCATCTACACAAAAATCACAATGACCAACAGTAAGGGCTTATTACTTACTGAGTGCTTACTAAGTTCAAGGCACTACTCTAAGCATCTTTCACCTAACAACTAACTTAATCCTCAACAATAGTAGGGTAATAGTGATAATGGAAAGGAGAGGAGTAGCAAATGATAGATACACTCTTAGAGCAGTATCGCAAAAAGTTAGAACGACCTGAGAGCAAGCAAGAAAAATCATAATGGTAACAGTAATGGTAAGAGCTAACACTTATTGAATCCTTACTGTGTTCCAGGCACTACTCTTCATATTACACATATAGCAACTCCATTAATCTTCAAAACAACCCTGTGAGCCATGCACTTACAGCTGAGGATACTGAGGCATGAAGAAATAATTCCCTCCAGATCACACGGCTGCTGACTGATAAAGCAGGGATCAAAAGGCAAAGAACTCACTAGGAAAACCATACTCCTAACCACTATATGGTATCATATGTGGTTCAAATATCATAATTTACACAGATTAATCTGAATACAAAGAAACTAAGTGACTTTATCAAAACTGCAGAGACACTAGTAATAAAGCTAGAATGAAATTAATTTTTCCCAGTGCCCTTTCCAAGACGTAGAGATCAACCAGATATGGGTGGGTGAAGAGCAGAAAGGATCAGTGCTTGGCTTCTAGACCAAGGCAAGGTATGAGAAGGTAAAAGAAATAGGAAGTTTAGGCAAGAAAGGATGTGTAGATGTGTGTGGTTAAGTTTAAAAGCTCTAGTAACTGAAAATTTGAGACTGGATCCTCAGAGAGGGTAGGGTTGGAAAAGATGATGTCAATTCTCTCTCTGTTTTCTTTCAATATCTTTAATTCACTGACACTATCCTCAGAACCTAAGATGATTTCCAAAATATATCACTTCTCCCATTAAAGTTTTTCCAACAGATTCTATTCCTTGACTCAAAATCCCAATTGTTTAACAATAAATCTTAACAGTGGACAGTAATAGAGAAGTCCATGGTTATATATTTCTTCTGCTATTAGAATGCAATATTTTAAAATGATATTCCCACAGAACATCAATTACTGAGGTGTTAAGTAACTGAACATTTTTAATGTAGGTCATTTCTCAATTCACACATATACACAAACATACAAAAGGATAGCTGATGTGCTTTTTTTAATGTCATACAGTCTTTCTCTTTTCCCTTATATAGGCACTCATCAAATTCTGTCAAGTCCACTTAATTATATTTTGTTCTATTTTCCTCCTCATCCCAACAGCTTTGCTGTATCAATTTCCCACTTGTTATGGTTACACTGTAGTTATACAGAAAAATATCTTCCTTATCTTTGGTGATGATGAAACATTAGGTCTGCAATCTACTCTCCAATTCTTTACAAAGTCAAAGAATTTCTTTGTATTTCACTTGTGATTCTTCTGTAAGTTTGTCATAGTTTCAAAATATTTTTTTAACACAAGTTGTTTAAAAATCAAAACTAAAGGCAAAGATCTTGCTCCCACAAAATCCACATGGTAAAGGACAAAAAAACATAAAAAAGAAGGCACATATACTAATATCATATCTAAATGTTTATAAGACAAAGAAGTCATAGCAAAACATAAAGATGATCTCATATGTGATATATTATGCTGATAGCAACTGAAAGGAATATATGGAGCATCCTGTATATCATATTTCAGTACTGGGGAAACTCAAGGATTTACGGTATGAGTGTTTTTCAAACCACAGGTCATTAGCTAATATCAACTCATGATATAAACTTAGTGGGTCCAGATGAAATAGAACAGAATGAAAAAGTATGGCGTATAGCCTTTATGAATGCTACATGCTACAAAATTTAAAAGTTTTCATACCACCTATTACATCTTTTTCCTTCCTGAGAGAAAGAAGCAGAAGAATTTGTTCAGAAATTAGAGGCATTAAAATCTGAGGGGTGGGGGAGTCAGATCTTTCCTCTCTTGATGGAATGATTTTCCCAAACACTCACCCAACCCACATTCCAATGGGAATTTTTCCATTTCAAATATTTTAGTTGTAGATAAATAATTTAGATTATTGAATTACCAGTGTGTAGACGCGAGTGGAAATTATAAATTTCCAAAAAAGAAGGGGAGAATGGTCACATGGCTACTCTGCATGTACTACAGAACACAGGCTCCTTTATTGGAGGAAATACATATATTTCTATTTCATATATTTTAAAAACAGTATGAAGGAATAAAAGGTCTCAAATAATAAAACAGATACAATTCCTTACTAAGAATAAAACACAGAACAAGGAATTTTTCAACAACACAGGCAAAACTGCATTATAGCTAAAAATCTTCCAACCTTTCTCAGAAGAGAGGATTGTTAGGCTTCAGAACTGGGGGTCAGGGTGGATGGAGGTTCCAATGGAAGACTATGTAAAATAGAATAGAGATAGCAAGTATTGAGCAAAAATGAATGTTATTGCCTAGAAACACAATGTAGAAATAACAGAAGAGAGGCAGTTAGGGAAACCCCAAAACACCAAGTTCAAGGGGTTGGTGGATGAAGAGGAGCTAATGAAGGAAAACAAAAAGAAACTACAAGAATGCTAAGTATTAGCAGAAGAGTGGTGTCCTGGAAGCCAAGAGATCTCGAGTTAAAAATTTTGCAGTCAAGGGGCACTTGGGTTAAGTATACCACTCTTTTTTTTTTTTTTTTTTTAATGTTTTATTTTTGAGAGAGAGAGAGAGAGTGAGCACGGGAGGGGCAGAGAAAGAGGGAGACCCAGAATGCGAAGCAGGCCCCAGGCTCTGAGCTGTCAGCAGAGTCCAATGCAGGGCTCAAACCCACAAACTGCAAGATCATGACCTGAGCCGAGTCTGGATGCCTAACCAACTGAGCCACCCAGGTGCCCCAAGCATCCAACTCTTGATTTCAGCTCAGGTCATGATCTCATGGTTTGTGAGTTCAAGCCTCATGTCGGGGTATGTGCTGACAGCACGGAGCCTGCTTGGGATTCTCTCTCTCCTCCTCTCTCTTTGCCCCTCTCCCCTCTCTTTCTGTCTCTCTCAAAATAAATAAACATTAAAAAAATTCTGCTGTCAAAAGGAAAGTATAATATAGTAATTTGATATTATAAAGAATTTATAAGGCATTTTAGTTCTCTTAACTTGTTTATGATAAGCCAGTTTGCTAGTTATAATAATTATTTAAATATTCATATAAAACCAACATTCTAAAAATAAATTTAAAGTAAATTTTAGTATAATATGTATCAAACATTAATGTGATGACTTCTTTTGGTCTTTTTATTTATTATACACAACATTTTTTCCGCAAGCTACTGATAGTTTCTTTTAAAGAGAAATGGGGAAAAACTGACATAAAAGCAAATTATAATCTGTTAAAGTCTTTTTCTGAGTTTTACCCTTAAATCTGTTTTCAGAGTTTTTGATAGAAGTGAAGCAATTATTTTACTTTGCTTTTCCTCACATCTGTGAAGTGCCATGTTCACAAACTAAAAAAGGCCTACTCTTATCTTATGACTTGTGTTAGTACCTACGTCTCCACTTTTAGCTAACCACAACATTCTTTTTTTAGTGTCATAAATCTTGCATTTTACATTGAAAAGGTAATACATTTTTTTTTTTTTCAACGTTTATTTATTTTTGGGACAGAGAGAGACAGAGCATGAACGGGGGAGGGGCAGAGAGAGAGGGAGACACAGAATCTGAAACAGGCTCCAGGCTCTGAGCCATCAGCCCAGAGCCTGATGCGGGGCTCGAACTCACGGACCGTGAGATCGTGACCTGGTTGAAGTCGGACGCTTAACCGACTGCGCCACCCAGGCGCCCCTGAAAAGGTAATACAATTAAAAGTATTGCCTTTATTTTAATCATCCACACAGCAATTCAGGCAAATAGTACATATTCATAAAAGTTATTTTTTTTTTCTAAATAAAAATTTGTTTTGTGACTTACAGGAAACACAGAGAGAGAGGAACATGTTAGAGGCTATCACGGGGGTGCAATCAGCAAAATCCAGAATGTGGGAAACTATAGACAAATGACTCCATCTCTTCCACAAAGGAACAAAATGAAGGGGAACCACAAATTTAAAAGAGATTTAAGGGGGCGCCTGGGTGGCTGAGTCAGTTAAGCATCCGACTTCGGCTCAGGTCATGATCTTGTGGTTCATGAGTGGCTCTGTGCTGACAGCTGGGAGCCTGGAGCCTGTTTCGGCTTCTGTGTCTCCCTCACTCTCTGCCCCACCCCCACTCATAGTCTGTCTCTGTCTCTCTCTCTCTCTCAAAAATAAATAAATTAAAAAATATTTAAAATAGGGGCGCCTGGGTGGCGCAGTCGGTTAAGTGTCCGACTTCAGCCAGGTCACGATCTCGCGGTCTGTGAGTTCGAGCCCCGCGTCAGGCTCTGGGCTGATGGCTCGGAGCCTGGAGCCTGTTTCCGATTCTGTGTCTCCCTCTCTCTCTGCCCCTCCCCCGTTCATGCTCTGTCTCTCTCTGTCCCAAAAATAAATAAAAAAACGTTGAAAAAAAAAAAAAAAAAAAAAAAAAAAAATATTTAAAATAAATAAAAGAGATTCAGGCTAAATGATAAAAGAGAGAAAAAGAGACACTTAAAATACATATTAGCCAAATGTAATGAGTAGCCCTTGTTTTGACAGTGACCTATAAAAAAAATTATAAAAATAAATTTATTATAGTAGGGAATTTTAACTTTGACCAGGCATTTGATTACAGTTATTTATTAGGTGTTAAACTGATTTTGCAATGGTGTTTTATTTTTGTTTTTTAAAATGTTTATCTATTATTTACTTTGAGAGAGTGAGTGAGCAGGAGAGGGGCAGAGAGAGAGAGGGAGACAGAGAATCCAAAGCAGGCTCCACACTGTCAGCACAGGGCCTGATGCGGGGCTTGAACCCATGTAACAGTGATATCATGACCTGAGCTGAAAGCAAGAGTCAGACACTTACCCAACTGAGCCACTCAGGTGCCCTTGAAGTGATATGATTGAGATATGCTTCAAAATAATCCATGTAGGAGGTGGGAATGATAATTAGAGGATCGTACAGATAAAACAGTGCCCTATAAATTGATGGCTATTGTAGCTGGGTGATGCATAGTCTACTTTGGTGCACACTTGAAATGTTATGTAATAAAGAAATTTAAAAAGTTATATTCAGGGAATAACAAGTAGCGTGGCATAACAAGAAAAGGAGGTGCGTGTAGAAGAATCATGAGCAACAAGGGCTGAAAGGTAATGGGTTAGATCATCAAAGGTGTTACAAGTTAATGCTAAAATATCTGGACTTTGTCTTTATGCTGAAGGAATGAGGTAATCAATAAATGATTACATACAGAGAAGTAAGGGGATCCAAGTTTTAGATTTAGGGTTGCTAAGTGGTTTCAATAAAAATACCTGAATACTTGATGAAAAAGTCTATTTATTTATGAAAAATTTATTTATAAAAAGGCCATTCATGATATGAAAACAAGTAATATTTGACTTTTATTTTATATTAGTGTGTACTCCTTTTTCAATGCTGTATTGTTTAAAAGTTCATCTTTTGTGGGGCACCTGGGCGGCTCCGTCAATGAGGCCTCTGACTCTTGATTTTGGCTCAGGTCATGATTTCATGGTTCACGAGACTGAATCCCCCGTTGCGCTCTGAGCTGACAGCATGGAGCCTGCTTGGGATTCTCCCTTTCCCTCTCTCTCTCTGCCCTCCCCTGCTCGTGCTTTCTCTTTCTCAAAATATATAAATAAACTCAAAAAAAAAAAAAAAAAAAAAAAGGTTCCTTTTCTTCCAGATAAATCAAAAAGTGTATTTTAAAAACCTCACCAAGTTTACTACTTCCTTAACATTAAATATACTAAATTCATCAGTCTATAAATTAGCCATGACACTACAAGCTATTCTCAACATAATGTTGTGATTAAGGCATTGGCTCTGAAGTCAGCCAGACCTGGGTTTTAGTCCCAGTTTCAGCATTTACTTGGGCCTCTGTTTCCTCATCTGTAAAAGAGAAATATATCAGTATCTGCCTTGTGATACCAGGACTGTAGTGAGACCTAACAGATAACGTGCTTACTATGGTGCCTGGCAAACAAATACTCAGAGACTTCCGACATTACCATCGTTACTACTGTAATGTGACACTCTGCCCACCTCAGCGTATCAATCATATCGGATATGTGATGTCAGTATATCTTATCACTTACTAGGGATGTTGTTTCGATTCCTTGGTTAAAGTGGTATCTACCATGATTCTCTACTATAAACCTGTCCTTTTAGAATTAATATGTATCTTATTACTATACAAGACTATACAAATACCTTATTTCTCATATACATCTGCCTAGTAATTTTAACATGCATTGATGGTTCCTGCCTGTAACAATTATTATGTTTTTTATGTAACAATTGTTATATATTTGTTATGTAACAATTATTATATATTTGCCTAATGCAAATTTTCTATTGTTATCATTCCTCCCACATTTTCAATTGGAATTCTACTGTAAAAAGAAGCTGTCTCTTCTATTTACTCATTCAATTATTTATATATAGTATACACTATATATTGTATAAACTCATGGGTATTTATTTTATTCTATGGATTATAATCTGGTACTATGATTATTTATTTGTTGTTTAAATTGTCCCAGCTTTGGCCATTTAGGGGACGTTTGGCCATTTCCAGACAACAATTCAAAACATCACATCAATAAAAAAATTAAAATATTATATATAAATATCACTTTGGTAAATAATAGTAACTTCCCATAGCACCTTTTCTAAAATGCTTCTTGGGGAGTATTTTTTCTTTTTAATGTTTACTTATTTTTGAGAGAGACAGAGAGACAGAGACAGAGACAGAGAGAGAGAGAGAGAGAAAGTGAGGGAAGGGCAGACAGAGAGGGAAACACAGAATCTGAAGCAGGCTCTGAGCTGTCAGCACAGAGCCTGACACGGGGCTCGAATCCACCAACTGTGAGATCATGACCTGAGCTGAATTCAGATGCTTAAATGACTGAGTCACCCAGGCACCACAGGAAAAAAATTTTTGAAGATGTTTAAATGTGTTAATTCACAAACCATTTTCCAGCCCAAAAGTTTCCATAATTTCTGGTGTATTTTCTTATTTCATTTCACAATATTCCTATGTGGTTAAAAATAAAATCAAATATTATTTCTAACTTTGCAGATGAAAGAGGTCAGGCACAGATGAGACAAGTACCTAACACAATGACACAACAGCAGAGTTCAACTCTTAAAAAACAAAATCATTTTCCTAAGTATTGCCATTGCCTACCATTCCCATACAGGTGACTATTGATCCAAAGTTCATAGAGCATTAAATTTATGATACTCTATTAGGAATCAGTAACCTCTCCAAAACAGTTTATCAAGTTGCCATCATTGGGTTTTCTTTCCCCCCAGACTAAGAGAGAAACTGGAGTGTGGCAATGGCACTCTGACAGAACCCAAAGGTGAAGTGCACTCTTACAGCCTCGACAGACAGGTCCTGATAGAGTGGGAGGGCAACAGTGTAAGCAAATTAACCAAGCAGTTGCATAATTGGCTTGATATCACTAACATCACACTCGCAATTCTCTTGGCAGTGTTTCCAAACGAACTGATAAAATACCAAGGAAAAAACCTCTTTCAAGTCTTTTAAAGGAGGCATTGAGAATCAGTTATGTTGAAAGACAACTTATTTTTTCCATACAATGCATTATGAAAAACCAATTTTGATTTTCAGAATTCCGAGATAATTTCTAAAAACCTGTTAGAATACTCAAGTGATTATTAACAAACATAAATGACATTAAGAGGAGGGGAAAATAAATACATTTGCAAGAAGACAAAATAAGGCATGTAAACTTGATACGCAGTTGTAGGCAAAAGAAATATAATTTTACTAGATAATGAAGAACAGTCATAAAAAGTCAAAAGCATTTCAAAAATCACAAAATATATGTAATTGTCCCATATTAGAATTTCATCTTGCATAATGCAAAGACAGTAATGAAAGAAACCGCATCTCTGGATATACTTCTAACCACAAGAAAAAAATTATTTGTGGAAACAGAAGTGATGAGAACCATATACGAATGTTAAATATGCCCTTTTGGTGTTTATGACAGTCTAGGCATGGCAGTTGTGTGTCACTGACTTTATAAAGATAGAACTTTTAAAGTTAAAGGAAGAAAAAAAGTATCATCATATGACCAGAAACTAAAAAAGGATGGACAGATCAGTAAGGTAGGAAATGTAGTACCTGGAGTCAGGAGACTCGAAACCAAAATTTACAATGAGAAATTATTCTAGGGGGGAAAAAAACAAAAAACAAAAAACAAAACTGTCTCTAAAAACACTGGTTGCAGCCATACAGGTTTCAGAGAGGCAGAGCACAAAAGACAGAATTAGTAACAGCATGAGAGGCACTGACCTGTAAGAACAGTGCTGTGAAGGCCACAGTGATTTAAGGTCTGATAAATGACGAAGGACAATTAAAAATGCTCCCCTGACTGTTTTGAAAAACAGCTAGGATCTTGAGGGTACAGTGTGTGAGGGGTGGGATGGATGGGAAAGGAAGGGTAGGGAAGGAGGCAAAACATGACAGAGAACATCATTCAGATTGTAAAGAGTGTAACCCTGATGTTGAGTCTGAACCTGGTGCAGTCATGCTACATTTAAGAATAGAAAGAAGCAAACCTGATCCTGTCAGGTGAGACCTTCCAAAATTTATCAAACAGATTCTATTTCCACAGCTTGCACTAAACCCCTCCAAATGAATATTTTCAGTTTAAATTTGTGAACTGGTGCCATCTGGTCAATCTCCTGGGTTCCTACTGGCCTTTCATTTCAGCTTAATCTCTCTTCAGCCACCCTACCATTAGTTCTTAATTAGCCTCCCTCTTAACGCATCCCCAAAAATACTGATTAAAAAAAAAAATCTTATGAGGCTGAATCTATAAATGGGCATGCTTGCACACATACACAAAACAACCACTTAAGTAAAAAATAAGTGGTACATGCCTTAACAGCAGCTCATGTGAAAAATACCAGGGAATTTTAGCTCACTGTAAGCTAAATAAGTGTATGGTGTAATGAGCTTGCCAAAAAAGCAAATTCAATCTTAGACTGCACAAACAAAAATGTGGTATAATGAACAAGATAATTACAGTATACTCTAGTTTCACCAAGAGAAGTGTATTCTGTCTTGGATTTAAAAGGAACATGAGCTACATCACTCATACAAGATATATTATTTGAGTATATACTACCTGCCAGACATTGTTATATGTGCTGGGAATAAAAGAGTAAATAAACAAGATGACAAAGTTCCTGTTCTAATATAGCTAAGATTTTAGAGAAAGAGTGAAGAAAATAGGGAAAACATCAGGTAAAGGTAAAGGCTACACAGAGAATGAAAATAGGATGATGTGATTCAAAGTGGTAGGGTAACGATTTTAGAATGGGTTCAGGAAAGGTATAATGGAGGAGGCCATTTATACTGAAATCTGAATGAAAAGAAAGACTAGCCAAACTAAGATCAGAGGAAAGATGAATCAGAAATCACCTTAAGCAGGTCTGAGAAAATAGCTACAAAGCAAAATGAACAACATACTGGTTTTATGTCCTCATAAGTTTCCCCATTGAATAACATTTGTACTAGCCATACTGTACTTCCCGGTGATCATCTAGAAACTGTCGCATAGAAAGGAGTACTCTTGTACCACAATTCCTCTTCAGATCTTATCTGTTCAGGTCCTACATTTTAAAGCTGATTTCCTTCTAATAACAAGCCAACACTATTCTCGATGGTCTTACTGTCTAAGACAGTGTTTTTTGAACTGTGAGCTGAAATCTCATTTTGAGCCATTAATTCAGTAGATAGTCATTAACATTCTTTATAAGTGAAGTAGACCAGAGTTTTGTAAAATGTTTGTTACATCTTAAAATGCACACACTGCTACAAATATATATTCACAAACATAAACAGACACTTCTATACTGAGTCCCAGTCAAAAAAGTTTGAAAAACACTGTTAAAAGAGGTTAACAAATGCTTCAATTTCATTCCATAGGAAAATTCAACCCAGACTATTATTTTGGTCTATCCCATTGCGGAGGTGTTGACTAACTGAATCAAAGAAACAAAATCCTAAACATACACTAGTAAGTAAGCTCTATAGAACTGGGACTATGTCTATATCTACCTGGAGACAAACACACTATATATCACACAGAAAAAAAAAACATCTGATGAATAAATGAATGAGCAAAGGTTGAATAAAGTTCCAAAAAGCTTATTTTTCTAACAACAGTAAGTATGCTTTTAAAGTAAAGAATTTGGCCTTGTCCAAAGAGAGGTTTGGTCTCTGCCCTCAGCTTCTGGGAGATAACTTATATCATACCTGATAGGAATGTCTTTGTTTAAGGCCAGGAGCTGTCCATCTTAGATCATATGGTGGGGCTGGCCATACCAGAAAGACCAATCACGTGATTTAGGGTGAGGGGCTTTGAGTCATCTATTATTTGAGTCATCTATTATTAGTTAACTTGGAGGCTGAGATCAACCATGTGGGCAATCAATCATGTCTACTTAATGGAGCTCCAATAAAAACTCTGACACTGACATTCAGGTGAGTTTCTCTGGGGGACAATACTCTGCCTAACATCACATATCAATGCTGGGACCTGACTCCATGGGGAAAGCTTTGTGTTCAAAACCTTCCAAGATAGCTCTATGTGTCTCTTTCTGTGGCTAATTTTAACCTGTAATCTACCCCATAATAAACCATAACCACAAGTATAATAGCTTTCTGTGAGTTCTGTAAGTATTGCTAACATATTATTAAGACTAAGGGTAGCTTTGGGAACCCCGAGAATTTGCAGTTAGTGTCAGAAGAGAGGACAGTTTGGGGATTGTGTTAATTTTGCAGTGTGACTAACTCCTGAGTAATACTATTCAATGAAAAAAACAAGTTTGATGAACAAGTAAAGAGATCTTGATCTGAAAAGTATCTTCAAATGTTAGCTTCAATTAAAAAGATTTTCAAAATATTTGTAAGACTCATAAAAGCATGAAAACTAAGATTGGTAAAGATTTCATTCTACCTAAGGCTTATCTATAGGAAATCTGAGCTAAGAAAAGTACTTCCCTAAATATCCCTATACAAAAGTCTAAAAAAAAAAATCTGTACACAGCAAAACATACATGTAACCAGAAACTGGGTAGAGGATACCCTGGATCTCTCTGTATTATTTTTTACAACTGAATGCAAATCTGACATTATCTTAAAATAAAAAGTTTAATTTATAAAAAAGGGAGTTAGGCCTTTCCTAAGCTCAGAGACCCTCTCCTGCTGGCCTTGAAGAAATGAGCTTCAATGAGGTCTACAGCTGCAAGGAAATGAATTCTGCCAACAACCCTGTGAGCCTAGAAAAGAACCCTGAGTCACAGGTGAGATCACAGCCCCAATGCACATGGAGGTTACAATTTTGTGAGACCCTGAGCAGAGCACCCACATAAGCTGTGCCCACCCACTTGATCCAAGAAACTATGAGATAATAAATGGGTGCTATTTTAAGACACTAATGTGTGGCTAATTTGTAACTAGACAGCATAACTAATACATTCATATATCCTACGATTGAACAATTTCATTCCTAGATACATAAGAGAAATACATATAAAGTTTAATAACCAACAAAACTGATCTATGAGTTCTACGTCAGAATGGTGATCACTCTTAGGGGGAGGGCAAGTAGTGACTCAAAGGAGGTCTGAGGAGGCTTCTATGATTGTGATAATATTCTATTTCTTGATCTGGATATTGGCTACGCAGAGGACATTTACTCTCTGAAAATCTATCTAACTGTTCACTTCTAAACTGTGTATGTTTCTGTATGTATGTCATATTTCAATAAAGTTTACATTAAAAGATTATAACTCAAATTTAAGGCTATTATTTAATCTTCTTATTGATCGGAGTAAATGACAATTCATTACATGCAGATATTTAAGTAAAATATAATGATATCTTGGGGGTGCCTGGGTGGCTCAGTCGGTTGAGCGTCCGACTTTGGCTCAGGTCATGATCTCGCGGTCCGTGAGTTCGAGCCCCACGTCGGGCTCTGTGCTGACAGCTCAGAGCCTGGAGCCTGTTTCAGATTCTGTGTCTCCCTCTCTCTGACCCTCCCCCATTCATGCTCTGTCTCTCTCTGTCTCAAAAATAAATACACGTTAGGGGCGCCTGGGTGGCTCAGTCGGTTAAGCGTCCGACTTCGGCTCAGGTCATGATCTCGCGGTCCGTGAGTTCGAGCCCCGCATCGGGCTCTGTGCTGACAGCTCAGAGCCTGGAGCCTGCTTCAGATTCTGTGTCTCCCTCTCTCTGACCCTCCCCCGTTCATGCTCTGTCTCTCTCTGTCTCAAAAATAAATAAACATTTAAAAAAATAAATAAATAAATAAATAAACGTTAAAAAAAATTTAAAAAAAAAGATATCTTGTTACAAAAGACAAACTAATTTTCTTTGTCATATTAACATGGCATTTCAGATGGTTTTATTCAGAAAGAAAACAGTAAAAGTGAAATATAATATTACATATTTCTTCCAGTAGCTTCCACAAAATTCGAAAAGAGTCCTGAGAGTTACTTTTATCAATGTTATTGGTGACAAGAATGGTGGGACTAGAGCAAAGGAAGCTCTTTAAAACCCACAATCAAGGGGTACATGGTTGGCTGTGTCAGTTAAGTGTCCAACTCTTGCTTTTGGCTCAGGTCATGATCCCAGGGTTGTGGGATCATGCTCTGAATTGGGCTCCATGCTGAACATGGAGCCTGCTTAAGATATTCTTTCTCTCTCTCCCTCCCTCCTCCCCTCTCCCCCGCTTGCTGTCCTAGTCTAGTGTGCCCTTCCTCTAAAAGGTAGCCTAGGAAACGTCCATTTAAAGCTCAGTGTAGATATCACTTCCTTTTTACAGTATGTCATTTTGCTGCTATATTTGCCAAAGTGTACTGTAGTCACTTATAAAGGTCATATTCTTTTTTTCTTAACATAAACTTTTTTTAATTAAAAAAATTTTTTAATATAATTTATTGTCATTGGCTAACATACAATGTGTAAAGTGTGCTCTTGGTTTTGGGGATAGATTCCCATGGTTCATCCCAATAAAGGTCATATTCAATTTGTACTTCTGAAACCTGGCCACTGTTTGGTACAATTCCATCATCTGTATGAGGATAATCATAGTTTCTAACCTAACAGAACTAGGTTGCTATGAATTGAAATGAGACAATTCAAATAAAGGATCTTAGAACAGTGTTTGACATATATAAAGCATTCAGTGAAGGTTACTGTTAATTATTATGATAAAGATAATGGTCTTTTTATAAAAAATTCTCAAAACTCCATTAACATGGAAACAAATATTTCTTTAAATGGACAAACGTTTTAAGCACTTTACCAAAGATGACAAACAGATGGCAAGTAAACACGAGAAAAGATGCTCACATTGTCAGACACTACTAGGGCAATGCAGATTCAGCCCCAATGAGATACCACTTACACATCTATTTCGATGGTTAAAAAAATAAGAGAAGACCTAGCAATACTAAGTGGTGAAGAGAATATGGAGCAACTGAACTCTTTTCACACTGCCAGTGGGAATGCAAAAATGGGCATTTTGGAAAACTGGTTGCTTTTTAAAAAGGTAAATTTAAGATTATTTAATATATGATCCCAGCAATCCCACACTGATATACCTACCCAAGAGAAAAGAAAATATTTAGTGATACAAAAACCTGTACATAAATGTTTGTAGAGCCTTTATTCATAATTGCCAAAGTCTGCAAACAACGTGAATGTCCTTTAACTGGTGAATGCATACACTATCTATGGAACATCCATATGATGATATGCTATTCAGTAACATGAAAGAATACACTACCCCTTACATGCAACAAAGAATACATTATGCTAAGTGGAAGAAGCCGGACCAAAGAGGCAATGTGCCACGATTCCATTCCATACAATACTCTCAAAAATGCAAAACTACAAAGAAAAAAAATAACCACTGGTTGCCAGGGTAGGGCTTGAAGGAAAGACTGACTGCAAAGAAGCATGAGAGAATATTTTGGGCCGGGGTGGGGGGTGGGGAGGGGGAAGGATTACAAAATTCTCTTTTTAAAAATTTTTTTTAATGTTTATTTATTTCTTTGAGAGAGGGGGAGACAGAGAAAGTGTGAACAGGGGAGGAGCAGAGAGAGGGAGACACAGAAAATAAAGCAGGCTCTGAGCTGCCAGCACAGAGCCCGACGTGGGGCTCGAACTCACAAACTGTGAGATCATGACCTGAGCCGAAGTCGGAAGCTCAACCTACTGAGCCACCCAGGCGCCCCCAAAATTCTCTATCTTGACTGTAGTGTGGTTTTGCACGATGCACTCATTTGTCAAAACTCATAGAACTGTACACTAATAAAGATGAAATTTTACCAGATGTAAATTATGTCTCAAAAAAAACCTGCATAAAAAAAGATTTATGTTCTTTAGGCTTCAATTTACATATTAAGAGGCTAATAGACTAGACCTCTAAATCTAGGTTAAAGTCTTAAGATTCCTTTCTCCTAATGCCAGTAGCTGTCTTTGAAGCCTTGTTCCTATGACTGTTATCTGTCTCTAAATAGTGCCTACTCTTAGATTTCTGGATGCTATTTTCTCACTCATCTGCTTTCAGGAGCCTGTGACATATGTGGCTTGACCTCCTTAATCCCACACAACTGCCTAATTAGATTTCATTCTATAAACTATTGCTGGATCTTACAATTCCTACCTCGCCCTCCTCTCCTGTCCCAAACACAACATGACATACACATGGGACACACACCTCTTTTCCAGGTCTTAACCACATTAGAGACATTCATCTCTTCCATGGCTGACTGTACAAACTTCAACAGACATTTCATTAAAGACGATATGCACTTTTGGCCAATAAGCCCATGAAAAGGTGCTCAATATCATTATCCATCAGGAAAATACAAATTAAAACAATGAGATACAGTACACACCTAATCAATTGGTTAAAATTAAGAAGACTGACAATACCAAAGATTGAAGAGGAGGGAGAATTTGGACCTCCTGGTAGGGATGTAAAATGGTGTAGCTGCTTTTGAAAGCAGTTTGGTAATTTGTTATGAAGTTAAATATATGCATAACATATGACCCATTATCTTAGTATATACCCAAAAAGAAATGAAAACTTGTATGCAAAATGACTGAACCTGAATGTACACAGAAGCTTTATTCATATAGTCAAAAACTAGCAATAACTCACACGTTTATCAATAAGTAAATGGACAATAAAGTGGACTGCTAGTCAGCCATAAAAAGGACCAACTACTGACTCACACAACAATGTAACTGAATCACAAATGCATTATACTGAGTAAAAGCCAGACTCAAAGGTTACATCATTTCACCATTCTCAAAGTAGCAAAAACATAAGGGTAAAAATCAGTGGGTGTCAGCAGCTGGAGACTGGGAGAAGGGTTACTACAAAATAGGATAAAGGAATTCGGGAGGGACATGGAATTATTCTATAACTTGATTAGTGGTGGTGGTTACTCCACCTACATATTTATTTGTCAGAACTATGCACTAAAAAGAATGACTTTTTTCTTTTTTAACAATTTATTCATTTTTGAGAGACAGAGAGAGATGAGTGGGGAGGCGCAGAGAGACAGAGACAGAGACACAAAATCCGACACAGGCTCCAGGCTCTGAGCTGTCAGCACACAACCTGACACAGGGCTTGAATTCAAGGAACCACGAGATCATGACCTGAGTTGAAGTCAGCTGCTTAACTGACTGAGCCACCCAGGCACCCCAAGAATGACTTTTTTTTTAATATTTAAATTATACCTCAAAAAAAACCACAACAACAAACCACTAACAAAGGTAGATGTCAAAAATATTATGCAGAGTTAAAAATGTCAGACACAAAAGGATACACACCAATATGGTTAGAGTTATATACAATCTAGAACAGGCAAAACTAATCTATAGTGACAAAGGTGAGTGCCGGGGACCAGGGATGAGAGGGTAACTGCCTGCAAAGAGGAAAAAAGGAACTTTGGGGCATTATGGAAATGTTCTTTATCTTGATTGTGGTACTGATTACAAAGGTACACACACTTGTTGAAACACATCAAATTACACTCAAAATGGGTATATTTTCTCGTACGTAAATATTATCTTAATAAAATTAATTTTAAAATGTACTTACCAAGTGAACGTAAATGAAGGATTAATTTTACCCTCATTTATCTATTTAATAATTCCTCTTCCTTTATTAGTTTTAATTAATTACTACACTACAAACTAAAATTAGATTATATTAATTTCTATAATTTATGCTAGTCTATTGGTGTGTGATAGATAACCGATTTAGAAAATAGTTGGTACATACAGGTAATATATTCAACAAGAGACTCTCTGGGAAACAGAAATAGGAGATTGAATGCCATCCACAAAAAAGTTGGTATTCTTATTGTAGAAATTATATAAATGACACTTCATATATGTGAAAAGGAAGCAAAACAATAATCAGATGTTTGGGGGAACAGCTAAAAGAATCACAAAGGAAAATGAGACTTGGGTCTGTGTTGTCTAGGAATAACTCAATTTCTTAAAATATTTATTTTTTGAGAGAGAGACAGAGAATGAGCAGGGGAGGGGTGGGGCATGGGGGGAAAAGTGAATCCAAAGAAGGCTGCATGCTGACAGCAAGAGCCTGACACAGGGCTTGATCACACAAACCATGAGATCATGACTGAGCTACCCACAGGCCCCGGAATAAGTTAATTTTTATAATGAAAGATAATGAGAAGATGGTCAAAGGAGGGAGCTGAGCATGAGCAAAGGCATAACAAGTGAAATAAGATTTGCACAGAGCATCATTCCACAAGCTATATTCCAAGAAATGTAAAATGTTCAGACATTCATATTTATATAAGATTCTGAGATGCTGCCTTGCATTTTCCCCTTCTTGGAGCATTATAATAAAGTTTAACTTATTAAAAGCTCACTCTGAGAAGTCCACAGAAAGCCAGTAGTAATCAACCTTGAATAAATTCAGTGGGCAAAATTATGAAAAAACTTTGATTCTCAGGGTAGACAGTAACAACCCTTTTATATATTTTAGAAGCTTTTTAAATTTATTTTTTTTTAATATGAAATTTATTGTCAAATTGGTTTCCATACAACACCCAGTGCTCATCCCAACAGGTGCCCTCCTCAATGCCCATCACCCACTTTCCCTTCCCTCCCACTCCCCCCATCAACCCTCAGTTTATTCTCAGTTTTTAAGAGTCTCTTATGGTTTGGATCCCTCCCTAACTTTTTTTTTTTTTTCCTTCTCCTCCCCCATGGTCTTAAAAGCTTTTTTTAAAGTACAAAACATTTTTAAAAGTTGAGAAGGAAATTAGGTTTGCCCCACCCATCTCCACCCTCCGAGATAGAAAGCCATATTATATTATAAAATGTTATAATCCTTAGCAGCAATAAAGGGATTTCATCAGTAGTTCATCCTCCCATATTGAAGGAAGCCTGAAGAATGAGTTTGGGGACCAATGTGTACCAGAAGTTTGCTGGTTGTATTCTGATTGTGTGTGTATGCACAGGGGAGGAGGAAATATAAACCACAGTTCAATATGGCACTTTGAGAACATGCAAGAGTGTTTTAAATAAGAGGGTGAGGGAATAAAAATTTTAAAGTATATCCCTATAACAAAAATGCAAAAATAACAAAATAGAAGTCACAATACATCCTCAACATTAATTTTTAATCTATTTTATTAATCCTAAATACTAAATACTAAGATTTATGAATTTTATGGGGCGCCTGGATGGTTCAGTCAATTAAGCGACCAATTCTTAATTTCGGGTCAGGTCATGATATCCTGGTTTGTGAGACCAAGCCCCATGAGGGCTCTGCTCTGAGAGCACAAAGCCTGCTTGGGATTCTCCCTCTCTCCCTCTCTCTCTCTGCCCCTCCCCTGCTTGTTCTCTCTCTCTCAAAATAAATAAACTTCTAAAAGTTTAAAAAAAAAAAAAGAAAAATGAATTTATCTTCATGCCTTCCTTTCCTATTCATCATCCTGTAACACATGGAATAAAATGCAACATCTACACTTGCATTATATTCTGGCAAAAACTGTAAAAGACATTTGTTAATTGTTCAGTTTAATGCAATCTTCCAGGGTCACCTGGGTGGCTCAGTCGGTTAAGCATCTGACTTCGGCTCAGGTCATGATCTCGCAGTTTGTGAGTTCAAGCCTCACACTGCCGCTATCTGCTATAAGCATGGAGCCTGCTTTAATCCTCTGTCTCCCTCTCTCTTTGCCCCTCCCCCTCTCCCTCCCTCTCTCTCTCTCTCTCAAAAATAAATAAACATTAAAAAAAAAAAAAACAATGCAATCTTCCAAGATGACCTATTAAAACCAAAAACATTTTTAAAAAGCAAACACTGGCATAAAGATTTCAAACTATAGATCATTATCTCTTACAATATAGACACAAACATCCTCAAAAAATAATAGCAAATATATATAAATATACACATCATAAGCAAGCGGGATTCATCCAGGAATGCAAGGTATTTGAAAATCAAGTAATATAACATGATGTATCAATGGCATAAAGAATAAAAACCACAGGATCATCTTAAGTAATGTAGAAAAACCCTTTGATGTTGAAGATAAGCATCTCTTCATAATAAAAAAACTAGCAAACTAGGAATAGAAGGGAACAGCCACACCTGGTAGCAGACATGTACGAAAAATTCACAGCCAGTATCATACTTAATGGTAAAAGACTGAATATTTTCTCTACGATCAGGAACAAGACAATGATATCTGCTCTTCCACTTCTATTCAACATTGTACTGAATATTCTAGTTGGGCAATCAGGAAAGAAAAAGAAAAAGTATACAGACTGGAAAGCAAGAAGCAACACTATATGGCGAAGACAAGACCTTTTATGATTTAAAAAACCTAAATAAATATTTGCAAATCGTATCTGATTAAGAGACTTATATCTAAAATATATAAAGAATTCTTGTAACTCAATAATAAAATGAAAAATAACCCAATTTAAAAATGGGCAAAAGATATGAACAGGCATTTCTCCAAAAGAAGAAATCGAAATGACCAATAAGCACATGAAAAGATATTCATCATTAGCCATCAAGGAAATGCAAATCAAAGCTCCGCTAAAGTACCACTTCACAACCACGAGGTGACTATAACAAAAAAGACAGGTAAGTGTTGGCAAGTATGGAGAAACTGGAACCCTCATACACTGCTTGTGGGAATGTAAAAAGGTGTAACTGCATTGGAAAATAGTCTAAAAATTACTCAAAAGGTTAAACATAGAATATGGTATGGCCCAGCAATTCTATTCCTAGACATATACCCAAGGGAAATGGAAACATATGGATGTTTGTAGTACCATTATTCATAACAGCCAAAAAGTGGAAACAACCCAACTATGCATCACGAAGGAATGGATAAACAAAATGTGGTATAGCCATACAACTGAAATTTGGCAAAACAACAACAAAAGAAGTACCAATACATCTATATTGTAGATGACCTTTGAAAACATTATGCTAAATTAAAGAAGCCTATCACAAAGGACCACATGTTGTATGACTCCATTTATTTCAAATGTCCAGAACAGGCAAATCCACAAAGTAGACTTGTGGTTGCCTAGGACTTAGAGTGGTGGGAGAACTAGGGAGTGACTGTTAATGGGTATAGGGTTTCTTCTGGGGGTGAGGAAAATGTCCTAAAATTGATCATGTAGTAACAGTTTCACAATTCTATGACTACACTAAAAATTATTTATTTCTACACCGTAAATGGGTAGACTGTACAATACATGAATTACGTGATGAGCCCTACTTCAATAGGGCTATGTTTTTTTAAAATAATGAATTCTCTGGAAGTAAAACAACTTTACTCTCATTACTTTCTTGAGGATTGCAAAGTTACACTGAATTTACATTGTTACTGTTATAAAATATTGTATGGTCACTTAAATAACCATCTTTCTTTTTTCTAATGTATTCTTTTACTTAATCACTTAAATACCAAGCAAATCCTGTTAATGAAAAGAAACTATTTCCAGGGCCTTTCTACATAACCTTTATCTCAAATTAAAAGTTGCAACATGGGGTGCCTGGGTGGCTCAGTCGGTTAAGCATCGACTTCAGCTCATGATCTCACCACTCGTGAGTTCAAACCCCGCCATCAGGGCTTCTGAGCTGTCAGCACAGAAGCCTGGAACCTGCTTCAGATTCTGTATCTCCCTCTCTCTCCACCCCACTCCTGCTCACACTCTGTCTCTTTCTCTCAAAAATAAATAAACATTAAAAAAAAAAAGTTGCAACTTACTCAAGTATATGGTAAAATGAAGTAAGACTGCAGAAAATACCAGGATTAATTTCTTCTGCATAAATATATCATTATGTATTTTCTCAGTTTCCCCAAACAGTAATTAGAAGCTTTCAATACTTAGTACGCTATATATCATATTCCTGGAAGTTTAGAATACATATATTAACATTTAAAATACTCATTCTATTTTTTTCATCTTTTCAGCCTTCAAGAATACTCTCTTCTTTCTTTTCCCTTTCATACCTGAATATCTCGAGTGGTCTACAGATGATACCTTAATTTTCTTACCACTTACACATTCCTTTTGATTTGGTTTCTGTCCCTCCATCCTTTTTCATAAAAAAATCCTTTCTTCATATCACCAATTACTTCTCAGAGTCACTCAATAATCTGTTTTTATCCTCTTCAGTATCTTAATTTTTGACGTGTGGCTCATCACTTTTTCTAAGGATTCAGAAACACTACAAAGTCTTAGATCTAATTATTCTACTTCTTTGTCTCTTCTTTTTTCCTCTGTCCCACAAATGCAGGTTCCCCAAGATTCTGGCCAAAACTCTTTGTCTTCTCACTCTATACTTTCTACTTCAGTTATCTTACGATGTCCCGCACCTTCAAACTATCACCGTGTAGCGGATACCTGCAAAATAAAGATCTTCTGAAATCTAGTGTTACATTTTTCAATCCAGGGTAGATCTCTTCACCTGAAGTAATCTAACTGCTTCTGCTGTGTTCCACTTCATACTAGGTTCATCTGGTATAGGTTTCATTGTAGTTTTCCCCTACCCAATGTCTTCACTCAGCCTGGCAGTCAAGACCTTACACCCATATAACTTCCCAAATCATCTCTCACTGCTATAAGTACTACTCGTTCACTAAAATAAAGATATGCCCCTTCCTTTAAAAATAACAATCTAACCACAAATTACTACATACACACATGCATATCTTTTTAGTTCCATACATGTTTTAGTGAGTGATAAATATAAGGTTAAATAGAATAATCTGTAAAGAGTTTAGAAAATAGGCACAAAAACATTAACTAAGTATCACACTAAGCACTGCATGGATTAGCTTATTTTAACACTGAAAACAATCTTATGTGGTTGGTACCAATATTTTCCACATCTTATAGATGAAGGTAATGAAGTCTAGAAAGATGAACAAACTTAAACTTGCCAAAGGTCACATGGCATGTAAGTTGCAGAAAGAAGCTTTAAACTCAAAGCTAACTCCAAAGTTGCTATTTTGTTTTATTGTTAACGTTGAATTATACAGTATTTCTAACATAGAGAAAATAAACTAATACCCATGAAATGAAATAGATAGTAATATTTGCCTTACTTAGTTTAAATTTCTGTCTTCCTCTCCTACCTATCCCCCTCCTTCTCCAGATGTTTATAGATATGTATCTATCTCTGCAATGAAGTTACAGAAACATAGCTTGAAAAGATACATAGTAAAGTGAGAATAGTGGTTTGCTTTGGAAAGAGGGAAACAGGACTGGGAATTTCAACGGTTATCCATCATTTTTTTTTATTCTTAAAAAGCAAACAAACAGATTTCAAACAAATACGACATTTGTTAAACCTAGGTGGTAGGCTCATAGGCATCTGTATACTGCTTCTATACTTTTATGTTTTTGCACAGCTAAGTTGCCTAAAATGTACCAAAACATAGGATAATGCTGATTCAAGGCTTAGTCTAGAAACTGATATTTTTAAATGGTACATCACTTTGATCCTAACAGTTAAAAAAAAAAAGTATCACGTGGTAGGTGGATGGCTGTTAAACGCAGTGATGAAAGGACTTGTGTTCACAGAACAAACAGAAAGCGAGCTTATATATTCTCACACATACACTATATTAATTTAAAATAATCTTACTGGGGATTTACAATCCCACATAATAAATGTTAATGAAAAATAGGCATTTTAATGTATTTAATGCTTTATTAATAAAGGACACAAATGTATGAAATCTCATTTTAAATAATTATAAAAAATAAACTCTTTCTTCTCCCATTTAAATTAAGCCAGATTTCTTCTTCATAGCTGAAATTCCCATGTACATTTAAATAAGTATTGAAGACTGATTAATTCAGGGCTTTTCTAAAAATTAGAAATGTAAAATGTAAAAAAATATAAGGAGCTTTAACTTAAATATATTATGGAAATGACAACACAAATTGCATTAAACCCAAATGGAGAGTGCTTCTTAATACTCTTCTGAGACAACATCAGTTTCCATGAAAGTGTCTCCAAAATATCCTCCAGGGGAGCCTGGGTGTCTCAGCTGGTTAAGCATTCGACCCCTCATTTCCACTCAGGTCACAATCTCCGGTTCACGGGATCAAGCCCCACGTAAAGCTTTATGCTTACAGCGTAGGGCCTGCTCTCTCTCTACCTCTCTCTCTGCTCCTCCCTCACTTGCTCTCTCTTTCGCTCTCAAAATAAACAAATAAACATTAAAAAGATACTATCTTCTGAAGTTACAATAAATCAGCTAATCCACTAGGGATAAAATGAGCCATTAAAAACAAAGCCTTATGAATCCATTAAATTTTTCACAATAGCAAGTACCTTGATATAACAAAAGTAACAAATTATAATGATGGTGCATGTGCTTAATTAATCATGCATAGTAAAATATTTGTTTCACTATTTTAAATTAGAGATACCACTCCTCAACAACTTTTTCAGGATCAACTAAAAGAATTAAACAGTGCTTTAGATGTTAACTCCTCCAATATCATGCTGAGATATTAAGCTTATTTTACATATAGGAAAAGTTTGTAAAGAAGCATTTCATTTTGCCTCCTCCATTAAGCCAATTTAATACTCAGAAATGTATCTGAGCTACTATAAAAAATTAGTTTACATAGTAACTGAGCAAAAGATACACATTTTTTTAATCTTTAAAAAAAATTTTTTTTACACTTATTTATTTTTGATAGACAAAGAGAGACAGAGCACAAGTGGGGGAGGGGCAGAGAGAGAAGGAGACACAGAATCAGAAGCAGGCTCCAGGCTCCGAGCTGTCAGCACAGAGCCTGACGCGGGGCTCGAACTCACAAATGGTGAGATCATGAACTGAGCCGAAGTCGGACGCTTAACTGACTGAGCCAGCCAGGAGCCCCATATATATTCTTTTAATCTTTTCTAATGTCTATATTGCTCTGCTTATTCCTATACCTGTCATTCCAACTTTTGCTTAAGTTTATTATAGGAGTTATTACATGACAGTAATTACTGTTTCTAAAAAAATCTACATGACAAGTATAATTTACTTATATCCACCTTCAGCCAAAAATTAAAATTCTAAAATAAGAAACTCGAGAAATTGTGGCTCTCATACTCATTAAAGATACCCATTTCATTAATATCATTATTAATACATATTAGAATGATGCTGTTATACACTTAAGAAATCCACAGTGCTGAAAAACAAATGTTATCTCTTCTGTACATTCCAACAGCTCTAGATGCTTTCCCCCCACCAAAAGTATGTCATCTATATTTCTCTTTAATATATCATTAAAACAGTTTTCAGATACATATCTCTCTCATTCTTCTCTCCCTTCAAGGTAAAATAAATCTAAGAGATCCTTAGCAACTCATTTGTCTTCCTCAAATTATGCAAATCCCTTTAATTTATCCCAATCTTAGCCAACATTTTCCCTGAAAGAAAAAGAAATTTAGAAAGTACATTAAAACAAAGGTAAGGAGCAGACCTCAAGAATTTCAGAGAGGAACTCAGTCATTTATAGACCATTACTGCTCAAAGTACATCCTGGCAATGAGAAAATACATAAAAATCTGTATGCTAGGCTTAGAAATTTTTTCTAAATGACAAAACAATAAGACTTGGTATATTTGTAATTCTCACTCATGATCAAAACTAGAGGGTTAAAACATTTCTTTGGGATGATATTTTAAATGAAAATTATCAAAAAATTAAGTGGCTTGTCCTGACAACTTGGGTAACTTGAACATGAATGAGATTTCAGATGATATGTGAAATTATTAATTATTAGTAATTAGGAGATGTATGAAGAAGTATGTAGAAGCAAAGTCTCATAACTACAATATACTTTCAAATCATACAGCAAAAACCAACAAAATGTATGTACTCATCTATAAATAAAAATAAAGTAAGTATGGCAAAATGTTAACAACTATTGAAGTGTAAGTCGCTTATTTACTCTTCTTTCATTCATTTACTTCATGTGTTTACTTTTCTGGATAGTGAATATTTCTAATTAAAAAAAAAAAAAAAACCCGAAAAGTAACTTTCCTGATTTACTGCACACTAACAACTCAATTAACTGGAAATACACATGTTTCCATAAGACAATTTCAATTTAAAGTCTGGAATCCCAAGAACATAGATAGCTTTGTTTTTAGGGGAAAAAATTTAAACTGTACAGTCATCTACCAACTCTTCAAAGTATTTCATAAGTCGACAATATTTTAATGGATACAGAGCCCAATGTATAGATAATGATTTCCAGAGAGAAAACAATTCTCCTGGTCATAGACAAGCTATTCACATCCCTCATTATTTACTGGCTCTCACCAACTAAGCACATCTATGTCACTCCTCATAACGAAAACGCTTTCCTTTAGATCAGGCAAGAGGGGTCCCTTCCTTGGGCAGCCCGATGTAGAGGGTCTGGTTCCTTTGCCACATCCCTCCTCAGGGCCAAAAAGATACATTATCTCTTCCCTCTGCAAAACGTGCTCCAGGTATGCAGGAATTCTCTACCTAAAACAGCCTCACACCTACTTGCAGAGCCCACCTCCATTTATTCCCTAGGTCTGTTCTCTCAAGGAATTCCTTGTAGGGCAAGGGACATATATGGCCAGTATGTACGTGCTTAGGACAAAGAGATGTGAAGAGGGAGGTGGAGTTGTAGATGGAGGCTGCGAAGTCCACACTTGTATGTGAAGCCCCTCTGACAAGCAGGATGAAACCAGGGGTGGAAAGAGAAGTAGAATGCTTCACTTCTGCCATATTCTGGATTTGGAACTCTACAGTCCAAGATTTCTGAATTCAAACCAGTGCTTCTGTTTGTCAAGGAAGAAGGACAGAACATATTTACCAGTTTATTGGTTCTATTTACAACTTCTAAATATTCTCACATACAACAATGAGAGCTTCTATTTGTTCTTTTCCCTGGGGCCCACAAATATCAGAGACACGCCTGCATATGAAAAAAATGGTTATATAAGAAAAACAAACAATAACAAGGAAATAGGATCAGAGAATCTTTTTTAGATTATACCACTAGAAAGCTATGTAAACTTTACATCTGGGTCCTACAACTGCAAACTTCTAAAAAATTGATTCATGATTAAAACTACTTCTAGTTCTTGGGGTGCCTGGGTTGTTCAGCTGGTTGAGCACCCAACTCTTAATTTCAGCTCACGTAATGATTTCACTGTTCATGGGATAGAGCCCCGCTTTGGGCTCTGTACTGACGGCCTGGAGCCTGCTTGGGATTCTCTCTCTCCCTCTCTCTGTCCCTCCCCCTCCCCTGCTTGTGCTCTCTCTCTCAAAATACACTTAAAAAAAAAAGAAAACTACTTCTAGTTCCCAAAATTTAAAAAAATCCTTAAAGCAAGGAATCATTATTAAACAACAAGCTGACTTAACAATTTATAAAAGCACTTTCAAATTCATTGTCACATTTATTAATCAGAAATTCCAAAAATCTACATTCATATATTACAGACAAGAAAACTGCAGAGAAGGTAATTTGCCTAAGACTCCTATGCCAATTATAACAGGGTCAGGACTTGAACCTAGTCCTCCTGACTCTAAATTCAATGCTTTCTCCACTTTATCAAAGAAACTTACATCTGAAAACTCACCTCCAAAATATTTGTTGTCTGACACCAGAACTGAGAAACAAGTGACTGATGCCAAGAACCAAGATGAAAACGATCTTATTCTTTTCCTTCATAAATAGCTTCATTTTCTGGTGACAAAACTTCATGGCTTCTACTTTCTAGTATTATGCCTCAGTTCAGTAACATACAACCACATGAGTAACATTAAGAAAGTGCTAAAAGTACATAAAGCAAGAGAGTCAATAAGAGCATTTTTACAAAATAAAATACAACAACACTTTGGAAATCAGATTATCTGGGGAAAAAAATAGTACTGATCCATGCAGTATTACAATATCTAATGACTTAGCTTGGAATTACATAAAATTATTCTGTAATCAATATTAATGTAAACTATTAAAACAAGTTAAGGGGCACCTGGGTGGCTCAGTCGGTTGAGTGTCCGACTTCGGCTCAGGTCATGATCTCAGAGCTCGTGAGTTCGAGCCTCATGTCGGGCTCTGTGCTGACAGCTCAGAGCTGGAGCCTGCTTCGGATTCTGTGTCTCCCCTCTCTCTGCCCCTCCCTGCTCACATTCTGCCTCTGTCTCTCTCAAAAATAAATAAAACATTAAAAAAAATTTTTTAAACAAGTAAAAATAGATTATGTATTACAAAATCATAACCTCTTTATCTGTTCTCAATACCTACTTTTCTCAAATCTGGGTTCAACCTTAGGTCTGTGATTTATAAACTATCCTAAGTCCAGTTCCCTCATTTATAAATTAAGATGCCGCTGTTAACATCATAAGATCATTGTGAAGATAAAACGTGATACTTATAGAAAGTACCCTCTGCAATGTCTGGTATAGGACAGGGGCTTGCTGAATAATTACTGAATGAATAAAAATTGTGGGGTTTTTTTTGAAAATTGTTGAATTTATTTAAATCAGTTAAATATGCATTATTGGGAAATGTGAAACTGTAAATTTTGGATAGCCAACTCTAAATCACTACCTTCTAGATCACTAGATGACTCCTAGCATGAGTCTCTCCTAGCAGAGAGAAAAGACTAAAGAGGAAAATAAGGATAAGATACTCAAACAGGCTTTTCATAATGAGAAGTCATAAAGTCATAAACTAGGTCCTCATAAAATTCATTCTTTAGGGGAGACTGAGTGGCTCAGTCAGTTAAGAATCTGACTTGGCTCAGGTCATGATCTCACAGTTCCTGAGTTCAAGTCCCACATCAGTCTCTGTGCTGACAGCTTGCAGCCTGGAGCCTGCTTCAGATTCTGTGTCTCCCTCTCTCTCTGCCCCACCCCTGGCTCATGCTTTGTCTCTCTCTCTCTCTTTTTCAGAAACAAAACAAAAAACCAAAAAAACATTAAATTCATTCTTTAAAGGAGTATCTTCTAATTGGCCTCATGGCTTGTGGAAGGCTGAATAATAATGACCCCCCCCCCAAAGATATCAACCTCCTAATCCCCCAAATCTGTAAATATGTTAACACTGCAAAAGAAAATTCAGACTGCAGATGAAATTAAGGTTGACCTTAAAATAGGGGGAGATTATCCTAGATTGTTCAAGGACCCAGAGTAATCACAAGAGTCCTTATAAGTGGAAGAAAGAGGTAGATGATGGTCATACAATGAATGAGAGAACGACTCAACCAGTCATTGCTGAAGGGGGCCACAAGCCACAGAATGTGGTTAGCCTCCATACACTGGCAAAGCAAGAAAATGGATTCTCTCCTACAGCTTCTAGGAAGGAATGTGGCCCTGCCAACACCTTGATTTTAGCCCAGTGAGATCCATTTTAGTCTTCTGCCTTCCAGGACTATGAGATAATAAATTTGTTGTTTGAAGACACCAAATTTGTGATATTTTTACAGCAACAACAAGAAATTGATACATGACTATATATTCCCAAACCCTAAAGTAACAGAGGGTAACGTGGGCTCGAGTCCTACTGCCTACATTTGAAAACTTGCTGTGCTGTTTACTAGCTGTATGACTCTGAGCAAGCTATTTAACAATTCTATGCTTCAAACCCCTATCTGTAAAATGAATAGGTGGTAAGATCTACCTCACATAGTTGTTTCAAAGGTTAAATGAGAAAATATATGTAAAGTCATGAACGTGACTATAACTGCTCCGAACTTATTGGCTATTTGTGTTTTTATTGTGATTCATAATTATACAAGTCTTCAAAGGAAAGTCTGTACATTTACCTTGATTTCCTAGGGCTCTCTGTCTAATCATGGGTATACACAACAATTTATCTACAATGATGTTCATTATACTATCCAAAAACAAACTGGTTAAAAAATTATGGCACTTCTACATTATAAATTATTATAAAGTCATTAAAATAGCAGTATAAGTCTTCCAATTAAGGTCAAGGTGGGAGTAATAGGAACTGGATTTACACTCATGTTTGAAACAACTGAAAAGCCAGGCAAAATACATAAAACAATAGCTTTTAAACAATGGACATCAGGTAACCTATGACAGTGATCCCTGAGAGAAGGGAAACAGATGAGCTAAGACTGACTCCTGTCTTAGCTTACTTACTTCAAGGAGAGGGTTTCCACACTGCAGAACAGGGAAAGAGGCAGCCACATGGAATCTTACAGCCTCCTTGAGTTGAGACAAAGCTGGAAGTCCAGGAAAGCCAAGGCAGCTAGTTTGCTGGGGAATATTCTGGAGATGAGAGAGCTTCACAGGGAAACAGCTCTAGAGATCTTCATAAGGTTTTAAGTAAGTATGGATTAGTGCTACTAGTTTGTGGAGAAACTACCCAAGGCCCAGAACAAACTACTTGAAAACAGCTGACTTCTCACTAGGGCCAAGAATAGTTCATCTTCCCATCAGAGTCATAGTGGAAAATCTTGTATTTCACAAGGTACTGGACAGAGAAGGCTATTGTGTCAGGAGTGTGGGAAAATTAACCCTAAAGATTGCTCTAGTCCAGCCTAACAAAGCCCAAAAACAGATCTTATACAGATAAACGGATTTCAAAGTAACTGTATCTCAGAACAAAATTCAAGAATATTTATAGGAATGTAAAACTTTCCATCACTGTTAACAAGGTAAGATTCAAAATGTCTGGCATCCATTCAAAAATTATCAGGCATTCAAAGCAGGAGAAAACACAGACTACACTGAGGAGAAAAATCAATCAACAAAAGCAGACTCGGAAATGACACTGATGATAGATGTAGTAGACAAGGACAGTAGCACAGCTATTATAATTATACTCCAAATGTTCAGTACGTTAGAGGAAAGATTGAGCATGTTAGGCAGAGACGTGTAAAGCATAAAATGAATGAAAATGAGATTTAAGAAACACACTGGATGGGGAGATTACACAACAGAAGAAAAGAGTGAATACATACTAATAAAAATTATCCAAAAACAGAACAACAAAATATCCAAACAGGGGGCACCTGGGTGGCTCAGTCAGTTAAGCATCCAGCTCTTGATTTCAGCTCAGTTCATGATCTAACCGTTTGTGGGTTTGAGCCCTGCACTGGGCTCTGTGCTGAGTGTGGAGCCTGCTTGGGATTCTCTCTCTCCCTCTCCGTCTGCCCCTCCCCACCACCGCCGCTCCCGCTTGCACTTTCTCTCTCTGTCTCAAATAAATAAACTTAAAAAAAAAAAATCCAAAATGAAAGGCAAGGTTTTGGCTTAGATTTTTTTTTTTTTTTTTTTTTTTTTAGTCATCAATCACACCTTTGTGCATACATAAAAAGGAAACCAAGTGGGGTGCCTGGGTGGCTCAGTCAGTTAAGTGTCCGACTTTGGCTCAGGTCATGATCTCACGGTTTGTGGGTTCAAGCCCCATGTCGGGCTCTGTGCTGACAGCTCCGAGCCTGAAGCCTGCTTCGGATTCTGCGTCTCCCTCTCTCTCTGCCCCTCCCCTGCTCGTGCTCTGTCTCACTCTATCAAAAATAAATAAATGTAAAAAGATTAAAAAAAAAAAAACTTAAAAAAAAAGGAAAACTAAGTGAAATAAATCAGTTAAGGTATTCCTAAAACTGCTTCAAAATTCAGAGACCTAATCTTCATCAATTTTCCACTTAGAGTCATCACTATCCAATATCCAAGTTCATCCCCATAAAATTATCCTGTGTGCCATGAAAAGTGCTGGTGATGACGCATTTCCTAATATAATCCATAATGTGAAAAGCCAAGGCTGAGAGTCTCCCAAACATGGTTTTATAATTATGCAGAGCTAATTTTCTTTGACTCTGGCTCCAGAAACATTGCCAGTACTTTGAACACAAATTGCTTTCTACCAGTTAAGAGTGCCCTCTGCTCCTGTCTTCTGGATTTCCTTCCATCTGCTGACACCCTGACACTTTGAATGCAAGTGCATGTAATTCCAACCTCTTCATAACTGCTGCTTCCCTAAGAGGTATTATAAAATGCCATCAATCGAAAGATGCATCCAGTTTCAGAGGTCTTAAAATATGAAAAATGTGAATCTTGTAGATGAAATAAAAATACTCGTATTCTTAAAAACAAAAAGTGTATGTCCTCATAAAGGCTGTATACTAATGTTCATAGCAATTTTATTCATGATAATTCCAAATTAGAAACAGTATCTTCTTCCAAAAGACAAGCGGATAAACAAATTGCAGTATATCCATATAAAGGAATACTACTTCGGAATAAAAAACAAAATGAACTACTATACCTGTACCTACTGGATGAATCTCAAAACAATTACACCAGATAAAAGAAACCAGATAAAAAGAGTAAACACTATATTATTCCATGTGTATAAAATTCTAGAAAATGCAAACTAATCTATAGTGACAGAAATCAGATTAGTGGTTGCCCTTGTGGGGCGGGGGGAGTGGGAAATGGAAGAAAAGAGACACAGGACACTTTTTAGGGTGATGAGTATGTTCATTATCCTGACTGTCATGATGGTTTCACTGGTGTGTGTGTGTGTGTGTGTGTGTGTATTTAGCAAACTGTACACTTTAAATATGTTCGGTTCATTACATGTCAATTATATCTACATAAAGCTGAAAATTTGAACAAAACAAATAGGTAAACAGATACAGAGCATAAGACTAAAAGCATACATGCATGTGAACTATACTACCATTTAAAAAAAGACAATACAGAGAGGGAGGGATGCAAACCATAAGAGACTCTTAAATACTGAGAACAAACTGAGGATTGATGCGCAGTAGGGGGGAAGGGAAAGTGGGTGATGGGCATTGAGGGCACCTGTTAGGATGAGCACTGAGTGTTGTATGGAAACCAATTTGACAATAAATTATATTTAATAGAGAAAAAAAAAGACTGAAAACATAGATCTCCCAAATATAAAAAGGGATTGTTTCTAGTTGGTGCGATGAGGAGTGACTTTCCTTGCTTGTGCTTTCTAAACTTTTTCTGAATACTTGCAATGAACATGTTTACTTTTGTAGTTGTCAAATGTCTAGGTCTCTTCATATATTAGGCAGTCAGTAGATGCCTGAAATAAATCATTTTCATTAAGAGATCTGAAATATTACAAATCCCCAAAGGAGAAACACAATGCTACATAAACCAATATTTTAGAATCCACCACCATTTTCGATTATTTATATATCATGTCTAGGCATATACTGCTGACAATACGTTATTCGGGAGGCTGGTTCATGCATATTTGTTATATGGGTCTTATCTCCCTTGTGAGTTGCAAAAAAGCAGAATGCCTACCATATTGTCTTATATATGTCAGGTATTAAAAATATATTTGTTGAATTTATCAACAAATGAATATCTTACAGACAAAACCATCTAAAAATTATAACTACATTAGTGCTTAGTACATGGTATGTTCTCAAAAGTTTGTATCCAACTTTTAAAAAAACTTAAATCCCTCTCTTCAATATAAATTTAACCTAAATCAAATACCAAGCAAGGACTACTTCTTATTTCACACACAGCACAGCACCATGCAAAATCACACAGGCTGACAGAGTACTTATGAAACTGAATAAACAATTTCCAGAATTTGTTCATATAATCACAAGCATCCAACATGAAACAAAGCTCAGAAACTACACAATGGTACTGAGATGTTGTGTTATTACATAGGGTTCACAAACTAAATGAGTGCCTTAAAAACAAACAAGCAAAAAAGGCTGATTCCAGGTCTAAGGGAAATTAAAAACATCTTCTTGCACCAGAAAGTAGAGAAGTAATTAGAGATTGATGAGGACATATTAATAGGGCATGGAATTAGCTTAAAAGGATTCCCACTAGCCAAATACTCAAAAAGAATCAAAATGATAATAACTTATAACATGTTTAATGTTTTTTTGAATCCCTGGGTCCAACTCTTGATGAAAACAATTCCACTTTTTATTTATTTATTAATTCCAAAGGGGAAAAGGTACTTTTACTAAGTGATAAAACTCAGTATCACCAATAATGGGACAAACTAATATCACACCTCCTATTGAAATTCAATGGAAATACACAAAATCATCTGCAGCATTCTTACCAAAATAAATAAATAAACAAATAAATAAATAAATAAATTTAAGCTGTATTATGAAGAAACAATTAGACAAATACAGGCAACTGGCCTGGACTTTTAAAAAATGTCAATGCCAGGAAAGAACAACAAAAAGGCCTGGAAAACCTGTATTAGGTTAAAGGAGAGTTAAGGAGATACAAATGCAATGCCTGGCTTTTGACAGGATCCTGGATTTTAAAACAAACATCTCTAAAGAATATTATGGGGTAACTTAAGAAATCTGAATTTGGAGGTGGGGGGGTTGCCTGGCTGGCTCAGTTGGTAGAGTGTGCGACTCTTGATCTCAGGGCTTTGAGTTCGAGCCTCACTTTGGGTGTAGAGATTACTTAAAAATAAAATCTTCTTTAAAAAAATTGAAATTCGCATAGTATTCGTATAGGATTTTATTGGACTATACACTATGATATTTATTGTTACTATCTGTTAATTTCTTGATTGTGATAAAAGTATTCTTGTAGGAGGATATACCTGTTCTAAGAAGAGCCATGTTAAAATAATTGGGGGTAGGGGCAACTGGGTGGCTCAGATGGTTGAGCGTCTGACTCTTAATTTCAGCTCAGGGCATGATCCCTCGGTCGTGGGACTGAGCCCCGCATTGGGCTCCACATTCAGTGTGGATTCTCTCTCTCTCCCCCTCTCAGCCCCTCTCTCTGGCTCATGTGGTCTCTCTCTCTCTAAAAAAATAATAATTATTATATATATATTATATATATATAATTATATATATATTTATATATATAAATATATATAGTGTCATATATATATATCATTTATATATATCATGATATATCATAAATGATATTATTTATATCATTATATATATATATATATATATATATATATATATATATATAGTGTCATGATATCCCATTACTGGTGATACTAAGTTTTAACACTTAGTAAAAGTTACCTTTTATTAAAAATAAAAATAAAACAAGAAAGCAAATGTGGCAAAAAATTAACAGATCGTGAGCCTACATCAATGGGAATATGGATGTTCATTATATAATTCTTTCATCTTTTCTGTAAGTTTAAAATATTTTCCAAAATAAAGTTAGAAAAAAATAAGTGATACCTTCAAAATCTACAGTTTGAACACATTCATAATATTGACATTTCTAATATCACTTATGCTGAATTGGACCCATTTTTGTTCTTGTAAAATAACAAACACAGGCCTAGCCTTAGAAGTATCTTCCTTTTTGTACTTTTAGTACTTAGCACAGCACCTGACAGATAAATAGCAGGTGCTCAAGGAACACGTGCTGTTTCTGCTAAGCCATTAGTAGTTGTTTGACTTTAGACAGGTTGTTTCCCTTCCTGACACTTCAAATACTTGATCTGCAAATTCTGGGAAATATTACTAACTTGCATACAACCCACAATATTACCAAAAGACTCAAATAATGTTAAAAAAAAAAAACAACACTTTTCAAAATACTGTGCAAAAGTTATTACTATTTCTATCTCTAATTATACTCTTAACGTTTACTATTTTAATTTTTTAAAGATTACTTCTAAAAGTCTTACATTCATTTGAGGTATTTAGGGGAATAAAGCCCTGGGAAATTTATCTAGCAATATCACAAGTATATCTCTCAGTAACTTTTTTTTTCTTCTCTTTTCTTTTAACGTTTATTTACTTTGAGAGAGAGAGAGAGAGAGCAAGCAGGGGAGGGGCAGAAACAGAGCGGGGGACAGAATCCCAAGCAGGATTCGCACCATCAGCACGAAGCCCAATGTGGGGCCCAAACCCACAAACCGCGAGATCACGACCTGAGCCGAAATCAAGAGTTGGGTGCTTAACTGACGGAGCCACCCAGACACCCCACTATTTCTTTTTTGACACACAAAAAAATAGTATTTCAAGTTGAGTACATAGCACAGCTTTGTAAGAGTTTTGTAATAGTCTGTAATAAAGTAGATTAGAAGCTCAAAAGAAAAGGGCCTGCTTTCTTGGCTCTGCCATTCACAAAAGCAACTGGACCTTAGACAATTGTATAATATATGTTCATATATTAATAGATGTATATGAAGAATCACATAATGGGAGATCGCTAAAAAGTCATGAAACAAAGAGACAACCTAGAAACTACAATACCTCCTTTAAACAGGATAGGTCAAAAAAATTAATTTTTGGTTTGTAAATCACTCATTCCTAATCACTCAGCTGGACAGCTAAGGAAAAGTACTGGAAACCACTGTAATCGAAACTGAATCAGAAATGAAAAGAGAACAGCTCTGAAATTATAATGGGATCAGAAGGAAAGTATGATTTTTCAATTTGAGTTCTTCGAAGGCAAAGGACCAGATCCTTCATTTTTGCAACCTCACTGCCCAGCATAATCTCATATACCTAGTGGACAACTAGTAAATTTTGAATAAAAGCATTAAAAATGCAACATTTCCAAAACACAGATGTTATATAAAATTCAGTATATACACCTTATACCTACATTTGACAAATAATAAGGGTGTTTTCTTTAAAGACTAAAGATATAGTTAAAACCTTATGACACATTAAAAGCTATATACACCTAACAAACAAAACCCTCCAAAAGTTAACTTATCTCCCAATTTGGAGACAACCAGTCATATTTGCATTTTATAACACAACACAGTAACCTAAGTGTCTCACTATCGTATGGTATCACTTTCATTTCTGAGTTTAAACTACAAAAGGAATCTGATAATTAGTTAGCAAGCAAATTATGACTTCGCTACCACTGTTTTTTTTTTTTTTTCCGTATTTGAGAATGGAGGAAAATCTTGTCCAGATCAAAAATCCTATGAAATTCCATGAAATGGTCAATGTAAACTTGTACTGCTTTCAGGTACACAAACACATATTCACGTAGGAAAAAATCTTGCTTTAAAGACTGTCCTTTCGTAATCTGTAAGGTATTACTTGCATCATAAATGTGCAAGGTATTATTTGCACAGTTGAGCCTAGCAAATTACCAGATTTTATGTAACTGAAACTGCAGTCCACATTTCCCAACTATGTGCTTACTATCCCTTTTCCTATATTACCCACACTACATTGTATTAAAATATTTCCTTAATTTAAAATAATTTCAGCCCAAATACCCAAATGAAGAAACCTGATCACCCACACTGATGTATTCCAAAACAACTGTGTATTCATGTTATCATAATAGATATAAAGTTGGATGGCTCAGTAGCCCTATCACATTGTTTTCAATTTCAGACATTAACAACAAGTAAATGACGGAGTAGTCCTAAGCTATCTGGAAGTGCGCCTCATCAATAAAATTAAACACAACAAAATTTTGTTAGACCTACTTTGAAGTTTGGCTTGGATCTCATGCTCTTCACATACTGCACTAATCCACAAATTTCTCACCAACTGCTGCCTCTTCCCCACCCCTGGAATTCACTTCCTGTTCACCTTTCACCCTTAAGTATGCATGTTAGAGGTCAACGGCCTTAAAGCTACTGTTAACGACTGGAGTTTCTGTTACTCTGATTCTTGGCAGGCTGTGCAGAGCTCAACTCTTCTACAATACAGTACAGAGTTTAGTTATTAAGATCGTATTTTAGAACTAGCTAATATTCCATGAATTTCTCTGTTCAAATAGAATATTTTAATCCTGAAGACATGACAGAAATGTCAAAGCCAAAAACTAGTCCACTTTAACTGGGGGAAAAAAAAGGAACTAAAAGGGAAATTCCTATACATAATTTCTATTTTTTGTTCTGGCTTAGACAATAGGAATTCTGAAACTTCTTATAGGCAATATACCACACCAAATGCATAAAGATTTAAGCAAACTGATCAACAGAAGGATGGTATAAGATTTTTAATCACTTCAAGGAGACGATCTAAAAACTTCTTAGTTTTTTCTCTTCCTTTTGTCCAGAGTATAAGTGGAGTGACAAGTTTTTTTTTAATTGTACACACACACACATATATATATATGTTGGGTTTTTTGACTTAGGAAAAGTTACCACTAGGAGAAAAAAAAACCTAGCAAAGAGCTTGGGATCCTCTGAGTTCAATTGAGTATAACAACATATAGCAAATCCCTTTAGTTTTACATAGGTTTTTTCCCATTCTTTTTAAACATAGTTTATTAGTTTTTTTAATGTTTATTTTTGACAGAGAGAGAGAGAGACAGAGCATGAGCGGGGGAGGGGCAGAGAGAGAAGGAGACACAGAATCTGAAGCAGGCTCCAGGCTCTGAGCTGTCAGCACAGAGCCCGACGCAGAACTCGAACTCACAGACCCCAAGATCATGACCTGAGTCGGTTGGACGCTCAACCGACTGAGCCACCCAGGCACCCCCACTTCTTTTTTAAAAACACCTTTCCTTCTACACAAAATTAGCTATGTTTCTGCTTAAGAAATGTGTTCCAACAGATTTTTACTTAAGTGGGGATCCTTACTTAAGTGTAAAAATAACCATTACATATTTGAACATACAAGACCTCCATATAAAACTCTCTTTCTCTTCATCTTTTCCTAACCAAGCATTCTACCACCATCATCATCGCCCTCTGGGGGTGGGAGAGGGTGCCATATAATTAAAGATTTTCATGCTTAATAGAATACATTTTAACTATCTGGAAATTTACTCATGTTTAATAAGTTCCCTGACATTGTTGGATAGCAGAGAACCTGTCATATTTCTTTATCTTTCTTCATTATTTGTAATCACCACTCACGAGCTAAACAGGCAATATGAATATGTCCTGCAATGAAACCCAAAATTACAACTGCAGAGTCTTAAGAGTTGAAAAGAACCTACCAATTTAGTCCATCTTACACCCACTATAGGAATTCTTTCTGTGACACATCTGAGCCATTCTATTTACCTGCTTTCACTGAAAGGAACTTCAAACTTCTTCTTTAGTATCAGATGATAATCCACTTTTCTGTGACTTTCACTTAGCAGGCCTAATTCTGACCTCTAACGTTCTTTAAACACTTGAAGATAATGATCACATTTATCTTTAGAGCATTTGTTGTTACCTTCTTATTATACAGTTTTATTAAAAATGTCTCAACACTCTTGGAAGCAATAGCTATTTTGGTTTACTTCTCTTTGTTTTGGGAGTGTTTTTCCCTTTGGTAATGGATAAACTATTTGCCAACATGGCCAGAAAACATGAGATGCATGCTCTTTTCCACTTAAAGATTCTAAAGCAAGTTTCTGCCTCATCAGTAGGGTAGATTTTTGAAAGGGGGAGGGGATAAGTAGGGAAAAATCATTTAGTATATTATTGTTACATATTACAATGTGCTAACATACTTTGAAGGAAAGTAAAAGTGGGTAAGACAACAATATAATGGGCTTAAACTTGGTTTGAATCCAGTCTGGCCACTGGCTATCTCCACACTAGCTGTGTGTGTCACTTGGGGTATATACTATTTAATTTCTCTGTACTTCAGTTTCCTCCCACAGAAATTCAAGGAAATAACCGTATCCAAATAAAAGGAGTGTTGTGAGGGATCCATGTATTAATGTATGCTAAAGTATTCAGAATACTGCTTAACACAAAGTAGGTACTCTACATGTTAGTCATTATAATATTTGCTATTGCTACACATCTATTTTAAACTGAATTGTAATGGTAATATATGCAAGAAAAATATAAACACATTTTAATTAAACATGATCCAGATTTTTCCAGTGCTCAATAATAACCTTATTTTTTA
This sequence comes from Panthera onca, assembly GCF_046562875.1. Taxonomy (NCBI): domain Eukaryota; kingdom Metazoa; phylum Chordata; class Mammalia; order Carnivora; family Felidae; genus Panthera; species Panthera onca. Next base: position 30,668,952 of record NC_138353.1, on the reverse strand, counting down.
TGTGGTGCTTTAGCAATCTTGTAATGGTTAAACTATTCAGCCATTCAAAATCATTTTCAGAAAAACAGTTAATAACTTGAAAAATGTCTGCAACATAGTAATTGGAAGGTGAAAAGAGCCACTTGCCAAAAAGCATGAACTATAATGACCTCAACTTTATTTCTTAAAAATGCAAAAATATGTAGGTGAAGGACAGGGATGAGACAAACAACAGATCTCACTGGAAACTCATACAGCAAAATGTCAACAATGGCATCTTTGGTAGTGGTATTACAAGTAACATTAAAAAAAATTTTTTTTAATGTTTATTTATTTTGGGGGCAGAAAGAGAGAAAATGTGTGTGTGTGTGTGTGTGTGTGTGTGTGTGTGTGTGTGTGTGTGTGGTGTGAGCAGGGGAGGGGCAGAGAGAGAGAGGGAGACACAGAATCTGAAGCAGGCTCCAGGCTCTGAGCTGTCAGCACAGAACCCGATGGGGGCTTGAACTCACAAACTGTGAGAACACGACTTGAGCCAAAGTCAGTCGGTTAACTGCCTGAGCCACCCAGGTGCCCCACAAGTAACTTATTTTTAACTTGTTTGTTTTCTATATGGTCCAATTTTTTTAAAAACCACATATTAAATTTTTTATCACAAAAAAATTCATTGTCTTAAAATGTGTCTGACATAGGCTATTCAAACAGGTGTTTCTCTACTTTCTTTAAAAACCTATAGGTAATGTAAGTTTCCCTATCCTTGGGAAGAAAATGAAAAATTCAAGGTACTAAATAAAGTAATAAATTCATCACAGTATGAAACCAAAAAGGAATTATGTACATCCTAAAATTATATTTTTTGTTTTGAATGCTATTTCAGCTATCCCACGTATTTTACACGGCTATCAAACTTACATTAAATTGAATTTATAAACATTGAGAGATCACATAATGTGATTTCTACTTTACAAAGAAGACAAAAATGAAAGATTTTGTGTTACAAAATAGCAGAAGGTGTCTGTCATAAGAGAGCAATGAAAAGTTTATAGTATTTTTTTCTCAAAATTCCTATGCTCTAAAAATTACACAGGAAAATAAGCTAGTATTTTCTTTGTTTAGTGAGTACTTACATTTAGGAACACTTGCTATAGCTTCTTACCCTTTTTCTTTTCTCATGGTAAAATTCTAGAGTCAATTATATAAGAAACGTTCTCAGCAATATTCACTGTTTTTAATGACTGACACAGACTTCAGAGTACTTACTTCAAGATATTTGAAATTATATCCACAACCACCTGACCTCAGTTGGGACATAAGAAAAAGCAAGGCTTAGAAGTATTCTTTACATATCCAACACTCTCACTGAAGCTTTCTAGAATTCTGAATAGAGTGCCATTATGAATTTTCACACATTAGGTTAAAGAATATCTTGTTTTGGCTATAATAAAATGAATCTCATTTTTTTGATTTGGATAAGCCAAAAGTTATACCAAATAAGAGATTATTTTTTAATCTCTAATGTCTATATACATTCAACTATGCTAATTTAGTCTGAAATTAAATTACTGCAATTAAGAGAGACAGTTAAAAAAAATCTAAAAGAAAAAAATTTATTTCCAAAGAATCTGGGGAAAGACCATAATAACGTAAGAAGAACTACTCATTAATACAGCAATTTTTCTATGTAGTAACCATAACCATCCAGAACATTCTGAAAATTACATAGCCAAAAAAACTTGTAATCTCCACCAAAATTTATTAAAATTACACATATTAAATCAAATTTCACATATTTAGGATATGTGACCTATGATTCAGTACATATAAAACCTATATACATTTCATAAAACTCAGTCATAATCATCCTCCACCTTCTCTACCAAATCCATCCCTCGTCTTCACCCCCACAACCAACAACTCCCAAATATTATTAACACTAAGAAATAATAGGAAACTTGAGAACAGCTTTTTGATAAGTCAACAAAATATTCCAAACCAACTGCCTTTTACCTGTTTTTGAACACCTAACATAAAGAATGAGATGTTAGCAAAACAAAAACTCTGGAACAAAAAGGTGAATGGATTTAAACAAAGCCTTATGAATGTATCAGTAGAGGAAGATGGTTTATGAAAGGATGGGTCTGAATGGGTCTGAAAAAAATTTCTCTGAGACAGTACTATCTACATGCTAGCAAAAGGGACTACTTTAGTTACTTATAATTACCCTTTATTCATTCCAGATCTATAACTTCTTTTAAAGCCAACAGAAATGTTTAGAAATACATGAATTAAAAAAAAAATTGATGACAAGGCCCCTAGAAAAATAAAAGTAAACAGTAAATAAATTTTGGGCTTCATAACGACAAGTATACACTAGACAACATGACTAGTCCAACTAGTCAGAAATCTGCATATTAAGTGGACAGATGACCCTAGGTTCAAGCAGTAGAGGTTTTTCCCAGGGTCCTTCTAAAGAGGATGCTTGGTCCTCTTCCAGTAGAGGGAGCAAAATCATAATATTCTACTCAGGCTACAAAAGAGAAGGGAGGGTTTATGAGTGCCTTTTAAATATGTTAAAATCTACCTAAACATTTCAAAAAAATGTACTGAAAATACCACTTGAAACAAATAAAATCAAGCTAAGGGAAAAAAATAAAGATTTTATCTTCTTTAAACACTTGAAAGCTCTGAAAGGAATGAACGGTCCCTACATGTTTAATTTTAAATACTGTGATATATTACATTGTCCACCAAATCTCACAGGTAACCAAGGAACTAAAGCATTTTAGAAATCCTTAATTTAACGTGATTTCAGACAAATGATAAAATATTACATTAAATACCTTTTTATTATAAAAGCAACATGGTAGCATGACAAAAACTATAGAAAACAAAGGAAAGTATAATTGTACTACCCTGACTGAAAGAATCTATTTTAATATTTTTTTCATATGCATATTTTCATACTGCTATGAGAAAAAGCATAATTATAAAAATGTTTATTAAGTGCTTACTACATACTAAGCATAGTTCTAAGTACTTTTACATATTATAACTTTTTAAATCCTTACCAAAGCTCTACTACGTAGATCCTGTTATTATTCCACATTTGAAAGGTAAAGCAAATGAGGCACAAAGAAATTCTATAATTAGCTAAAAGTCACACAGCTAGTATGTAACAGTAGCTAAGATTCTAACCCAGGTAGTTTGGTACCTGAGCCTGTACTCTTAACCACTTTACTGTGATCTTAATTTTGAATTATACTTTTCCCACATCATTAACATGGTATTCGGTATTAGTCTTCAAAGTCTTTTTAATGTTTGTGATAGTCCCCCTAATACACTATGATAACAAACTATGATGCTTCCAACTGTCCTGTATAGATAGCAGGAGATAAATATCTTTGGGTATATTACTTTTGCCACGTTTGGGGTAGTGTAATAAAGTATTTTTATATTCAAACATACAACCTAGTTGTTTTCCAAAATATCTGTATCAGTTGACAAAGGTCTATAAGTTCCAATTTCACCATAAATTCACCAGCATTAAGCATTAACTTTTTTTCTAATACATAAAAATGAAACCACACTGCAAACTGAATTATTAAAGTTGTATATTATTCTGAATGTTTTATTAGCTCAACTTACCTTTTTATGAAATTTCAGCTCCTATGCTTTATCCAGTTATCAACTGAGGTCTTAAAAGTTTGCTTATAAATTTATATGAGCCCTTTATAAGAGTATTAACATGATAAACATTGCGATAAAACGTTCCCAGTCTACTGTTTTCCTTCCAATTATGGTTAAGTTTTCCTTTTTGATAATAAATTGTTTCATTAAAGGCAATTATAATTGAAAGTTACAAAAAGGTCTTAAAACCTGACTATTTTCTAAATATAGAAGTTAACGTATTGCTCTGAGCACATCAATGAATAATTTCCAAATGTAAGTCCGTTAAAGCAACAAAACCTATGTCAAAATATTCATATTCACATAATAGAATGACTGAGTTTGAGCAACCTTGGATAGGTCTCACATAAAATTAACTCAATGAGTAAAAGTCCATCCTACCCGAAATTATCAAAATAAAAGAGCAACAAACCTGTCGCTGTAAATATAGGCGATTTCTGTCATGTAAATGCTGATGATTCGAAAGTGATGAATGCCAACTGCGAGCTGGACTGTGCAACTGAGTTTGAGCCATCTCTGAAGGCCGAGTTACCAGATGTGAAGTAAACTGCCGTTCAATGTCATGATCTAAAACATGACTTGAATGATCCTGTCCAAATGTTGCCTCATCAAACTGGGGAAGGAGACCCTCCTGCAGGAGGTCTTCTGGGTCAAGTCCCGTGAATGGCTCAGTTTGAGACTCTACTTGATGAAGTAAATTCTCTTCTAAAGATGAAAAGCCATTAGTTTCTACGTGATCATTGAAATGGCCCATTTGAGTTCCTGAGTCAACAGGATCTGGGAAGTTCATGTGCACAGGAGATAATTTTGAATTGCTATAATTACCCTGAGGATGTGATGAATGCAACATTTGGAAATTACTTGAATTCAACGATGTATTGGGATTTAGCATATGCTGAGTGGAGTCTTGCTTGATTCCCCTGTGAGGTGAAAAGGAATTACTTCCAGTAAAATCTGATAAAGCCTGATTTGTATGATTAGGTGCAAGAACAGCAGAGGACTGCAGAAGACTGTTGGGTGAGACGTGATTACTGGAAAAGGAATAATGTGAAGAAAACTGCTGTGAATTACTGACAGAACAAGAAGTCATATTTGGAGAAGGTCCATTAAAATTCCCTTCTTGGTGATTGCTACACTTGAGGAAGTGTACTGAAGGATTTGATGTTTGAGAAAATTGCTGCATTGAAAGAGACTGTTGCGACGTAGATGCATTCGTAATTTGTGATGGGTGGCTAACACTGACTCTGTGTGGACCAGAAACATTAACATCCATAAAATTTTTAGACTGGCTAAGAGAATTTTGCCCTGGGTTAAGACTGTTTCTGTTTTGCTGTGAGCGTAGTGAAGTGCACTGTGTTTGTTGTTCACTGGCCTGAAATAAGGCAAAGTCATGGTGTACCACAAAGCTTTTATTTGGATGCATAGGGTGAGAATGTCCTTGTTGGTGGAAAGGAGACCCATTTTGATTTGAAATGCTGGTAGCTGTCTGATGGCCCCACATTGGACTGCCATCTGCTACATCTGGAAACAAACCATTGGGTTGGTTTTGGGGATGGATTGGAGAACAATTAAACTGAGAGTGTGGAGATAACACGTGTTCAGCTGGGCTACCAAAAGGCTGATTGACCTGGTGAAATTTCATTGAATCAAACTGATTTAACTGCTCATAATCAGTTATCTTCTGATGTGTTGGAGTACCTTGAACATGGTTGAGTGAGTCTATGTGCAAAGGTTCAAATTCTGCACCCAGGTTCAATTCATCGACTAGTGAAACAGGTCCTGGCTGTACAAATGCATCATCTGACAAACCTTCTAAGGTCTCACCAAAAAGATTGGCATCATCAAAAAAGTCCATCATTGGATCTGTCATCTTGAAAAATCCAGTGACGATCTGAGCTGTTCACTCCAAATGAAGTATATTCAGCTTCTCTGTAGTAGATACTATTGGATCATTTCCAAAGGTCATCAACTAATCCGAAACAGGTCAATGTTCATTATTGCTCTAGATAATGACATGTCATGAAGTGTCAGAATCCTAGGAAAATAAGAAAAAGCAATCAAAGTTTAATGATGAGTATTCATTAAAGTTCTACAAAGTTTATAAATGATTTTAAAAACCTACAATCTCAGTGTACAGTATTTTTTATAGAATAATTCATTGCAAAAAGCTCATTAATATTCCTTACAAGGAAAAAAAAATGCTGGTGCGTGGGACATGACTATATGCATTTAAAAGTAATAATGCATATTACTTTCATTTTGAAGTTCATATATTTTGATAGAATGTAAACTTTGAGAATGGTATGTCAGACTTTCACGTAGACCATGAAATGGCCATCACTCCCTAGCATCACTCCCTAGCAGCCCTGGCATGCATAAAAAATGGATGTATTACACTTGAAAGCAATGTTAAGATAGCTGACATCAGACCTTCTCAGATTGGCCCAAATGAGATGAGTTAGCTATCTGGTCAGTTGACAGACCATGCAGACAGGTGATAGGTTGGGGATGTTCCAACATATTGCTACCATGGTCCCCTTGCCCACCCCCATGGAAGATGAACCTTCCTAAGAACCAACTGATTTAGATATCCATGTAGCAAAAGCAAGCACCTTCCTGTTAATAGTCATATTCATTACTCTGTCCCTAAGTCTCCCCCCTTGTCCCAGTAGATCATTTGGAATACAAATATTGCTTACTTACTAAACTGTGCAAATAAATGTGTGGTGACAATCAAACTAAGGCAAAAATAAACAGTAGCAGCTTGAGCTAAGTAATAAATTAGTCTTATGATAGTCTTAAGAGGAAAAAATGATTACATTTATGTAAATATATGTATATATATACACACACATACACGCTACTTCTGTGTGGAAAGGATCTAATGGGTTACTCATTAACATGAAATGGCTAGCTAATTTTCTTCTAGGCCTGTATTATTCCAAACATTTTTTCATAAAGGCAATTTATAGCTCTGCCCTACTGTCTTGCACAGAGAACCACAAATGGAGGTTCCTGCTCCTCTACATATTAGTTTATTTAAAAATTAGTAAAGGCCAGGGGCGCCTGGGCGGCTCAGTTGGTTAAGTGTCCAACTCTTGCTCTCGGCTCAGATCATGATCGCATGGCTTCATGGGTTCAAGCCCCACTGGCAGTGCGGAGGCCGCTTGGGATTCTCTCTCTCACCTCTCTCTCTCTGCCCCTCCCTTACTTGCGCTATCTCTGTCTCTCTCAAAAAAAGAAAGAAACTTAAAAAAAAAATTAGCAAAGGCCTAAGAAACTTTTCCAGAACTTCTATTTTGGGAGGTCCATATTAGGAAATACAAATTTCCTAAATAAATGTTTGCTATTTTAATGTAGAAATACTTCTGAAAAATTCTGAAAAGTAAAACCTACCAAAGTCTATATTAATTGTAATTAGAAACTGACTCATTGTTAAGCACAATGGTATCCAAGTAATTTAACAAATATATGATTTTAGAAGTGAAATACAGAAAAAAATTATTTTTCTTGATTTGATAATTGTGAGATGGAACAGATGAAGAGCTATGTGGTCTGCAATGAACAAAGCCATTAGAAAAATATAAGGTAGGTTGAATCACTTCTCTGGAGCATATCTTATTTTAAGCTTCAGACTCCAGACTAGGGAACTTTTATGTATACCTAAGTCATTAATCAGGAAATCCATGTCTTATGCTTTTATATGGATGTATGATTATCAAGAGGAACATAAAATGAGATACAATGAAAGTTACCAAATCCAATACATCATCAAATATGAGATACATCATTACCTGATATAACATGAAGAAAAAAAAATGCCGTCAATTAAACTATGGCACTATACCACTTCACATTTTTATTTTATAATGAACGAAATGACCTTTTTAAAGGTTTTTAGACTTAGTCTTATTCCAAAGGATCTGACAATTTCTTCTGCCTTGAGGTACTCTGCTTGGTCCATAAAGCACTTGATTGTTGCTCTGTAAGTAAATGTGGAATTGCTGTCATTTCTTCAACAAATATTTGCTTCACTAATATTAAATTTATGCTCTGCTACTCTGTTTCTGTGCCTCTCTACATAATCAATGCCTTTTTGGTTAAATACTGAAAAACAGAGTATATTTGTAAGGATATTTTAAATAACAAACACATGTGGTACTATTGAACGTAGCCCAACTGAAGCGATGGCAAGATAAAGAACCATGACTAACTTTGTGTACACACACAGACAACGACTCCATGACAGCCACCTGGGAAATACTGACTGAGACACATCCCAATTTCAGAGATATTAAAAGGGGAAAAAAATATGCATCTTAGGATTAACTTCTTAAATAATGAGAATGTATTACTTCAAGAGTTCAGAACCCAGAACTATAAAAATCTACTGCCCAACTGAATGTTGACAGATATGACATTAGTTCATATAGTTCTATTTACTGTGATAACAGTGAACTTAAATATAACTAAATATAAAACATTATTAATTTATACAGATTTACTATTTGTTCTTAAAAAACAGTTCTTAAAAAAACATTTGTTCTTAAAAAAACAGTTAAAGAATTTTTAGGAAACTGCTCTGGAAATAAATATATATCAGAGCAGTAACAAAACAGTCCATACGGGAAAGAACTGGTACAGTCTTTGCAATTTTGTACATGATGGTAAATTATGCTAAAGCAGAGTGTTTTCTACATTTATATAACCTGAAGCTTAGCAAAAATATGGGAGAAGTAGACATTTTAATTAAGAAACCAAGTTTGGGGGCACCTGGGTGGCTCAGACAGTTAAGCATCTGACTTCGGCTCAGGTCATGATCTCATGGTTCATGGGTTCGAGCCCCACATCAGGCTCTACCGTGACAGCTCAGAGCCTGGAGCCTGCTTTGGATTCTGTTTTTCCCTCTCTCTCTACCCCTCCCCTGCTCACGCTCTGTCTCTCTCTCTCTCTCTCTCAAAAATAAATAAAACAGGGGCGCCTGGGTGGCTCAGTCCGTTGAGCATCCAACTTCAGCTCAGGTCATGATCTCACGGTCTGTGAGTTTGAGCCCCGCGTTGGGCTCTGTGCTGACAGCTCAGAGCCTAGATCCTGCTTCGGATTCTGTGTCTCCCTCTCTCTCTGCCCCTCCCCCGCTCATGCTCTGTCTCTCTCTCTCTGTCAAAAATAAACATTAAAAAAAAAATTAAAAATAAATAAATAAAACATTAAAAAAAAAAAAGAACAAGTTTGCCATTTTCTCATCCAATAAACATTTATGGATAAACAACAACCTACACAAACTCGATGATAAGTAGTAATTGATACCTGAGGGAATTTAGATATGCAAATAGAACATTATCAGCACGTTACTTGTGCTTTGCTAAAAGTAAGTACATAAGAGGAACATCGAATAATGAAGAAAATGAACATAAACACCAATACTATACTAAGAAGATACAGATTCCATATGTGATAAGATATATGTAAGTAGTCGACCTTAGTTATAAAAACTGAGACTGAAGGTGAACTATGAAAAAATGCACAAAAAATCTAATAAAGCCATGTTTTCTGATTTGAACAGTTTATTCTACAATTGACACAAGGCTCATTTAAGTTCTTAAGATCTAGTGTTGTAATTTATTCTGTAAATGTACCATTTTCTAACTTTATGAAAATATCACATCAAGCTTGTTTTAACTTGTTGTTTAATTAGGCAAATATTTATGGACTGTCTATTATATCCAAAGCAACTTTGTAGAAACTGCAAAAGTTTCTGCCCTCAGGAAGTTCAGAATTTAAATGGAGGAAAAAGGGGGGAATGGCATGAGAAAAACACAGTACATATTGAATAAAATATGGTAATTGTGTCCTAAGAGAGGCACAGGTTCATCGAGAAGATAATTTATAAAAATAACATTTTTGGCAAGTTATTCAGGAAAAACTTCTGGGAACAGTTAGCATTTGAAGAAGTCTTATTAGAAAAGGACTGGAAGGGAAGGTCAAAGAATTCAGGAATAAAGAAATAGCATGAAGGAAGTAAGTACAGTATGACCATTGCAGAGGGTATATACAAAGGAAGAAAAGTAGAAAATAAAGGCAGAAACGTAAGTTGGGAGTACTGCTGTAGGGGGCCTTATCGATTAAGTACATTAAAAGAATACATTTGGGGGACAGAATTCTTCTAAGGTTGAGACAAGTATTTAGAATCAAAATAAAATTACTTCTCTATCTTCATTTCTATATTTACTGGATGCCAATCACCTGAGGATCAAACAAAATGGATTCAAACATCAAAAGGACAGAATCCCTGCCTTCACAAAGTTCATAATCCAGAGGGGAAGAAAACACATAAACACATAGTGATATATGCCTTAGCAGAGATGTATACACAGCACTATGTTATGGTGGCACAGATTAGATCGCAGTTAATTATTTCTGGAGAAGATCGGCAAAGGCATAGAGATGAGCTAACACTTGAACTGGGCCTTAAGAATAAAAACAAAATCATTGAATATGTGTTCTGAAACAGGATTTATGTATATAAACATACTTCAATTGTAAGTTGACTTCCTCAATATCTAACAGTTGCTTTCTTTCCAAGACATCTCTGTATTCTCCAAATAAATCTCTCAATATTTTTCTATTAAATGAATTAGTCTTCCCAGTAAATTCTACACATTGAGTCTCATCCCATTTAATACGAAGAGCACTGATCCCTACCAAATTATTCGTTTTCTATTAGTCATCTCTTCAGCATTTCTATACATTAAATTTGTGCTACATTAATTTTTACTTTGTTTATGAGCTACTCATAGCTATTTCAAATTTATATTTGGAGAAAATTCAGCTTCAGAATCACCTAATTCAACTGTCTAGTAACCTGTGCATACTACAAATAACACTCCATTATAAATCTGTATTATATTTCTTTTTATTTTCTCTCCACTAGGCTATATACCCTCAGGAAAAAAAAAGGAATACCTTTATCATCCTCGTATCCTTAGTATGTTGCCTAGCTTAGTAGGCACACAACAAATTTTTGCTGAATCAGTGGATGACTGCATAAGAATTAGAAAGAACATGATACCTAAAACGAAACATAGACCAGAGTCCTGCCTCTTCTACTTCCTAGCTGTATGATTTTGAGAAGATCACATACTATTTGTTTTCATCTGTAAAAAAAAACAAAAACAAAAAACAAACCCAAAAAACAGAAAACAAATAACACATAACAACACAAACTATTAACTACAGTCCTGTCTGCCTCAAAGGTGAATTATAAAGTACTGTATTAAATAAAGGAAGCGGTAACCCCTATTAAAATAGGAGACAGGTGTTTTATAATCCTTTCACTCTCTTGCATTATTCCTAAAACTGGCAAGGACACAGTGGAAACACTACAAGAAATGCCCAGAGGTAAAGGAGGACTTAGCATTTAGAGAACTACTCAATAGTGTAGTGTGGCCAGAGCATACTACTAGCCAAAACAGAGATGTTGAGAGGCAAGCAGAGGTCAGATATCTAAGGCTTTAAATTAGCCATGTTAAGAAATCTGGACTTTATCCTAGAGGCAATAGGGAGCTATTTCACTGTTCAAAATTTCTCTGGCCTAACAGTTGATTAACTTTTTTACTGTGGTAAAATTTGAAGTTATTTTTGGATAGCAAATAGCAACTCTCTCAATAACAGTGACCAAAACACTTAAGTTGTACCCAGAAATATTTATCTGTCATTTTAAAGAATATCTTTACTTGGCAAAATAAAAAGCTGGCAAACTTCAATACCATTTCTTTGTTAAAAAAAAAAAAAAAAAAAAAGGTCTATGAACTTCTAGAACAGTTCCTGTTAAGGAAACTACTTGAATATCTGTTAAAAATTTCTTTAGAAGTTCAATTTTCCTCCTGCCTTCCTAGGATTGTTTAAAACAAACCTAATTATGACAACCTTCAAATTCTTGAAGACTTATGTCTCCCCTACAGCTTCTCTTTTCAAAGCTATCAGCAAAAATTTTTCCAGCTTATTGAAATGTGAAAAATCCTATATAAAAAATAAAGAGATACTAGAAAATACCCTCAGATGAATAAAAATGAAAACACAAGCAAAAGTGATGATGTAGCAAAAGCAATGGTCTAAGGGAAATTTATACTTGTAAACAACCGCATTAAAAAAAAATCTCAGGGGCGCCTGGGTGGCGCAGTCGGTTAAGCGTCCGACTTCAGCCAGGTCACGATCTCGCGGTCCGTGAGTTCGAGCCCCGCGTCAGGCTCTGGGCTGATGGCTCGGAGCCTGGAGCCTGTTTCCGATTCTGTGTCTCCCTCTCTCTCTGCCCCTCCCCCGTTCATGCTCTGTCTCTCTCTGTCCCAAAAATAAATAAAAAAAAAAAAAAAAAAAAAAAAAAATCTCAGGGGCGCCTGGGTGGCGCAGTCGGTTAAGCGTCCGACTTCAGCCAGGTCACGATCTCGCGGTCCGTGAGTTCGAGCCCCGCGTCAGGCTCTGGGCTGATGGCTCGGAGCCTGGAGCCTGTTTCCGATTCTGTGTCTCCCTCTCTCTCTGCCCCTCCCCCGTTCATGCTCTGTCTCTCTCTGTCCCAAAAATAAATAAAAAACGTTGAAAAAAAAAAAAATTTAAAAAAAAAAAAAATCTCAAATCGATAACCTAACTGTACACTTTAAAAAAATAAGCAAACTTGGGACACCTCGGTGGCTCAGTAGGTTGAGCACCTGACTTTGGCTCAGATCATGATCTCGAGGTTCGTGGGTTTGAGCCCCGCCTCGGGATCTCTGCTAACACCTAGGAGGCTGGAGCCTGCTTTGGATTCGATGTCTCCCTCTCTCTCTGCCTCTCCCCCGCTCACACTCTGTCTCTCAAAAATAGACATTAAAAAAAAATTTTTTTTAAAAGCAATAAGCAAACTAAACACAAAGGCAGCAGAAAGAAATAATAGAGCGGAGATAAATGAAATAAAGAAGAGAAAAACAAAAGAGGAAAATCAATTAAATTTGACATTAGTTCTCTGAAAAGATCAACAAAATTGACAAGAAGATCCCAACTACTAAAAACAGAAACAAGAGAGGATATTACATATAAGACTATAGAAGGACTGTATAAGTCCTTTTTATATAAGAGTAAGTCCTTTTTAAATAATAATATGAACAGTACACACCAATAAATTGGATAAACTTAGATGAAATGAACAAATTACATGTCATGTTAACTACAAAAATTGACTCAAAAAGAAACTGAAAATCTAAATAGACCTATAACAAATAAGATTGTAACCAAAAACTTCCCAAACTTCCCTGGACAAAAGTCCAGGACCAGATGGCTTTAATAATGAACTCTACCAAATACTTAAAGAATTGACACCACCAATTCTTCTCAACTTGTTCCACAAAAATAAAAAGGTAGAAGTACTTTCTAACTCATTTTGTGAGGCCAACATTATGCCTGATAATGAAGCCAAAGACATCACAAGGCAAAAAACTCAAAACCAAAAAACAAGACACTAAAGACTAATATCTCTTATAAACATAGATGGAGAAATTGTCAACAAAATATTAGCAGACCAAATCCCACAGCATTTTATACATATATGTACATATACGGTGTATTATATGAAAAAGTGAGAATTATCCTACACATGTAAAGGTAATTAACATACAAAAGTCAATCGATATAATACACTGCACGAATAGAAAGAAGGTAAAAGAACATCATCATATCAATTGATGCAAAAAAAGCATATGACAAAATCTACTACCCTTCCAGCACCCTTTCATGATAAAAACACTTAATAAAATAGGAATAGAAAGGAATTTCCTCAATATGATAAAGGCCCTATATAAACAACTTAACACCTAACATCAAACTCAACAGTAACAGAATGAAAGCTTTTGTCCCCAAATCAGGAACAAGACAAGGATGCCCACTTTCACTACTTGTATTCAACGTAGACTGAAGGATCTAGCCAGAGAAATCAGGCAAGAAAGTAAAAGAAAAGCCATCTGAATTAGAAAGGAAAAGGTAGAATTATCTCTGTTCACAGATTACATGATCTTGTATGTGTGTAGAACACATACACTCAAACGGTTAGAGCTAATAAACAAATTCAGCAAAATTGTAGGATACAAATCTATGCAGAAAAACCAGTTGTATTTCTGTGAGACAGTAATCAACACTATGTAAAGGAAATAAAACAATTCCATTGGGGGACCTGTCTGGATCAGTTGGTAGAGTGTGTGACTCTTGACCTAAGGATTGTGAGCCTAAGTCCCACATTGGGTGTAAATAAAATAGAAAGAAAGAAAGAAAGAAAGAAAGAAAGAAAGAAAGAAAGAAAGAGGAAATTACTTAAACATAGAGATTACTTAAAAATAAAATAGAAAGGGAAAGAAAGGAAGAAAGAAAACAATTCCATTTACAATAGCATTAAAAATAAGATACTTAGGAATAAATTTAACGAAAGACATGTAAGATGTGTACACTGAAGACTATACATTGTTTTGAAGACAAAACACTGCTGAAAGGAATGAAGGTAGATCTAAATAAATGGAAAAACATCCTGTGTACATGGACTGGAAGACTTAATATTGTTGAGATGACATTAATACCCAAAGCAATCTACACATTCAATGCAATTTCTATCAAAATTCCAATGACTTTTTGCATATACAAAAAAACTCATCCTAAAATTCATATGGAATTTCAAGGGACCCAGAAGAGCCAAAACAATATTGAAAAAGAACAAAGTTGGAAGACCCACACTTCCCACTTTCAAAACTTACCACAAAACTACAGTAATCAAAACATGTGGTATTGGCATAAGGATAGACAATATAGACTGATGGAATAGTAGGGAAAGTCCAAAAATAAACCTTCACATGGTCAACTGATTTTTGACAAGAGTGCCAAGAACATTCAATGGGGAAAAAATAATCTCTTCTACAACTGATGTTGGGAAAACTGGAGAGCCACGTGCAAAGGAATAAAGCTGAACTCTTACCTTACACCATAAAAAAAATTAACTGAAATATATCAAAGATCTAAATTTAAGAGCTAAAACTGTAACACTATTAGAAGAAACCATAGGGGCAAATCTTCATGACTTTGGATTAGCAATGGTTTCTTAAATATAATATCAAAAGCACAGGTAATAAAAGAAGAAAAAAAAAGATAAATTGAACTTCATAAAAATTAAAAACTTGTGCACCAAAGAATACTATCAACAGAGTAAAAAGACAACCCACAGAATGGGAGAAAATATTTGCAAATCATATATCTGATAAAAGTTTAGTATCTAGAATTTATTATTTCTAAAAAAAATTTTTTTTTAACGTTTATTTTTATTTTTGAGACAGAGAGAGAGCATGAACGGGGGAGGGTTAGAGAGAGGGAGACACAGAATCTGAAACAGGCTCCAGGCTCTGAGCTGTCAGCACAGAGCCCGACGCAGGGCTCGAACTCACAGACCGCAAGATCATGACCTGAGCCAAAGTCGGCCACTTAACCGACTAAGCCACCCAGGCGCCCCAATATCTAGAATTTATAAAGAACTCCCAAAAACTCACTACTATACTCAACCCAATTTTAAAATGGACAAAGGACTTCAATAAACATTTATCCAAAGAAGATATAGGAATGCCCAATTAACAGAGATACTCAACATCAGTCATTAGGAGAACGCAAATCAAAATCACAAGATTTCACTTCACAACTACTAGGAATATTATTTTAAAAATGAAAAGTGACAAGTGTTTGAAAAGATGTGGGAAAGTTGGAATACTCCTACATTGCCATTAGTAATGTAAAATGGCACAGCCGCTATGAAAAAGTGTGGTTGTTCCTTAAAAAGTTAAAGAATTACCATATAACCCAGGAATTCTACTTCTAGATATAAACTATACACCCCAAAGAATTAGAAACAGAGACCCAAATGTTTATATGCAAACGTTCATAGCGGCATTATTCACAACAGCCAAAAGTTGAAAACAGTCCAAGTATCCATCAACAGATGAATGAACAAAATCTGGTACATACCTAAAATGGAATGTTATCCAACCATAAAAAGGGGATAGAGTTCTGATACCTGCTACAATGTGGATGAACCTAGAAAACATTATGCTAAGTATAATAAGTAGACACAAAAGGGAAAATATTATATGATTCCACTATACAAAATATTTAGAATATGTGGAATAGGCAAATTCATAAAGATAAAAGGATTAGAGATTACCAGAGGCTCGGGAGAGGGAAAAATAAGAAGTTATCTCTTAATGAGTAGTTTCTGTTTAGGGAGGTAGGGAAGAAAGGGAAGACAGTAGTGAAGGTTACACAATATTGTCAGTGGAAATAATGCCACTGAATTTTACACATAACACATTAAAAATTTAATTTAAATTTAAAAACATTTTTTATTTAAGGGTACCTGGGTGGCTCAGTTGGTTAAAGGACCAACTCTTGATTTCGGGGCATGGTTGTGAGATAGAGCCCTGCGTCAGGCTCTGCACTGACGGCGAAGAGCCTGCTTGAGATTCTCTCTCTCCCTCTTTCTGCACCTCCTCTGCTCACTCATTCTTGCAAAATAAACTTTTAAAAATATTAAAAACAATTTTATTACGTTTCTTTATTTTTGAGAGGCAGGGAGAGACAGAGCGCAAGGGGGGAGGGGCAGAGAGAGAGGGAGACACAGAACCAGAAGCAGGCTCCAGGCTCTGAGCCCGATGCGGGACTCATGAACTGTGAGATCATAACCTGAGCCGAAGTCGGACGCTCAGCCGACTGAGCCACCCAGGCACCCCTTAAAAAATATTTTTAATTTAAAAAGCCAGACATGTTTTTTCCTCAAGGCTTTGCACTTGCTATGTACAGTCTTTTTTCATTTCATCCAGTTCTTTCCTCAAAAGTAACTTTCTCACTGAGGCCCTTCTTGACCACCCTATCTAAAATGTCACCATTTCCAGAGCCTGGGTGGCTCAGTTGGTTAAGCGCTTACTCTTGATTTTGGCTCAGGTCCCGATCTCACAGCTAGTGGGTTTGAGCCCTGTATTAGGCTCCATGCTGACGGTGCAAAGCCTGCTTTGGATTCTCTGTCTCCCTCTCTTTCTGCCCCTACCCCCCCAACCCCCTGCCCGCCACTCACTCTCTATCTCTCTCTCAAAATAAATAAACATTAAAAATAAATAAATGAAATGTCCCCATTTCCTGTCCAATACGGGATATTCCCCTTCCCTGCTTTATTTTTCTACCTTAGCACTGGCTAACATTCTATATATTTTACATATTTATCATGTTTAAAGCTTATGCTTCCCATAAAATGTAAGTTCTACGTCAAAAATTTTTATATGATGTATCCCTAGTACTTATTATATAAGTATATAATAAGTATATAAAATATAGTAAGTAGTCAATAAATACTCATGGAATGGACCAATTTTTCTTTTTGGTTGGGGAGAGGGAATGCTACATAAGGCAGAAATTGTTTTTGTTCTTTTAAAAAATCTTACATGAAAGTTTTTTTTTAAAAATGGCAACACTGATTACCTGGACATTGGAGTTTATGGTCCATGTAAAAAATATTTTTTATTTTTAATTACGGTAAAACATATATAAGCAAAAAACTTACAACCTTAATTAACCATTTTTTAGGGGTACAATTCAGAACCTTTTAACACATATTCACATTGTGCACACACTCTTTTTCATCTTGCAAATTTGAAACCATGCATCCATTAAACAATTCCTCATTTCTCCCTCCCCACATCCCTGGCAACCACCATTCTACTTTCTCTTTCTAGGAATTTGACTATTCTAGATACCTGACATAAGTGGAACCATACAGTATTTGCATGTGACTGGGTTATTTCACTTAGCCTAATCTCCTCAAGTTTCATCCATTTTGTAGTATGTGTCAGAATTGCCCTTCTTTTAAAGGCTGAATAATATTCCAGTGCATGTGTATTATGGCCTATTGTTTATTGCCCACCCTCCCCCCCCCAAGTATTTCTCAAGTTCTTTTTGAATAAGAAGCATGACATGCTGTAGAATCTACCCTTTGGTAGTATGTTCAGCTTTTTTTACATGGGAAGTGCAGTAATAAAAGACATCTGGATAGCAAATCACAAACTGTGACCCAATTTTCAGCCCTCAAATGGTTAGAAAACTTCTACCCAAGGAGCACCTGGGGGTGGCTCAGTCGGTTGAGTGTCTGACTTTGGCTCAGGTCATGATCTCACAGTTCTTGGGTTAAAGCCGAGTCGGGCTCTGTGCTGACAGCCTAGAGCCTGCTGCAGATTCTGTCTCTCTGTCTCTGTCTCTCAAAAATAAATAAATTTTTAAAAATAAAAGAAAATAAAAAAAGAAAACTTCTACCCAAAGTACTCTGAAACTAATTCTTTAATATGGATATTAAGTATGTCTCTTCTTAATTTACCTAACAGTTACTTATAAGCCTACACAGACATTTTCAAAGTAGGCTAACAGGATCCAAAAGAAAAAATTCATTACCCCGAACTATAGACTAAAACCTATTAGTATTATTTGTTTTTCCCTTATCAGGAGACCAAAATTCTAATCTCTGACAGTAACTGAATGTGTGACAACACAGTTAGCCCTCTGGACTTCAGTTTCCTCATCAATGACAGGTTTCGATAAGATGCCTGTGAAGGTATCTTATAACTCAACATTGTATACTGTAGTTTACTTTCCATTCACATATTCAAAAGTTATAAAAATTCTATAGACTTCCAAGAAAGAAATTTTTAAAAAATTACCCCAAACTAGAGATGTAAGCTCCATCAGGAAAAAAAGCTTAAAATTCTCATCAAGGAAAAAAAGCAAGGAAGACTTAAAGTGGTGGGGCCCCATATTCTAAAATAAAAACTTACTGAAATTAAATTTTTAAAAGTTTTTAATTTTAAAAAGACCATGCTTTTTCCTCCTCTTGAAGACATCAATTATTACCTTCTATGTGTAAAATTCCTTTAAAAATTTATGTGAAAGACAGTCATTCTATTAAGTTGTAGAAATATCCTCATCTTTTAATTTTTCAGGCTAATATGACCGTAACTTATAACAACAAGAGTATTAGCAAAACTTAGAACCCAACAAAAATATACACCAATTTGAAAGTTATCCAGAAGGACATCCTTCTAAATTATTTTCAACAGCTAACTAACAATTAAATCCTGAGGTTGTTCTATTAATGTACAATACACAAAATCATGAAAGAAGCCCATAGAATAAAAGACTTTAATGTCATATATGCCAATCTCTGTATTTGTTTATACTGTTCTATTAAATCCCATCCTTAACTCTGCTGTATGTATCATCAACATGTTTTGGATTAATCTCACTGCAATATATCTAACTTCAACTGTTTAATAATAAAATAGATCCACTAGTCAATTAGGACCATATGTGGCAAAGGTAAGTCAGCAGCAAATGTAGAGCTGAAGGACCCCAAGGTTTCCAACTGCCATCTCTCTAAACTGCATAACCTTGAGCAGTTCTTGGAACCTCTCAGTCTGTTTCCCTTAGGTGATCATCTACTTGACAGGGTTATTCCAGAGTTCAGAAGAACAAATCCAAAGTCCCAAAACATGGTAAATGCTCGACAGATATGTATTTCCCTCTCACTGACCTGCAGAACTAAGAACTGATGACGCTACATTAATTTGCTCGAAAACTGCTAAGATCCAAGCCTGTTATATCTGATTGTACTTAGTTTCCAAATGATTTAAAAAATATTTATACAAATCAACAGTGTTATCATATGCCTATATCTGCCTTCGCCCTAACATATATACTTGTTCTTTTTATTCTCTTCCTAAAGATATCAATGCCCCTCCACCCTTATTTGCTTCTCTTCTCCCATAGGTAATCCATGCTCAACCATGTTGAAATGTTGGCCTGAATTCAACTTTCTCCTATCTCCATTAATATGTACAAGAAGTTCTCTACACCTACAACACTGACCCCCACCTCCCACCTTCCTCCACTTGATAAGTAATGTCTTTTAGATTAAACTCAAGTTCTACTATTTCTAGGAAGCCTGTATGTAAATGTACGTGTACACACGCACACTCTCTCTTTCTCTCTCTCTCTCCTCGAACTGGTAAGCACTCATTTTCCCATAACTTACACACCGTATTACTGTTCTGGGTCTAGTACACCTAGAATGTCTACTTTAGAAGGTCTAATTTAGTAAGTCTGTCTTGTCTACTAAAGACGAATGCAGAGATTAGTTCTTATTCATCTTTATATCCCTAGCATCTACCACACAATTCCTGGCACACAGTAAATACTCAAATGCTTTCAAGAATTCAATAATGTCATAACATAAAACAAAACTCATCAACCCTTAATAGTTACTCCAAAGCTGAGATTCAAAACCATTCTTTTAAGCAACAACATATCATTTTTTATGGCCTTAAGAAGCTCGCACTGAACTGTCCACTTAAAAATGTTTAAAATAGTATATTTTATGTTATGTATATTTTAGCATTGTTTAGTATATTTAGCAATGCCTCAGTGATCCAATTTAAAGTTTAATTCTCGGGGCGCCTGGGTGGCTCAGTCGGTTAAGCAGCCGACTTCGGCTCAGGTCATGATCTCATGGTTCGTGAGTTCGAGCCCCACGTCAGGCTCTGTGCTGACAGCTCAGAACGTGGAGCCTGCTTTGATTCTGTGTCTCCTTCTCTCTCTGCCCTTCTGCCTCTGGAGCTCTGTCTCTGTCTCTCTCTCTCAAAAATAAATAAACATTAAAAAAAATTTAAAAAAAAATAAAATAAAGTTTAATTCCCAATTATCCCTCAAAGAATCCTATTTTCATTGAGAAGTGATTCTACAAAGGGTTCTGTATAGCACAGCAGTTAAAGTACGGGCTCTGAAAATAAGACTAGTGAAAGCATGAAATCTTGGCTTTATCATTTACTAGCTGTGTAATCTTAGGCAAATCACATAATCATTTTGAAGCTCAGTTTCTTCACCTGTAAAATGGGGATACTAATAGTACTATCTCATAGAACTATTGTATAATAATCCACATAAAACACTGTAAACAGTTTGCAATCTGTGCTCTTTAGGGCACTGGGTAATCTTTAGTCACTGAAAGTAAGAGATTGGACCTCCCTCTCCCCCACTACCCCACCAATAAAAGATTTCACCCTGAGTATTCTGTTTTTATGTATCTTATAGATTGAGCTTTCTAGTAGGATTTTTAAAAAACAAGGGATTCAGGGGCACCTGATTGGCTCAGTTGGTAGAGCACGGAGTCTTGATCTCAAGGTTGTAAATTTGAGCCCCACATTGGGTGTAGAGATTACTTAAAAATAAAATCTTAAAAAAAAGGGGGGGGGGGGGACTCCTTGCTTTAAAAGACCTGAAAATCAGTAATGTAGATAGCATTCATTTTAATGTTTATGTTAACATCTCCGTCTGCAGATAATGAATTACTAAATTCAATTACTTACTTTATTGGCATTCACACTTAATTTAGTCTTGCTTTGCATCTTACAGAAAGGGAAATCTTTGAAACATAATCTCATCTCTACTCTTGGTAAAAGGTGACTGAGGATAATTCGGGGCTGATATTGAAAACAGATTATAAATTTCCCGGATGCCACGGAGTCAAGTCAAGTTGTTTAACTGAAGTCGTCCTAAACATCAATCATATCCCTAATCAAATTAAGCATAAATATGTATTATAAAGCCAAATAAATTTCATTTAATATCAAAAACAGGAAATTGACTTAAACGCACAACTTTCTAAAGTTTAAAAGACACTAAAAATTGAGACCCAAGTTGATTATTATCACCTAATTTGCAGGGTTGTTGCATGGTTTAGAAATACATTCAAAGTTCCTAAAATATAGTAGGCACATAGTAAATGCAGCTTTCCCTCTGATACCTGTCAACTCGTTTCTGATTTCCCAAGAGTCAAACTCTCCCATGACCATTAAGCTTCTCCACACCTACTCAGATTCTTCGCTAATAATCTCTCATGCTGTCCCCCTCATCTTCAATATTCTCATGACCATTTGCTCAACCCACCATACTATATTAACACCACTGTAATTTGACCTCTAGATCTCAGTCCAATTCAATCCAATTAATATTTTGCATATTTATAGTATTTATTATATGCCTGGTACAGTTCTAATACCAACCTGTACCTTCGGTATGGTCCATGCTTTCTTTTGCTCAGAAATGTCTAGATTCATTTCCCTATGCTTCTAGGCCATCTCTATGTTTTCTCTCCCCAAGCCTTCAACTGGAACTTCCCCAATCTCACCCAAGGATAATTTTGCCTCTTCTTTAGTCTTCTGAGGTTTTCCAGTTGAAACTCACCAATCATCTTTTCAGAAGCATGTATCTTTCTTTGCATCTGGTCTTTTTCTTCTAGTGATTCTCAGAAGAGGAAGTATGACTGACTCTTTTCCAAAGAGTCAGTAAACCTTTCACCTCTTATTACCATTCCACCTAGCTTTTAAGCAACTTATACCCACATACATTTCAACTCTGTTTAGGATCTTTAATCATCCCCTTTCAATTACCTGCTTCCTTTTTAACTCAGCAGTGGGTCTCCAGGCCTACCTTAACAAAAAGGTACAAACAAAATCATCTCATGTCTATCCTTCCTTCTGTTCAGTGACAAATATTGAGAATAGGTGATCCACTGCCTCCATTTTCCAAATACCCACTTACCTGTTAACCTCTTGTATTTTAGTCTCTGCTCCCATAAAAATACTGCAACTATACTTTGAAGGGCGACTAATAAGTTCCTAGACAAATCCAAATGTTCTCTCAATCCCTCTGACCACGAGGAAACACTTGCCACCACTAACCAAGTGACAGAAGCTAACCTCAAAAACGCAACCTTCTATAAGAAGCCTCCAATCATCCATGCGTCTGCATCTATCATATACTATTTAGGCACCAAATGCTCAAAGAACAAGGCCCGTGACTTATTCATCCATGGTACCAGCTATGACCCTGCTTGGCCCATAACAAAAGCTGTTTAAATGTTTTCTGAACTCAGTTCAAGTAACCCCTCTGCCTTCTGGAAATTATTTCAGCTTCTATGACACACACTATCTTGGATTTCCTTTCTTATAGCTTCCCTTGCCTTTCTGATTCATTTAAGGTAGTGTAATAGACTTAAGTTTCTATGCAGTCACTTTATTTCTATCAAATCCACTTAGCATTTCGAATTTAGTCAAATGTTGACACATCTTCGTCGACATGTCTTCTAAAATGCGATTTCACATTCAAATCCTTCAGAAATTCAATTCCATTTTTTTTTTTTGGAATACTATAAATTATATAAAATGTTTTTCTTACTACTGATATAAAATAAAGATATAAAACTCAATTTCCCACTACTTTAATGAGACCATATAGCATCTCATTGCCTTCCTTGAAGTATCTGACCACAAGCATACCAAGGAAGCAATAGCTGGGGTCCCTATTTACCTAATGATGCATGTCCCTGTTAGTAGCACTTTGAGCTTTGGTCATTCCTGACACAACACCCAGCATTCGTCTCAGGAATAATACACAACCTTATAATACTTTCCCTCCTCCTTCCCCAGGGCCATCTTTCAAAGTATCACGTACATTTCACCTAATAGTTACCAAATTCACTTTGACCAAAAGTTCTTTCCCATTTCCTTCAAGATTTCTTTAAGTTATAGACACATGTTATTTTTTCATTCTTTCCAAACGATATCCCCTAAAATGCTGTACTATTCACTGTATTTCACAACCAAATATTTTTAAGGATCAAGAAAAGACACTGTTTAAGATAAAACAAAATTTGGGGTACTTGGGTGGCTCAGTCGGTTAAGCGTCCAACTTTGGCTCAGGTCATGATCTCACAGTTCGTGGGTTCGAGCCCCGCATCGGGCTCTGTGCTGATAGCTCAGAGCCTGGAGCCTGCTTCGGATTCTGTGTCTCCCTCTCTCTCTGCCCCTCCCCAGCTCACACTCTGTCGTCTCTCCCTCTCTCAAAAATAAATAAACATTAAAAAAAAATTTGGAAAAAAAATTTATGCAAAATATATGAAACTTAATCATTATCCTAACACTTTTTCCCTCTTCTTATAAAAGAATAAGATATATTAGAAGTTATCTTTCAGAAGTTATTTGACTATAACTTTGAAAACAAAAAACTATGTTTTGTTTGAATATGCTGTAATCCAACAGGCACACCATAGGTGCTCATTTGTGGACTGAAAATCTTTAGATTTGCTCTTTCATATTTCTTTATACTATGTCTCATTTAGGTAGAAATAGCTATTCATCACCAAATATCCACCATTGGAGATTTTTTAAAAATAGCACAAGATTTTTCAAATACCGTGTAATAGTATTTTAATCAAACCACATAACTGAATATAAAGTAACTGGCATTCTCATACACTGCTAAAAGGAGTATAAACTGGAACAACAAATCTGGAAAATGATACGGCTTTATTGGTAGAGTTGAATATATGCATACCCATGACCAGCTTTTCCACTTCTAGAAATATATATGCCACAGAAATGTGTGCATATGTGTGCCCACCAAAAGGCATGTACAGAAATGTTCGTATCAGTATTATTCATAACAGTTCCAAACTGAAAACATGTCCATCATACATTAGAATCAATAGCAATGAGAATGAATGAACTACTTCTGCACAGAAAAACACAAATTAGTTTCAGACATAATATTAAGCAAAAAACCACATACCATGTGATTTCACTTACATAAAGCTCAAAAACAGCCAAAACTACTCTTTGGTTTTAGAAGTCAGCATGGCAGTTACCTCTGGGAGGCTGAAAGAGGGTGATAACTGGAAGGGAGTAAGAGAGGAGCTTCTGGAGTGCCCATAACATTCTATTCCTTGACCTGGGTAGTGGTCACAGAGATGTGTTTACTTTGTAATAAATCATAAAGCTATAAACTTATGACTTATACAGGTTTCTGAATGTCATAACTTATCAAAAAATAAAAATAAAAAACCTAACGGAAACAAGATGAAACATAAATATTTGTGTCATTATTTAGAGTACATGTCATACATGTCATTCAAAACAATATTGGTAAGCAAATATAGGATGGTCTCTGCAAGGACTCAAGTAAACTTTGTATACTACTGATTTTAACATGTGCTCACCAGATTAGAACTAAGTGTAGTCAGTGAATTCACTAACTTAAGCAACCTCTGAAATAAAATATTCCTTAATACTAGAAACCTCAGGCAACTCAGTTTATCTGGAGCTCAATTTCTTCATCGATAAAACAGACTGAATCAGTACACCAAATCTATAATCTTTAATTCCTAGGTTTGTTTTAGGTAAAGCTGTCCAGCTCCTTGACTGGAAGAAAAAATGTTAATGAATAAATATTTAATCGCCTAAAGATAAACACTGGAAAGATAACTACAAAATACATAAATATATGGAATTCCAGTTAATTCCATGAAAAAGTACCTTTTATTCAGTGTGTAAAAAGCACAAAATTTTAAGATAAAACAAAATTTATGTAAAATATATGAAACCTAACCATTATCTGAACCATTTTTTCCTTCTTATATAAGAATAAGATATATTAGCAGTTATCTTTCAGAAGCATAGCCATTGATTTCTAAGAGAATAAAATTCAATATACTTTATACTGCTGCTGCTTAGTCAAGTAAACTAAACTGAAATAACCACTGAACAAGAAAAATGATCTTTATTTTTCCCTTCAGATTTCAAACTGTGTCCCTTTGAGGCAATAACAATATTTAAAATTGCTGGTTAAAAAAAGTTTTAAGGGCACCTGGGTGGCTCAGTCAGTTAAGCGTCTGACTTCGGCTCATGTCATGATCTCATGGTTTGCAGGTTCAAGCTCCACATAGGGCTCTGTGCCAACAGCTCAGAGCCTGGAGCCTGCTTTGGATTCTGTGTCTCCCTCTCTCTCCCTGCCCCTCCCCACCTCACGCTCTGTCTCTCTCTCAAAAATAAACATTAAAAAAAAATCTTTTTTAAGTTTTAAAGTTTTTTTTTAAAAACTTACTATTTGCTTAGTTAGTAATGACAAATTATAAGAAATATCACCATCTACAGTTATTTGATAAATAATAGCTCCTAATGGCCTGCACTTAGGATTTTTACTCATAAGCACCAGAAGCCTCATTAAAAATGATAAATTTAATATCAGACTGCCTACAAGCTAATAACTTTAAAGAGTGCCACTTTCTTGAGAACATCAAGATTACAAGACTTGTATTCTGTGCCATCACCCAAATAATATCGAAACCCATCTGATACTACATTCAGGTTAATTTTTTTTCTCAAACCTTCTTATCTAATATAGTCTGTATTATTATATGCTACAAAGAACTGTATTAAATCTTTTTTCACAAACCAACTTTCAAAAACTAAAGTGTACTGTTAAAAATTAAGATCATTTCAAGTTCCTAATTCTCCTAACATAAATATGAAGCTTGCTTTTTCTTCTCAACATACACGCTAAGAGTACGGTGATGGTGTGGTGTTGCGTATACAGCTAAACCTACTGTAGCGGAGGCACGGATCGGTCAGATAAAGGTAGTCCCCCTCCCCTCACTCTGCCTTCTAAAGCTCTTGCCTGGAATGGTGTTCAAAACTTAATTTCTTGCCAAACTTCTTTCTCCCCTCATGTTCAACTCAGAAAATCTCACCACCATCTTTCTAGGTCCTCAAGCCAGGGACCTGGAGGTCACTCTGACACCTTTCCTTTAACCTCCAATCTGTCATGAAGTTGTCAACTCCCCTGCGACTCTCAGCTCTATCAAACTAGATGATATTGCTACCCTAGGGCCAGCTCCCATCATCTTACCTCAACGACTGTACGTAGTAGTCTTTGCTTCCATTTTGCCTTTCTCTAATCCATTCTTAACTAGTATTAGTCTTAAAATCTAAGGCATTCAAAATCTCTGCTTCAAAATCTTCAATGACTCACTGTAACATCCTCAGTAAAACCCAAGTCTTTAATGTGCCCTGCAAGGCCCTATATGATCTGCACTCTGCCTATCTCTCATCTTACATGGTTCTCCTTGATTATTATACTCCTGCCACTTTGAATTTCTTTCATTTCTTCCAACATAATTAAGTTCTTTCTTGACTTCATATTCTTTTCTCTTCCAAGAAACCCTTTCCCTATCTAGCTTCTTAATCTTTGTCTTGACTTAAAAAATATCACTACCTAAAAGAGGCCTTCTCTGACCAATCTCAAACCCTCCCCATTTTTCTCTCATAGCATTTTTTTCCTTTACTGAATTCATCATAAACAGTAACTTTACATTTGTTATTTACATGTTCCCACTATTAGACTGTAAATTCTACAAAGGCAGGGATAAATAAATTTATTATGCAATATAATAAATAACTAAATAAAGGAATCTCTTAATAAATAAATCTTTTTAATGAATCAATACATGTGAGTGACCTGGAGTTCAGAGAATAAATCATAGCTTAAAGTGGCTTCCGCTTCTCTGGGTTTCCCCTTAATCACTTGATCAGCTTTCCAACTGTTTCTACAAGACCAGTGCTCTAACTCCTGAGCTATGGAGCCAAGCGCACCCAACTGTTTCTAAAAGGGAAGAGCCAAAGGTGTTCCTGCAAAATTAAAACCAATTCAGTAGGGGGAATGTCAGGAAGTTGTATGTGATACGTCAAATAAGTGAGACAAATTATAATGCTATGGTCATGGGAAGGAGAAATCCCTAAGGGCCACAATGACAAAAGATGACCTTATTCACAGGGTGGAATCTGACCTGAGTATTCAGACTGGTAAAATTCAGGGGCAGAATGTAGGGGAGCAAAGCCCAAACAAGTAAACAGAAACACAGTGTCAGAAGACAGTTATAAAACTGGAATGTGGCAACTTATATTCACAAAGTAAATTAGCGTAAAAAAGCTAAATCTTCTATCATGTAAGAAATCTGCATATGGTTAAGACATGTTAATCATCTTAACACCAAGACAGCTACAAAACATTTAAAAGGTTACAGTAAAATCGGTCTATCTCCTCAGTGTTCATAAATCTCTTCTGATTCCAATTTTTGGCTTTCAAAGTTTTTCAAACACTTATGACAAGCAGCTTTCATTATTAGTTTCATAATTCATTTTCAGTCTAACCAAATGCCTTAAGTTTCCATATTCTTACCAATGGTCTTTATTTCCCCAGCATATATATTATTTCAGTCATATTTATTTTTCCTTCATACTTTGACTTCTCTAGGATTTCGTTTTTGTCTTCTCTGTCAAAGTATTTAGTTGACTTTTACTTCTACTACATTTGTATCAGTGACAAACACATCTAACCCTTCATAATATCTAAAATGTTCACATGTACCAAAATTTTTATTTTACTATTGAAACTTCAACAGATTTCACTTCTGTCATTCTTCTTCAGTTTCTGACTCTTAATTTTATACATTAAGCCCCTCCTTGACTTCTACCTTGTTTCCATAGGTAAAGTGCCAACGTCTAGTTCAATGTCTTATAGAAGGCATTCAGTTACATCAGAAAATGGGTTTGGAATTAAAAGTTTCTAAAGATACTTCCAAGTTGAAAATTCTATGATTTTATTAATCTTATATCATGGGATTTTTTTTTTTTTTTAACAACACTGCTTTCTTATCTTTATTCATGCCTCCCACGTGACCTTATTCTTTTAAAAATGTTCTTTTCAGGTAAGGCCAACTATGCCACTATTTGTTTCAAAACCTCTGCCTTTCCATACACTTCAACCCAGGCGTAAGTTTTATATTTCAGAGGACATATCTCTTGGGACACTCAGAATCACAGAACTATAAAACTCAAGAAAACTTAGGTTCACAGAAGTTACAAAACTTGAGTACAGCTACACAGCTAGTAAAGTGACAAAACCTGATTCTCTCCAGTCAGAACTCCTTCTAAATCAAGAAGGCTTAACAATGTATTTTCCTAATGCTATTTCTTATGTCCTTAGGATATTTTCTCCTAGTTATTCAATCACAAGGTTTTTGTTTTTTAATTCTACAACAACCACTCTCCTAAAACCGTCCAGAATGAGAAAGATACCTGAATCTAATCTGGGAGGCAATTTTTTAAAATTTTTCTCCCAAAGCACTTCATGTCTGTATTATATGATCTGTGGTTTACAGGAAACTCACTAAGGGCTGAGACCTGCTAATACCTTGTAGTACACTGTAACTACTTAATGTGAAGTGTCTAAGCAATACAAGCAAAGGCCAAGTCCTGGAAGATACAAAATGCATGTTTAACTTGCTTAGAGCAATAGATGTTTTTCAGTTAACAAATATTTATCCAGTATGTATCCTACGGAAGACTCTTTACTATTAGCAAAAAGTCCCACTTAATTTCAAGTTCTGTAA
The DNA here is from genome assembly GCF_046562875.1 of Panthera onca. NCBI lineage: Eukaryota > Metazoa > Chordata > Mammalia > Carnivora > Felidae > Panthera > Panthera onca. The sequence goes on along the minus strand of NC_138353.1, from coordinate 30,639,920 downwards.
ATCTAACAGAAATGAAGAAACGCTATGTTCATCCTTTTGCACTGAAACCCCCTCCCCCAAAAGACCAAAACACACACACTCGTGCCCACCTACACACTGCTCCCTCTGCAATGTGGAGTCCCCCACCCCCACCCACCCCAGGTAAGTTCACCTTCTGTACATTAAAGTGTTTGTGGACCTAGCCGTTCTTTTGAAAAGTACCTGTGCAATTATGCACAGTTTAGCTAGAGTAATACTACACAGGAGAAGCCCTTTTCCCCCCCTTCAAGATGGTAGTTGGTTAAGTAGAACTGGAGTTGGAAACCAGAGAAAGGGAAAAGGTGAAAAGTAGCATGCAAAACTGAGAAACTAAAATGTGATAGTGATTTTATTAACGAAAATAAACTTTATTCAATACGGGATGATTCTGAGGTAGTTCTGAGCATTTCACACAATGGGTAAAAGTCACAGTAGTGTCAATCCCAGACTCCCAGGAAAAGTTAACTATGGAACACTGTTAATACCACAATTTAAGAAATTTTTGGTCTACTTTGTTCTGAAAAGTTTTATTTTTCTGAAAAATTAAAAAAAAAAAAAAAAGGCAAAACAGAACTAAAAAAGGAACAAACAGAAACCACTCTGAGCTGGCGACTGCGACGACAGGCCAGTAAGACACCCAGGCTTTCCGGGTCGTGCTTGGCTTCGGGATGGATGTCCGCGAAGACAGCCCTGGAACCACCCATCACGTCCCACACCCAGAGCCCAAGAAAGCGGCGGCGGGCTCCGGGCCCCGCTGCAGACGTGGAGCGGCCCTCGAGGCTGCCGCTCGGGGCGAGGGATCCCAGCGGGGTGGGGGTGGGGGCAGTGCGGTCGGAACCCGGCCGGCAGGGCCCGGGAAAGCGCCGGGGGACGTCCCGGGCTCGGGGGCACCCAGCTCGCGCGGGACGCCCTGTCATGAGTCACGGAGGCGAGAGAGCGGGCGGGCGGGCGGGGGGAAGAGGCTGCAGGATGGAGGGAAGCCCGACCCTCGGGAGGGGAAGCGGGCGGGCCGGGAGGCCCCGACCTCGCGCGGGGCGGGGACGCCGGGCCCTGCCCACCCTGCCCTCACCTCCGCCCGACGCAACAGGCGCGGCGGCCGGGTCCCGACCCCGGGGTCTGCGGGCAGCGGGGAGGGGTGGGGGTGGGGGGGCGGGGGCAGCAGCCCGCAGCCATGACAGGCGCGGGGCGGGCCGCGGGCGGGCTGGGCCGCACGTGCGGGCAGCGCCCCCTCCCCGGCCTCCCCGCGCGCCCGGCCGTCCCCGGGCGCGGGCCCCTCACCTCCAGCGGCGGCGGTGCGGCCCGGCCTGCCCCGACCCGCCCCCCCCCCCACCACCCCCTCCCTACCCCCGGCCGAGCGGCGGCGGCGGCGGCGGCGGCACGTACTCACCGCCGCTCGCTGGCTCTCGGGCTTCGCCATGACTGAGGCGCCCCCGCCGCCCCCCGCCTCGACCGAGACTGACACGCGCGGCTGGCCGGGCGGGGGCGGCCTCAGGCGACCACCCGGCTGACAGAACCCGCCCCCGCCTCTCCCCACCAGTTGAACAGCGACCGCCGCCCCGCGGTGCCCCCGGGCTTGCTCCCCACGCCTGGGGCGGCGGGTGGCAACGGCGGGCGGCGGCGGCACTTACCGGCGGCGCGGCCAGGCCCCCCTGTCAGCGCGGGGCCGGGAGGGAGAGGAGGGAGGAGTGAAGGGGCACCGCCTCCCCCGCGCCGCCACGCACCCGCCTGATTGGCCCAGTTCACTCCCCCAGCGCGACCCCACCAGCCCCTGCGAGCGGCACTCCGGCAGCACCGGCGCGCCATTTGCATATTTGTGCCCGCGCCGCTGATTGGCCGGGGCTCGGAGGGGCGGCCGTGACCGCGGCCGCTCCCGCCGTCGCTCCTGCCGCGTCGGGCGACCCGGGAGGGAGGATCCCTCTCGCCGCTCCGCTTCCCCCCCCCGCGGCCCGGCCCGACCCGGGGCGGAGGACGGCGGGAGGCGGGGTCGCCGCCCCGCTCCAACATGGCCTCGCCGCGCCGCCGACCCAATCGCCGGTGCGGTTACTCCCGGAGCCCCGGGCGGCCTCGGGGCGGGGAAGTGTTGGCTCCGGGCGCCCTCTGGCCGGAGCGCGGGGCAGTGCAGTGGCCCGGGCTCCCCTCGCCGCCCCGCCGCGGCCGCCACGTCAGGCCGCGCCCTCGCGACGGCCTCTCCCCTCCCCGCGGCCCCGCCGCCACGTCAGGCCCGGCGGGCACGCCCCGGCCGCGAGCTGACCAGTGGCGGGGTCGGCGCCGAGGTCACTCACGCGCTGGGCATCTCTCCGCCAGCCCGGGGCCAGCCGGGAACCGAGAGGGTTTCCTGAGCCTCCCTTTTCAAACGGCGTGGGTTCGGACCCGCGTCCTTCTGCTCGGCCACCGCCGCCGTGACACACGCCCGTGCTGTAAAATCGGGAGCAGGGAGAGGGGCGCCGCGATGATGCAGCGATTCTGCCCAGGTGCTAAGCACCTGCCATGGAGAGAAGAGACCCAGCCCCAAGTCCTGATGCAGAGAGCGAGCGAGCGAGCGAGCGAGCGCGCACCTCAAGTGGTGGAGAGCTGGGGCTGACACCTAGTCTTCCCGGTGTTAAGGCCCACGTTCTGATTTGCACAGCGATGAAGGGAAAGAAAGAACAAACAGACGGGGGGGGGGGGGGGGGGAGGAAGAAAGAAAGGAGGGAGACAGGGACATCGGTCTAGGAGTAGGTGGCCTACTAGAAAACCACTGGCCGAAGGAGTTGTGGGGACACCTTGGGTTCCCTCTCGCTCTGTCACTAATTAACTGTGTGACCTACATTAAATCATAACATGTCCCAGAGCCTCGGTTTTCCCTTCTGTAAAATGAAGAGGCTGGGCCAAATTTTCCAAAAGCCTTCCAGCTGTAACTAAAATTCTAACGGGTCTCTTTCAGGCTCTGTGCTGGCTCCCATGCCTAATTAAAGCTTTAAAATCCACATTAGAACGGGTGGTAGACAAAATAATGGGATGTTAGAACTTCAGTCTGTCTACCTTATGTTTGTTCGAAACTGTTTACCGGTTCAAATCCAGTGTGGGCGATATTCAGCATTCACCTTCCAGTTGACAGAAATCTCTTGAGCTGCAGACTCCACAAAAGAAGCATAGAGCAATGTCACTGTGCTTGTTTATGCCTGACCGGAACGGAATGGCTGCGGTATACAGAGTGCTAGTTGCCAGGTAATTTCATTCTTCATATTCCCCATGCAGGCCCTCCAGAGTGGATCAACACAAGTCTATTTAGCTCAGATATTGAAGGGGCTCGGAGGAAACCCTGCTGAGGGAGAAGTTACAATTACAGCTTTGATTCCCCTCAAGGATACTTAATAACAACCACATACTAGGCTGAGAATGCACAGAAACAGTTCAACCCCAAGCTCCCTACACTACTTATTTGAATACTCCTTTAGTTTGTAAATTCAACCTGTTGAATAGAATTTAAGGCCAGTAACATTTATCTGCGATCAAACAAGAGAATAAGATATCCCATATCTTGCCTAAAACTTGAGCTCCTTTTTACAGAACGTTTCTCCCCAAGAAAACTCAGGTTTTCTTGAATCTTTGAAAAAGTACTTACACTCAGTGATTAAAAAGCATCATTATCATTATCAACATCATTGTATTCTACTATGATCAGTGGATGCCTTCAAAAGTATGTAGAGGGGTGTTTTCATGTCGGCTCAGGTCATGATCTCACGGTTTTTGGGTCTGAGCCCCACGTTGGGCTCTGTGCTGACAGCACAGAGTCTGCTTAGCATTCTCTCTCTCCTTCTCTCTCTGCCCCTGTCCTGCTCCCACGCTCTCTCTCTCTGTCTCAAAATAAATAAAATAAATTAAAAAAAAAAAAGATGCAGAGCTATTTGTCCTAATGAAAAATGGCCTCTAGAAAGCTGTTACTTTAAACTTACATCTGTCTTTTTGTATGTCTCATTCCTCACTACCAGACTGACATTTCTCTATTTTTCTAGCTGACAACCTTCTTTCCTTTTTTTTTTTTTTTATTCTTCAATTTACTATGAATTTAGACACTGATAAACTTTCATTAGACTCTTGGGTTTTGAGTAAAGATCTTCTGTGGGATTCTCTTAAGCGCATCAGTTTTTGCGACATTTATTTTGACTTTTCAATGAGTGGTTTTTCACTTATTTTAAAAAAATTGTTTTAATGTTTATTTTTGACAGAGAGAGACAGAGAGCACACGCGCAAGCAGGGGAGGGGCAGAGAGAGAGGGAGACACAGAATCCGAAGCAGGCTCCAGGCTCTGAGCTGCTAGCACAGAGCCCAACGTGGGGCTCGAACTCAAGGACCAAGAGATCATGACCTGAGCTGAAGTCGGACGCTTAACCAACTGAACCACCCAGGCGCCCGTTTTCACTTCTTTCTTTTTTTTATTTTTTCTTTTTTCTCTTTTCTTAATGTTTATTTTTTAGAGAGAGAGAGAGGGAGAGACAGAGTGCAAATGGGGGAGGGGCAGAGAGAGAAGGAGACGCAGAATCTGAAGCAGGCTCCAGGCCCTGAGTTGTCAGTACAGATCCCCACACGGGGCTCAAACCCACAAACTGTGAGATCATGACCTGAGCCAAGATGAAGAGTCGGACACTCACCCAACTAAGCCACCCAGATGCCCCTGTTTTCATTTATTTCTTAAATCTTAGTGGTATTCTTGGTAACTGAGGTTTCTGAATATACAGACTCTGAAAAAGCCATTGCAAAGGAAGGCTCCAAATCCCAGATTTAAAAGGCTAGATCAGTAAATAGTACCCTCTGCAATTTAATTAATTAATTTTTAAAAGTTTTATTTATTTAAGTAATCTCTACACCCCACGTGGTGCTCAAACTCATGACCCTGAGATCAAGAGTCGCATGCTCTTCTGATTGAGCCAGCCAGGTGCTCCTACCCTCTGCAATTTAAATGACCAAAAATCAGTATCATCAATAACACTGAAATCGAACGACACTGGCCTACCATTTCCATCAGGCAATGCAATGTCCAGAGGCAGGTGGTGACAATGCTCTCCAGGTCCCTCTATCCCACTCTAGAGTATAAATGGCTCCAGTCTTGGCCAATGATTTTCAAACCAAAAAGGTCCGTCCCCCTATTTGCAGACACAATGACTCAAGTCACCAGAAAGCCTGTGCTATGACAAAGACCAGTTCTTCACACTCTGAAGGAAACATTCTACAAGTGCATCCAATAGGTACCATGTACTTAAGTTTAATTAGTCATAGGCAGTGTTAAGGGTTTACATTCCCTGTTTCATTTTACCTTCACAGCCAGTGTATGAGGAAAGGACTCTTTTTCCCCCTGTACAAATGAATAGGGTCCAAAGTCTTGCCCTGGTTACACAATCATTGAGTGGCAGAGACAAGATTCAAACTTAGAGCTGTCTGGTCCTAAAGCCTGTAACTCTTAACCATTACATTGTATCCCTCCTCTCTGTCTAGTTTCCAATTCCATGTTTAGCAAGCAACCTCTTGGCAACTAATCTGGCATTTTAGAAGGGGGAATTTCCCTACTGGCATTTTGGGTCAGGGCGCCAAACAGGAAATATCACAAAATGTAGCCATCAGATGACATTTTCTTGCAAGTTTGAGGAATATGAACTCCTGCTCTGTCACCTGTTCACTTTTGGGGGAAACTGATGTACTCAAGATCCCAAAACTCACCCCATAACTGTTAGAATGGCTATTATCAAAAAGACAAGAAATAAGTGTTGAGAGGATATGGAGAAAAGGGAACCCTTGTGTACTGTCGATGGAAACGTAAATTGGTGCAGCCGCTATAGAAAAACAGTGTGGAGGTTCCTCAAAAATTAAAAATAGAACTACCAAATGATCCAGCAACTCTTCTGGGTTTTTATCTGAAGAAAACAAAACACTAATTTGAAAAGATACATGCCCACCCCCCGCCTTGTTCACTGCAGCATTATTTACAATAGCCAAGACATGGCAACAACCTATTTTTTAAAAGTCTCTTTATTTAAGTACTCTTTACACTCAAAATGGGGCTCGAACTCATGACACCAAGATCGAGAGCCACAGGCTCTCGACAGGTGCCCTACCCTAAGTGTCTATCAATGGAGAAACAGATAAAGGCAATGTGATATATGTATCTACAATGGAATATTATTCAACCATAAAAAGAAATGAAATCTTGCCCTTGTAACAACAGTGATGCACCTTGAAGGTATTAGACTAAGTGAAGTCAGTCAGACCAAGAAAGACAAATACCACATGATCTCATTTATGTATGAAATATTAAAAAAAAAAAAAAAAAAAAAAACACTACCAACCTCACAGATACAGAAAACAGATTAGTGGTTGTCCGAGGAGAGGGTAGTGGGTGGGAAAAATGGGTGAAAGGGGTCAAAAGATACAAACCTCCAGTTACAAAATAAGCCATGGGGATGTAATGTACAGCATCGTGACTATAGTTAACGATACAGTATTGCATATTTGAAAGTTGCTGAGAGAACCTTAGAAGTTTGCATCCCAAGGGGGAAAAATTTGTAATTACATATGGTGATGGATGTTAACTAGACTTATTGTGGGGATCATTCCCCAGTATATACAAATATCAAATCATTATGTGGTAGACTTGAAACCAGCCCATGTCAGTTATACCTCGAGAATTTTTTTAAAGGCCTACAACTGCAAAACTAAGGATTAGACCCTATCTCAGTGAGACCTGCAAAAGGGATGCCCACAGAATAGTCAAAAGATCCTTGGGGGGGGGGGGGGGGGGAAAGAAGAAGACTGAAATAAATATAACACTGCATGTTAACTACACTAGATTGAAAATTAAAAAAAAAAAAAAAAAAAAGATTCCTTTAGGGCACCTGGCTGGCTTAGTCAGTAGAGCATGCGACTCTTGATCTCAGAGTTGTGAGTTCAAGCCCCATATCGAGAACAGAGTTACTTAAATAATAATAATAATAATAATAATAATAATAATAATAATAGGGGTGCCTGGGTGGCTCAGTCGGTTAAGTGTCTGACTTCAGCTCAGGTCATGATCTCACAGTTTGTAAGTTCAAGTCCTTGCATCGGGCTCTGTGCTGACAGCTGGGAGCCTGGAGCCTGCTTCAGATTCTGTGTCTCCCTCTCTCTCTGCCCCTCTCCTGCTCATGCTCTCTCTCTCTCTCTCTCAAAAATAAATAAACATCAAAAAAATTTTTAAATAATAATAATTTAATTTAAAAAATTCCTTCAAAACAAGAAAGTTGAAGGACTCACACTTCTTGATTTCAAAACTTACTACAATGCTACAGTAATCCAGACAGGGTTGTACCACCAGGCACAAGGACAGATCTATATAGATAATGGACTAGAATTGAGAGTCCAGAAATAAACTTTTACATTTATGGTCAATTTATTTTCAATAAGAGGGCTAAGACATATAAATTGAGAAAGACCACTAGATATACAAATGCTAGAGAATGACCTGGACCCCTACCTTATACCATACAGAAAAAATAAATCAAAAGAGATCACAGACTTAAATGTAAGAGGTAAAACTATAAAACACTAAGAAGAAAACATAGGAGTAAATCTTCAGGCAATGGTTTTGGGTTTAGCCAATAGTTTCTTATATAGTGTATGACACCTTAACATAGCAACAAAAGGAAATAGAGATAAATTGGGCCTCATTAAAAGTAAAAAGTTTTGTACAAGCAACCAAAGAAAAAATAAATTGGTCATCAAACTAGGAAAACTTTCCTGAGTCAAAGGACACCATTAAGAAAGTGCAAAGATAGGGGCGCCTGGGTGGCGCAGTCGGTTAAGCGTCCGACTTCAGCCAGGTCACGATCTCGCGGTCCGTGAGTTCGAGCCCCGCGTCAGGCTCTGGGCTGATGGCTCGGAGCCTGGAGCCTGTTTCTGATTCTGTGTCTCCCTCTCTCTCTGCCCCTCCCCCGTTCATGCTCTGTCTCTCTCTGTCCCAAAAATAAATAAAAACGTTGAAAAAAAAAATTAAAAAAAAAAAAAAAGAAAGTGCAAAGACACCCACTCACTCACAGCATGAGAGAAAATATTTGCAAATCATACATCTGATAGGGGTCAAGTATCCAGAACATATGAAGACTTCTTACAACTCAACAATAAAAAAATACATAACCCAGATGAAAAAGAGTCAAAGTAGTTTTGAATACTTTGAACAGACATTTCTCCAAGAAAGATAAACAAATAGCCAATATGCACATGAAAAGATGCACAGCATCATTAGTTATTATGGAAGTGCAACTCAAAAATCACAATGAGATACTAGTTGACATCCATTAAATGGCTCTAAGAAGAAAGACAGGCAACAAGTGTTGATGAGAATGCGGAGAAACTGGAACCTTCACACATCGCTAGTGGAAATGGAAAATGGTGCAGTCATTTTGGAAAACAGTTTTTAAAAACGTTAAACAGTTATTAAATGACCCAGCAACACCCCCCCTGCAATGAAATCATATGTTCACGCAAAAACTTGCATACAAATGTTCACAACAGCATTATTCATCATAGCCCCCAAGTGAAAACAAACCATATGTCCATCAACTGATGGATAAACAAAAATGGTTTATCCACACACTGGAATATTTTTCAGCCATAAAAAGGATTAAGTACTGATACATGCTATAAGATGATTGAACCCTGAAAACACGCAGCGTGATAAAAGCTAAATACGAAAGATCATATATTGTACAATTCCATTTATGTAAAATGTCCACAGTGAGCAAATCCATAGTGACAGAAAGGAGATTAGTGGTTGCCCAGAGCTGAGTTGGGGGAAAGGGGATGAAGAGTGGAGAGTGGCTGCTAACAGTAGTTTTGGGAGGTGGGGAAAATGCTCTAAAATTAGTTTCTGGAGATGGCTGCACAAGTCTGTGGAAGTGTGAACTTTATGCTAAGTGAATACTATCTCAATAAAGCTGTTTAAGAAAGCGATGTCTAGCCAGCAGCTTCCAACTTTGTACTTTAGTATTATATGCATGAAATCCAACATATATATCCAACAGATACATTTTAATTATATTTATCAAATTATCGGCGGCAAATAATTTATTTTTATTTTTTTAATTTTATTTTTTAAATTTATTTATTTTTGAGAGAGAGAGAGAGTGCAAGCAGGGGAGGGGCAGAGAGAGAAGGAGGGAGAGACTCCCAAGCAGGCTGCACACTGTTGGTACAGAGCTGACAGGGGCTTCAATCCCACAAACCGTGAGATCATGACCTGAGCTGAGATCAAGAGTCAGACTCTTAATCGACTGAGCCACCCAGGTGCCCCAGCAAATAATTTTTTAAAATCCGAAGACTGAGGGGCGCCTGGGTGTCTCGGTCGGTTAAGTGTCCGACTTCGGCTCAGGTCATGATCTCACGGTTCATGAACGCGAGCCCCAAGTCGGGCTCTGTGCTGACAACTGGGAACCTGGAGCCTGCTTCCGATTCTGTGTCTCCCTCTCTCTCTCCTCCTCCCCCACTCACGCTCTGTCTTTCTCAAAAATAAACATGAAAAAAAAATTTTTTTAATCTGAAGACTGCTGTTCTCATATTGGGCTTGTCAGTCTTGTGACTTTGCTATAATTTACTTAATTTACGTGCATTTAAATAGCTACACCAGGACTGGGTGCAGTGTCAATTATGGAAGAGATTACTATCTCCATATAAATATAAATTATTATTAATAAATACCTCATATAATAAATATGGAAAAATATGTGTATAAAATATCTTCCCAGTCATCTTTATTGATATTCACTTACAGGTTGAGGCACTAAGAAAATGTCCTTTCACAGACCAGTGATAAGTACTTATAAATGTTAAGGTATGCTTTTTTTTAACCTTTTACACATTTTATGAAGCTTCATGATTTAAACGTTTTATGCCCCATTATAGTGTAGAATATAACATAATCTCCATCTTTCTGCAATAACGAATACTAGCTTGAAGAGCTCAGACACTTTTCCAGTCTAGGAAAAGAATTTGAAAGGAACTTTAGTTGGTTCAGCAGTGAGTGAAAACTAACTTCACATTATCCTCTGGGAGTTGTGAAATCCCCTTAACTCAGTAAAGAATAGAGGTTCTTTTTAGGACAGGAGTGAAGGACATCACTAGAGAGCTCTTTAACCTTCTTTTTCAGGCTCTTGTTCAAGCAAATAGAAAAGAAGGCGAGGTAAGCTTTCAGCTGTAGCTTAAAGTACCTCAAAGATCATTTGAAAGCGTGTTCAGCACTGTTTTCAAATCTAGAGGCTGCTGATGATAACAATATCTAAAGGATGTGTTCAGCCAGGCAGCCGTTCTTTAGACTCTTACTCTTAGGCCTAGTTAATCAGGGACAGATCTCAGGGCTTCTACGTTTTATCCAGTTTATCTCCTGCTTTTAGCCAGGAATATACTTGAAAGCATGATCCTGCTTGGCAGTTCAAATCTTCCTGCTGTTTCGCTTTTACCAACAGTTGCTTGTCCTAATGGTGAAAGGTCTTCAGGAAAAAAGAGGTTTTGCTGTTTTCCTTGATAAGACATCACTGCTCATCCTTGAGCATCTCATTTGCTCTCTTGGTGCATCTGCTGTCTTTGGGTAACATAAGCTCTCCTGGAGAAGTTACTTCTAATCAAGTTTGGAGGGATCAAATGCGTGTAGTGCGGCTGCTACTTGAAAAATGAATTCATTGAACAAATATTTGAAGAGTATCCACGAAGTGCTAGGTGCTGGGTATACAATGAACAAGACAGACATGGTCCTTTGGCCTCATGGCCAATTGTTTTGCCATGTAAATACCCACCAATTAATTATTTTTACTAACTCTGGTAATACTTAACCTTCACTTCCAGGTGCCATAATTGTAGTGCTTCAAAAACCATGTACGATCTATACCACATAACATAAGAATTGATGGAAACCATAGACATGTATATTTCTAACCAACTGGCTTGTTTTATAGGCATTACGGGCATTTTATTTCAAGAAGAAACCCATCCTGATGCAATTTAAATCCATCTTGTCTTGTTTAAGCCTCAGAAAAAGAGAAAACTGTCCCAGGTTTCCTCTTGACTTGTTTTTCCTCATTAGTAGTAGCCATGACTATAATTCAGTCACCCTCTTTCCATGATCCCATCGGCTAAGTTTCACACTCCTACTTACGGCATGGGAAGAGCTTATAAAACCCCTATATTATTGTTAGAAATAAAAGAAATCCTTTAACAACTGCCACAGCCTTTTTTTTTCCTTTCAATAATTGGGTAAGTTTTTCCTCGCCTCATAAGAATTTAAGAAGGGCCATCTTTCTCATTAAAATCCTCTTTTAAAGCACTCCTATTTTACCCGGGCATCATTATGATCTCTTATGCAAAAGCAGTTGGAAATTATTGGAATTCTTGGATGTTCTGGTTGAGGATATATATTAATTACAGTTGTTTTCTTTGCATTGAACCCCATGGTTTGTTTTATAGAGTATGAGTAACAACATGCCAACCAGAAAAATTAATTCCAGGTTACGTGATTGAAAAAAACCATTTAAATTTAATAGGAGAGGGACCTCAGAAAGTTTGGCTAAAAATACGTGTCGGGGCACCTGGGCTGGCTCAGTCGGAGGAGCATGCAACTCTTGATCTCAGGGTTGTGTGTTTGAGCCCCATGATGGGTGTAGAGATTCCAAAAAAAAAAAAACAAAAGGAAAAGAAAAGAAAAAGAAAAACAACCTTTAAAAATAAATCAGTGTAGCTTTTTTTCTTTGGTTGCCATGAGATGTTAAGCAGTTGGTGAGCCTCCACAATTTAAGTAGAAGTCTTGTGTGAAAACAAGGAAGGGAGCTGGGTCTGTGTTTCTCAACAACAAGAGAGGCACAGAAATATTTAGGGTCTCCTACAGGCATAGAGCCGATGGCTCTGACCTTATACATGTCTGACAAACATTCCCCTGTCCAGAAAGTTTGGTTGGGGGGAGGCCTCAAAAGCAGCATGTCAGAGAATTGAATGAGTTCTCAAATGAGGCCAGTTCTGCCCCACTGATAGGCTGCATTCAAAGTGATGGTGAGCAACAAGATAAAAGACTAAAGAATGAGGCCAAATCGTCTGGATATCAAATGTATAATTGCATTTTTTTTTTCCTTTTCATAGCTTATCTCGGTGCCACGTAGGACTGCCGAATTTTTTTCTCATCGTCAGCAATTTTTGGCTAATACCGCGGAGACTTCTTTGTCCAGCACCCAGTACCCTGGCTCCGGCAGGATACTTCCCTTTGTGTTTCCTTGGCAGAGTGTGTCCTATTTGGCAAGAGCATACTGAGTGATCTGTGTGAACTGCAAGAAATGTCAGGCTGGCACTTGCTCACTATCTGCCACTCCTCTTTCGAGATAAAGGAAAGTGACTGCAGGCTTTTCTGCTCCTCAAACACACCACCCTCCTTGTCTCGGGACTTTTTCACCCTCTAGTCCCTCTGCCTTATCGTTGGCTCCAGGTACCCCTGCTCCTTCAAGTCCTGCAAAAATAGCTTCTCAGGGAGGCTTTCCTTGACCCCTAATCTCTCGGTTTGTTTCCTTCTTGACACTCCTGGCAGTCCTGTCGGTGTGTTTATTATTTGTCTCCGCCCACTAGAAAGAAAGCATCTGTTGACACAGGCTGTCTTGTTCCTGGAAGTATTCCCAACACCTAGAACAGAGGTGCTCAATAAATGTGTGTTTTACACTGAAGGAACTGTTCACCCAACATACCTGTAACGTCCTGGCAGGACAAGCTGCTGTCACTTGGGATTATCCCACCTGGTTTTCAACAAGACACTGGAAGCCGCCACCAGAGATTCTCACACCTCAGTGCATATGTAGAATCACCTGGGAAGCTTAAAAATTACCTTTGCTTAGACCCTGCCCTGACCGAGGGGCGATGAGTCTCAGGCATTAGTATGTTTGAAAAGCTCTCTGTATAATTCACTCATGTAGCCAAGGTCCCAAAGCACGGCTCTCAGTGACAGGAAACGGAATGATTACCTGACTACCAAGTTCTCATCCTCGTGAGCCCTTCCTGTGTCCCCTCTGTCTAGAGCGACCCAAAGCGTTCTTCAGACTACTCCTGCGGCTTCTAAATACCTGCCTCATTATCACAGAGGGGCAGAATTGGGCACAAACCATTTGAAGAATTAACCTCTAAGGAAAGAGAAAAGGCATCCAGGTAACCTAGGCTCATCTGTTAGTATGGGCTCTGAAAAGCTCCAAGCAAAGGGAGCGAGTTCCAGCGTTCTTCTCTTTTCCTTCATAAAAGAAAGCCATACATACACAAACCTCTTCACTTGGCTGTAGAAGTCAGAGGCAGCCAATCAATCAATGAATCATTCAAGCATCTGAGCTGCAAAGCAAACAAAAAACAATGTTCCCAGAAGTGGGAAGTATCCAAATTCCATTCTCGTCTCTGCAGGAAACAGAGGCCAGGTAGGAGTGGGCCCAGAAACACTTGCCCATATTTGGGGGACAGCTGGGTGGCTTAGTTGGTTGAGCGTCTGACTCTTGATTTCACTCAGATCAGGACCTCACAATTTGTGGGATGGAACCCCCACATCAGCACAGAGCCTGCTTGGGGTTCATTCTCTCTCTCTCTCTCTCTCTCTCTCTCTCTCTCTGCCCCTGCCCTGCTCATGGCCTCTCTCTCTCTCTCTCAAAATAAATAAACATCAAAAAAATTTTTAAAGAAAAAAAAAAAAAAAAAAGAAACACTTGCCCATATTTTTTATCATGGCAAACTCTAAACTTTCAGGCCTTATTTATAATTGGGACCTCTACTTTTTTTTTTAATGGAAAAACAATGGTTATTCGTGTTTTTCTCAAGCCATGCGATTAATAAACTGGCTTTTTTTTCTTTATTTTTCAAAATCACCATCAGAGATGTTAACAAAAACTAGGTTGATCCTGAAAGTCCACTGGTTTCCCCTCCAGTCAGAAAAGCCAACGACTCTAATAAAATGGAGAGGAACACAGGATTTATGGTAGAAATATCCGAGTTACCATGCAGGCGCTTCCACTTGCCAACTGAATGAATGATCAGAAACTTTTCTTGCCTGTGCAAAGAGAATCAACACTTCTGCTGCCTGTTTCACATTGTTGTTGTTGTTGTTTTTTTACAATGTTCACAAACATTCTCTGAAAATGTTACAGTGTTACCATCTTGGAGGTGAGCTTTTAAGAAAAAAAAAAAAATCCTGTGGTTACAGCAATTAGAAACACTGATCTAGGATATACTATGTGCCCAGCAAAGTGCTTAACAACAACAACAAAAACACAACTGTCCACAGTCAATGCTTGCCTTGTGCCACATGCTTGGCTTACACCCGCCACTAGGGTAACTGAATCCATTGGACCAGAACTTGAGGCAGATCAACAAACAGGGAAAGCAATTTCCTTTGCAGGAGAAACTCAGCTCAGCCAAGTGCAGAAATAACACTGAAAATCCACTTATTCATCCCCAAAAGTCTATTTCCACCCCCAGACCTAAAGTTCTCTCATTTCCCAATGACGAGGTCCAGACCATGGAAGAGACTATTCAAATTGAGAGACCCTTCTATCAGTCAAGATTAGGGCAACAAACTTGAATAGCTGTGAGTTCAACAAGCTTCCATTTAAGGTTTGTGGGTAGATGATGGGTTCCGGAAAGTTGAAAATTGACAGCAGTTTTGCAGTTGACTGTAGGGCAGCTTAAGACAGCAGAACTCCTGCCTCCTAACTTCTCAAGGCTAGAAACAACCTTAGAGAGATTGTCTGGTTGAGAATATGCTGGGACAGGTATGGGCTGAAAACCTATGTGATCCTGGTAAGCCTTTAACCTCATCCAGCCTTAGTTTCCTTATTTGTCAGTACAACAGACACAAAAATACCTCCCCTGCAGGGTTAATAATCTGAAGCTTAGAGGTGATATACATAAAGTCAGCACATATGAGACTATCAATAAATTATAGCTAATTTTTAAAAGTCAGTTGAGTGATTTTCTAGGGCAACTGGGTGGCTCAGTTGGTTAAGCATCCAATTTCAGCTCAGGTCAAGATCTCACGGTTCCGTGGATTGGACCCCCACATTAGGCTCTGTGCTGACAGCTCAGACCGTGGAGCCTGCTTCGGGTTCTGTGTCTCCCGCTATCTCTGCCCCTCCCCTGCTCGTGTTTGGTCTCTTTCTCTCAAAAATAAAATAAACATTAAAAAAAATTTTTTTTAATTAAAAAATAGGGGCACCTGGGTGGCTCAGTTGGTTAAGCATCTGACTTTGGCTCAGGTCATGATCTCACGGTTCGTGAGTTCAAGCCCCATGTCGGGCTCTGTGCTAAAAGCTCAGAGCCTGCTTCAAGATTCTGTGCCTTCCCTTGAAAAGGTGGGCCTACGCCGGCCGACTCCATCTTGTTCTGTGTCCTTCACCTTGACCACACCTCCTCCCCTTGAGTAACCCCCCCCCCCCTCACCTGCCTAACAGGACTCGGACCCTTCCCCAGCCAATCGGCTGAGGCCACAGCCATTACCTCACCAACTGCCCCTAGGCCCCAATAAAACCTTTGTCCTTTTGAAACTCGCTCTCTCTCCCCGGTATCTCACCGCTGCGTCGGTGCAGGTAGGGGACTGAGCTTGAGCTAGCTCAAATAAAGGCTCTTTTGCTTTTACATCGGACTCGGCTCCCTGGCGGTCTTTGGGGATCAGGAATTCTGGGCATAACACCCTCTCTCTCTCTCTCTCTGGCCCTCCCCTGCTCACAGTTTATCTGTGTCTCTCTCTCTCTCTCTCAAAAACAAATAAACATTAAAAATATTTTTTTTAATTAAAAAATAAAAGTCAGTTGAGTGATTTTCAAACTTATGAAATGTCGGTAGAATTAATCAAATCCTGTAAGTCAGGAAAAGTTTTTTAGTAGCAAATATGATCAAGACAGTACCACAAAAAGGACACACGTGTTCGCCAAAACACAGAAAGAAAATCCCCCCCAAACAAGCTATGAGACTGGGTAATGTGTCAGAATCCCTCCGATATTTGTCGGCTGCTTGTTGATTTGATCGACGCCTGAGGTTGGAGCGGGAGCAATTGTAACCAGACAGACAGTGGACAGGACAGCAGCAAATGGAGGAAAAGACCTAGTGTTCGTTCATTCAGATCAGCTGCAGACCTCTACTAATGACTCTCATACCAGGGCCGATAAGCTCATTTGGTGATTTTGAAGCTTTTTTGAAAGTGGGAAAACTGTCTCTTCAAGAATTTTTTTTTTTTTTTTTGGCAGAATTTCAAGATGTAAAACACAGAAAAGCAGAAGCCCCAAAGAGAAAACAGAACAAAGGCTGAGCTGTCTTACTGCAAGCCCCGGGATGCTCCACCCTTCCCCACCCCTCAAAGGCATCTCTGAAGCCTTCCTAGGCTGGGAGGGGCCCATTTTGAAAACCCTTAAATCCAGCCTCATTCCGCTGCTGAAGAAATTAAACCTGGAGGGGCTGGGACCTGCCTAGGGCTGCACAGTGAGTTTGTGAGAGAACCAATACTAGGACCTGGGCCTGTGGCTTGTCTGTCAGCTCAGCATTTTCTCCCCCTCTACCAACACTACTCAGATGTTACAAGTCTTCCCCAAATAATGCAGTGGTTAAATAGATGAGGCGGAACCTTGATAAAGCCGTCAACTTGGCAGAGGCCGACTCCCTAAAACAATTTACCTTCTCGCCCTTGTCAGGTTGCTCAGATGTCCCTCCTTTGCCCACCTTTCCTATCATGTTCCACGATGTACCAAAGTTATCTGTTTACATCAGAGATCATAAATGGGCCTGCACAGTGTATCCAACTACCTTGAATTAGTTGTCAACATTTAAAACTCAGAAGGTCTTGTCTAAAACTTTGGATTTCCACCTTCTGTCGAGAATGAGAAGTTCTAGCAACACTGAGCCCTCCAAATCCATTGGTAACAACCCCATGAGCTCAGCGGAGGGAGGCATGCCTTCTCCCACTTGTCCTAGTCCCCCTCTGGTCCACACCTACTTGTGGCCACCGGTGTCTGCTCCGTATAGGCATCTGAGTTTGTGACCCAGGGTCTAAAGCTTATGTCTACAGAAGCATTTTTGAGAATTGACCTTTTAGGAACCATGGTGAACCTAGAATGCAGATACAGGGGGCCATCTAATTTCAAAAGATGAGGTGGATGTCATCATAAGTAATGCTGCTTTCCTGCACCGATTAAAGAGGAAACTTTCACAGTTTTCCTGACTCATTTATTTCCTGAGACCTGTTAAATTAACCGAGAGACTAATAGTGTTACAAGTCCCTGCACTGCTTTCCTGTGTGTCCCGAGTTACATCTATCTATAGCACAACCCCAAACACTCCAAGCCCCTCAGGAGATGCAGTATTTTTTTAAAAAATGTTTATTGGGGGGGGGGGGGGGCGGCAGAGAGCGAGAGACAGAGACAGAGCATGAACAGGGGAGGGACAGAGAGAGAGAGAGAGAGAGGGAGGGAGAGGGAGACATGGAATTTGAAGCAGGCTCCAGGCTCTAAGCTATCAGCACACAGCCAGATGTGGGGCTTGAACACACGAAGTGTGAGATCATGACCTGAGCCAAATTGGCCTGTTCCTGCATCCCAGGGCACCTCACTCAGCACTATGGTGAGAAGGAGCTGGCTCAACCCTGGCCTCCAGCCTGGCAATCCAGCAGGCTCTTCCTTTCTATTTCCCCACATCTGTTACCTCCACACACACCTCCTCTTGTCCTGCCATCTTACTCTCTTTCCTCCTTAGACTTTACAAAAGCATCGGATAAACAAGTTCACAGGGAGCTTTCAATAGTTGATAACTGTGTATTTTTATTTTAGCATTTTAACATAAAAGTACGTATGACCAATAAAAGAATTCTAGGGATTGTGATTAGTAGGTGAAAAGAACATCTGGAGATGTAAAAGGCCTTACCCTCAAATCACTGCCAAAAGGTTTATTTACTTTACCCAAAGGGCCACCGCTATCTCATTCCCCTCCTCCAGGACTTTGTTCAAATGGTACTTTCTCCATGAGGCTTTCCCTAACCACCTTAAATTAAAATTGTGACCCTCCAGGGGCGCCTGGGTGGGTCAGTCAGTTAAGCCTCCGATTCTTGATTTCGGCTCAGGTCACAATCTCATGGTTTGTGAGATCGAGCACTGAGTGTGGAGCCTGCTTGGGATTCTGTCTCTCCCTCTCCCTCTGCCTCTCCCTAGCTCACACTCTCTCCCTCAAAAAAAAAAAAAAAAAAAAAAAAAAAAAAAAAAAAAAAAAAAAAAAAAAAATTAAAATTCAATAAAATAAAAATTGTTACCTTCTTTCCTCTACGCCACACTCCCTAGTGCATTCATTCCCTGCTTTATTCTCCTCCATATCACATAGCACGATATGATAGGCTTACTATGTTTTACTTACTTTTTTCCTCTACCTTCACTAAAACATAAGCTCCATGGGATAAGGATTTCTGTCTGTCCCCTACATCTTCCGTACTGTGGCCATGCCTGGTTCATAGCAGATGCTCACTGAAGGTCTGTTAAATAAGTGAATCTGTTGGGCCCAAGCCCCCAGGGTGACAATTACTTCAACAGTTAATGGACAGGAAGTAGCATTTCTTAATGATGAGACTGACTACAGATTTAAAAGCTGGAAGGGATCTATCTCAAAAGTTGTGATGCTGCCTTTCCTTTATGTACATCTATTTTGGAACGGACATATATATTTCCTGTCCTCAATATTTTTCAATGTGAAATACATTCTTTAAAAAAAAAATCTAGGATAGATGTCAAGCGGCCCATCTGGGAAGCAGGACACTGAATGAGATGACCTCCCCCCCTTCCCCCCCACCCCCCAAAATGCTACAGTATAGCCACACCATATGTAAGGTGTAGGGTGTGGGGTGGTGGTGGTGTGTGTGTGTAGTAAAGCAGGTGCATCTTTAACTAGATTCTGAGCTTTCTTCTTTTCCTCTGAGCTAACAATGATGGAGTTCAGTCCTTTATCTGAAACGTGTCCTCGTGAATACGTGCAATAAGATGTCATTTGAAAACGAAGCAGAAGATGTTCCTGGCTACTTAACTCTGCAGCCCCGCCTTCTTGCTGTCCTTGGAGAAAGAGCCCCGCATTGTGTTTTTTGGTTGGTGTTTATACCGTTTTGCTATGCTTCTTGGGATTCCTCAAACAGCACATGTGGGAAACGTGGGTTTATTTCCCAAATGCAAACATTATGAAACCTGAACTTCTCATTCAAGTGTTCTAACCCAGCACCAAGGTCAGAACGCAAATGGACTGATGGATCCTGGACCAGGTTCGATTGACAGTGGCAAAGTGTACGTGCTACCTGGACTGAACTAACAGGCCGATGTGCTGGCCAAAAGTGGGCTCAGGAGAACAGTGAGAAACAGGCCATTTCAGCACCAGAAAGTAACCTATTGAGACAAGTTTTTATCACCTTTGTGACCAGAGGTATCACCAGTGAAGATGTTAGGGTCCAGAGCATGTAAGATTGGGTTACCAGTCCCCCAGATCAAAGGAGTGTAGCACAGAGATGAGGAAGTGATCTACCTTCTAAGCACCTGAACTGATGAAACTCCCCAGACATAATCTCATAGCATTTCAATTTTGGTCTTTACTCAAAGTTGCAAACTATTCTCAAGAATAACAAAGGTCATTCGGTGTACTACTGGGCAGCAATAACAAATGTTTGAAAACAACCTCAGTGGCCAGCTTGGAGGCCAGGCCTGGTTAACCAAATTAAGGGAACACCCACACAGTGGAACACAATAAAATTATTTTTTTTTTTAAATGAGAACACTGTTTCTGATCTGAATTAGAGTTATTTCAAATGAGAAATCCAAGGTGTAGAATAATAAAGTATGGGGTGGGCGGGGTGTGGAAAGGCAAAACAAGAATACATACATACAACTATATTTTCTTTAAATTAAAAAAAAATTTTTTAAGTAGGTGCCACACCCTATGTGGGGCTTGAACTCACAACCCTGAGACCAAGAGTTGCATGCTCTATGGCCCGAGCCAGCCAGGCACCCCACAACTATATTTCCTTGTGTACATATGACATCTCTTTAGACAGGTACATAAGAAACTGAAGCATTGGCTTCTTCTAGAAAAAGGCTCTGGGTAATGGGGAACAAGGTTTAGGGAAGATTCCTCACTGTATAATCCTTTGGAATTTTGAGTCAAACAAATGTAATTCCTTCTCAAAAGCGATAAAATCAGTATTTTAAAAGAAAATTTCATTAATGAGATTTTAAAAATTAAGCTCTGCTTAATCTAGGGGCTATAAGAAAAGAGAGCTCATTGTAACATTCCTGTACCATTTCTGTAGGTTTGAAAGTTTTTCAAAATAAAATTACAAAAAAAAAAAACAAACCCAAAACAAAACCACCAACCCCCGCACCCTCATCCCCCCCCACCCCCACCCCCCAGGGACCCCAGACAAAAATAAATAAATAAATAAATAAATAAATAAATAAATAAATAAATAAATAAACAAACCACCATGACCCTCTGCTCTGGGGTAATAAGTTGGGTGGCTCTGGGTAGAGGCTGTCAAGTAATGGGAAGTGCCAAAGATAATTTGCTTGCTTCAGAGGTATAGTTACATTGGCCTGAGAGTCAAGGGCAGAGTGGAAATCCTTTCTTTGCTGCCATCATGAAGTGGGCTTCCAACGTTGGCAATTCAGCCTCTGACTGTCATCAGAATCAAACACAACCTGGTGCACCCGGGCGCCTCACTCAATTAAGCGTCCAACTTTGGCTCAGGTCGTGGTCTCGTGGTTTGTGAGTTCAAGCCCCACGTCAGGCTCTCTGCTATCCCTCTCCCTCTGACTCTCCCCAGCTTGAGTGTGCGTTCTCTCTCTCTCAAAAATAATAAAAACATTTAGTAATTAAAAAAAGAAAAGACATAGCCTTTTTAACTGAAAATGGCCAACTCCCCCTTGTGTTGTTTAAATACATGGGGGAAAAAAAGAAAATGTCACAGTCAACCCATTACTTCCATGCTTTGGCAACAGATCAGGTAAAATGCCAAACTTGTACGAAAGGACTTACATGCAGTCAAAGGTTAGAGTTTGGAAAAACACTCTTGACAGACCCCTGGGAAGAGGGGCAACCCCTTGAGGGCTCATATCTAACAAGGAAGGTATTTCCTCTGTGAGGGCTTAGCATGAGTTGATGTATAATGAAGTGCTTTATAATGGAGGAAAGCTTGAGTGAGAAGGAAGGACCATGTATTAAGAGTCAATATATTTGTGTTTCATTCCTGATCCTATCTCAACACTTATCATATGACCTTATAGTTTCCTTTATAAAACAGAATCGTGATCACTGCCTCACCTACCTTCCTGGGCAGTAGAGAGGACCAAAAGCAACCCCCCACCCCCCACAAAAAAAAGGATACAAAGTATTTTTAAAACTGCAAGGCACTAGAAACGACTGTTAGGTTAATAAATATGAGACAAAATATCTTTTGATGATGATTATGAAGTTTTCACAGGGGCAAATGTGGTCTTTAGGGTCAGACATATCAGAATGTTCTAGTCCTAACCCTTCATCTGCTGTGTGACCTAGCGCAAGCCCCTGAACCTCTCTGGGCCTCAGTTTTTTCATGGCAAAATAGGGTGAATGTTACCTACTTAACAATGAAAATGAAGTGAGCAACCTGTACAAAATGCTGGGCATGTACCTACCCATGTCCTCTGGGTGATGAATCATGGTCTCAATCAAGGGACTCTTCATTCGTTGACTGACTTCATTCATCAAACTGTGTTTATCTCAATTTTTCTCTAAATCTAAAACCGTTCTAAAAAGTAAAGTCTATTAGTTATTTATTGAGCATACAGTAGAGTGATTGGGAATGGGGGACTATGGGGCCAGACTGCTTGGGTTTGAATCACAACTCTGACACTTACTAGTCAGCTGACCTGGGGCAGCATATGCAACAGCTTGGCACTTCAGGTTTCCCATCTGTAAGCACTATGTAAATTCTTGCCATTAATATAAAACAACGATTATTAGACACTGTACTCATGGGAATACAGTGGTGGACAGGCAGTTTAAGTGAGGTGCTCTGAAATCACCTACCACAATCTTTAAAAAAAAATTTTTTTTAATGTTTGTTTATTTTTGAGGCAGAGGGAGACAGAGCATGAACAGGGGAGGGTCAGAGAGAGAGGGAAACACAGAATCTGAGGCAGGCTCTAGGCTCTGAGCTGTCAGCATGGGGCCTGATGTGGGGCTTGAACTCACGGATGGTGAGAGCATGACCTGAGCCTAAGTCGGACGCTTGACTGACTGAGCGACCCAGGTGCCCCTCACCTGCCACAATCTTAAATGTAGAGAGATTTAGGCCCAAAGAGATTCAGCTGGTTAGTGAGGAGGGTGAGGGAAGACTAGTCAGGACTGGGGAGAGAATTCCAGATTGCAAGCCACCATTTCTGCACTGCCCCATGCTGTGCAACCAGATTCAAGAAGGCCTGGGAACTGAGGAGCCCAGGAAGCACCAGAGTAGATTCTGGAAGTTGGAATTGATCCTATAATTCTGCCCAGTCCTGACCTCCACCCTCTTTCTCCATGTCATTCCTTATGGTGTTCCTCTTGCCTGGCTATATGGGGATCGTCCTGCAAATTCCAGATTTGGGGTTCATGGTGGAGACAACCTGAAGGTGCACATCCCCTACACCACCTGTGTTTCTTTTGTGTTATGAATCTTTCTTTTTTTCATTTTGTTTCTATTTATTTATTTTTGAGAGCAAGAGAGACAGAGTGCGATGGGGAGGGGCAGAGAGAGACGGAGACACAGAATCCAAAGCAGGCTCCAGGCTCCAAGCTGTCAGCACAGAACCTGATGCAGGGCTCAAACCCATGAACTGTGAGATCATGACCTGAGCCGAAGTCAGATGCTTCACCGACTGAGCCCCTAGGCGCCCCTCTTTTGTGCTTAGGAATCTTAAACATGAACAAGGGGTGGGTCTCTCAGAGACCTTCTGTAAAGGGGCAGATCCAGGTTTGGTGGGGCCTGAAGAGAATACAGTACAAAGGGCTCTCTTTAGGAAAGGAATACATGAATTAAAAATTAGGTACCAGGCCTTGGAAGGGACACATGTAAGTGAAGCGTCCTGAAGTTCAAGCATAATTAGCGTCTTGGTAAATCCAGCTCTCCTCCTATACCTTTATCTAACTTCTTTTCCTCCTTCTACCCCTTCCTCCCTTCTGCCCCTCTTTCCTTCCATCCATCTCATTGGCACCTACCCTGATAACTAGCATCCACTGTGCACCAGGCAGTAACTTTATATGTTTACAGTCTGGTTTAAAAATAGGACTTTACTCCACTGTACAGATGCATAGCTTTTCTTGATATAAAAGGATAAAACCATGTATAACCAACCTGTGGGTGAGGCATAAACACGCTATGTGGGGCTGTTAGACTCAGGCAGACCACAGGAGGAAGCCAGGGGCTAGGGTTTGCTATTTACATTTGTAAACATACCCAGAAGCAGACTCTTTTATGTTTGGGACAGTCAACAAATAAAATAATCCTCTCAGATGGGAGTGGGAAGGGGCTTAACAATCTAGAGAAAAGAATATCACATAGCTACGCACAATTACATATAATTGATATAATATGTTTACACACATCATCTGAGCAAATGCTCATAACCATCTGATCTAATGCGGTTTTGTTAAAACCCCCATAAGACAGATTGAAGACTGAGGCCTAGAGTGCCTTGCCAAGGTCACAGAGCTACGAATCGAGAAGGTCAGGCTTTGAAGAAAGGCTCCAAGTTCAGCGCCCATTCTAATTCCACAGAACTGCAATCTTCACTTAATACCACTTTGTACAGGCTTGATGCCCAAGGATGAGGCTTAATGTTTGACTCTGAACACTTCCCTTTTAATTCCTTTCCTACAGCTCCCCCACTCCCTCCCTATTACCCTCACATCCGAAGGACACAAAGACTGCCCAGGCAACCACGGCACAAAGAACCCATAGACAACATCAGTAGAGGCCACTTTGTGGCTAATTTTGGGGCAAGAACTCCCTCCCTGTCTAGGGGAGCTTTTTCTCGGCTGGGACGATCTGGATGAGTCATCTAGGTTTATGCCTCGATTTGCATGGTTTCTCACCTCTCCCCTTTCCCTGGGCGCAACATCCCCCAGCCCCGGAGGGGGACTGCATCTGTCCCTCACCCCTGGTCCCCAGCAGTCTGCTCAGTCAGGGCCTGGCCCAGATCACCACCCCATTTGCCCCTGCTCTGCACACAGCCTCCAACCTCCCAACTTTCCATTTTCAGGCCTGTCTGGTGTTGTTCTTGTTCACAGAGTGGGAGTGCCTCCTCCCACTGCCCACGGGGGCCTCGTCTGCAGCCTGGGGCTGCCCCCAGCGAAACTCGGGCCCCGTGCCCGCTGGCCTGGCGGGCCCTCTCGTGGGACAATTAGAATCTGCTGTAATGGAGTGTTTGCAATATAGGTCAAGGTGCTCTCAGAAGGGCCCAGGGGAGGATCACCTGACTGGGAGGTGGGTGACTCAGTGGGAAGGGAAGGGGTGGGACCCGGAATCTCCTGGCCCAGGGGCCTGCAGGAGGAGGTCAAATTGTCTCTGTCTGGCTGCCTGTCAGGTCTGGCTGCCTGTCAGGGGAGGAGGAAGAAGCTGCTGGAGACAGAAGGAAGGGTAAATGACCTCTGGTGACCTATCTAAGGTGGCATCTACGTGCACGCCGGAGTGGCCTGTTACCCTCCGTGTAGCTGAAGCCTCTCCCAGGTCAATCTGCCTCTGTGGCTTGTAAAGACCCAATTAGCTGCCTCGGCTGCCAAAGAGGGAAATCAAATGAACAGAATGCTCATCACTCCAGACTCCAAAGGCCCAGCCCCCCTAAAAGAAACCAAAGCCGCTGGTATATGGAACAAAAGGCAGCCGTCTCTAGTCAGAGGCAATTCGGGTTTTCCCCCCAATTAATTTTGAATATGAGAATTACGAACCCATTTTATTTTACATCTCTGCACGGCAGGGGCCTCCTTCCCAGGGCACAGCAGCGGCTGAGCGGTTGCTGGAACAGCAGCTGCTCTGTCTGAGC
Organism: Panthera onca; assembly: GCF_046562875.1. Lineage (NCBI taxonomy): Eukaryota > Metazoa > Chordata > Mammalia > Carnivora > Felidae > Panthera > Panthera onca. The sequence continues at coordinate 30,614,835 of NC_138353.1, read as the reverse complement.
CTCACTTCCTCTGGCTCCAGCTGCAGGTTCTTCCAGGCCAAGCAGGGAGTTTCCTCCTTCTCGGGGCTTTCAGCCTTGCTCGCTGGCCACCCTCACCTCCCACCCCCCAGCTGCTCACCACCCTCTGTGGGCAGCGCTTCTGGGACTCCCTGGTTCCATGAGTCAGAGCCAGGCTGGAGACAGACAGCAGGCTTCCTTTACTAAATCAGCCTCCTGCCCTGTACACCACAGAGGGAAGCTATAATTACCCGTTTGGCCCGGCTCTGGGAACCGAGCCACAGACGCTTGACTAGGAGGGATGGTTCCTGATTCCTGCATTTATCTAGTGCACCCCAGTTTGGAAATAAGAATAACAGCCAGGGGTTCGGACCCGTTACACATATGTCAGATGCTCTGGACCTAAGCATCCATGTACATTGCTAGAAAAATTGCTATATTAAAGCCAACAGGAATTTTTTGTTTTGTTTTGCTTTGTTTTCTTTTTAAGAGCCTCCTGCCTCATTGCCAAATAGTCTCATTTGAGGCAGGCTGCTCGTTGTTGATGTTGGTTTCTAAGAGATAAAGGAAAAGGCAATGAAACATTGTTTCGGATCTCAGGATCTTTTTATCCTTTAGGTATACTGGGCATGAAATCTCAGGCCTCCTAGGATCACAGAAATGTTTGAAACCTGAAGCCTGAAAAAAATTATTGGCTCCAAAATGAAAAGATAAAACCACAAAACAAAATCATAGAGTCAATCTTCATTAACTGTTCAATTTAGTATGCATTCATTCATCCATCCATCCATCCATCCATCCATTCATTCATTCCTGGAAGCATACATTTATTCCATTCGTTCAGCAAATATTTGTTGAACTGCTTCTTTGTGCCAGGCACAATTTTAGGCACAAGGGATACACAAGTGCTAAGTCAATTAAGGATACAGACAGAACTAAGTGGACAAATATTCCTGCCCTGGGTGTCAATAGTAAGACACAATAATAAGCAAATTATATGGTATGTTAGAGATAATAAGCATGATTGATAAGAGAAAAAACAGAGCAACAATTTCAGGGGAATTGTTGGGAAAGGAGGAATTCATAGCATCCAATGATATTTGAGAATAATTTGTACCTTAGATCTCTCTCACAGTGAGAGTTCTCCATCTGGGTAATGATTACCAAGAAATTTTCACCAATCATAAACTAAATGAGTTATCTTCGACTGGAGTAAAATTATAAACATTAAGCTTTGTTTATAACCGAAATGTGGTTGCATTTTAAATATAGTTGACAGGAAATTAAAATGTGCTATGGCATCTGACCCTGCCTCTGGTTATGGGCAAGTAAAGGTGCCTCGTTCAAGTATTTATTGGACACCTGTAACAGAGGAGCTAAGGGCTCAGGTGTCCAATGCCAAGGTTTGGATCCTGGCTCCATCATTTACCACTTGTGTGACTCTGGGAAAGATGCTTAATATTAGTCTCTCGTCTTCATATGGGAGTAGTATAGAATCTACCTTCTAGGGTTTCCAGAACAATTACATGAGATAATAAAAGAAAGGTATTTTTTAGCATAGCATCTGGCACTTAGTAAGCACACAGTAAGTGTGACCTACTATTTTTGTTGTTGTTTTGATGATGATAATGATGGTAATGATGAGGTACCCGGCCTTCTGCTGGCTACCAGGGACCCAGAGCTGGACAAGACAATGGCATGATCCTAATTGGGAGAGGCTTTGCAAGCATACTGTGTGCTTCATGAAATCCTCATGGATCCCTTGTGGGATGATCCGCACCTCACCATTGATCATTGTAAACCATATCTGGATAGCCAATAAAAATGAATAGACCACAATGAGATACCACTTAATAACCTTTCAGATGGAAAACATTATAAAGTCTGATAATGCCAAGTGTTAGAGAGGACATGGACCAATAGGATCTTTATATACTTGTTGGTGGTGGGATTGTAAATTGCTACATTCACATTGTTTTCCAAGAGACATGTACAAGAATGTTCAGCTCTATACATTCGAAGTAGAGGAAAGCTGGTAACAACTCAAATGTCCAGGGACAGGAGAATAAATAGACACATGTGGAACATAACAGAGATGATTATAATAGTGAAAACAAATGGACCATGGCTCTATGATACAGTATGGGTGACTTTTAGCAATATAATATCATGAGAAAAAAGTATATTCCAGAAAGCTACATAGAACAGGATATTCTCTTAAGGTAAAAACATGAAATCCACACAATACACCTTTTAGAAAAATATAATAAGATTACTTCTTAGAAAAGCAAAGGAATGGTAAACTCAAGATTCAGGATGTGGTGAGGGAGGCAGAGTGAAGGGAAGGTCAGGAACACAGTGGAAGAACGGGTGGTGGGTTCATGGTGTTTACTATACTGTAAACAAATAAGGAAACATAGATAAATAATAAATAACCTTGTGCAAGGTCCAGCGTAAGATGAAAGGATGTCCTCTATCAGAGCATGACTAATCCTGTGTGCGTAGATTCAATTAAGAAAGAGAACAGAAACCTAGTCTTGGGACAGATACAGAGTATACTTCAGAAGGGTGTAGGCATGTCCAGAGAGAAGGCAGGTAAAGGGGATTTACCTCTAAAGAAGGGCAGGGGTGTGTGTGTTCCCATGAGCAGTAGGCAGAGGTGACCTTGGAGGTAGGGACCCCTTCATCAGTCACATGTTGCTGTACAGGTTTAGTACTATAGTACTAAATATTGTGTATAGTCTATACAGGTCTACAGTACTATAGACCACAGGTGTGGTCAGAGGGGAGGGGTGAGCTGTCACCATGATGGGGTCAGGGAAATGCCCTGGCTGAGCCCTATTTAGGTCATGGGTCTCTCTGTACAGTGGCCGGCCCACAGTGCCCTCTCCCTGGGATCTTTGCCAGGCCTACCCCTGCCACGTTCTGCAAGACAGACTTCCAGTTCCTCTGCATGGTGTTCTCAGACAGGGCCAGTTCTGCTCTGCCCAGCTCTGACCGGGGAGGACACTGGGTATGCAGAGAACCCTGTTACAGCTAGGAGTTCCGGGTGCCTCCCCAGGAAGATGCATTTTGGTCACTGAACCCACAGTCCGAGCCATCTTCTCCTGCCGTGAGGACCCCAGGGGGAAGTGCTCTCAGACCTCTGAGCAGCCAGCTGTCACAGCCAGGCCCCATAGGCTACAGGCTGAAGTGCTTTTTCATTGGGGAAAAAAAAAAAAAAAAAATCTCCTCCAGGCCTCTGAGACTAGCAGCAGGCAAGAGGGATACTTGGTTAGGCCCAGTTGACTGATTCACCTCGTGGACAGAACCAACCAGGGCTCTCGGAGGCACACGAAGGGTAATTCCACCTCTTTTCTGTGCTTCTCCTGGTGGAGTCAGGGCTTGGGGAACTGCTTTCATGCCCCCTATTTCTGCACCCGAGAATAATCATCAGTGCCCACTGCAAGAGAGCACAAAAACTGGAGTCAGAAAGACCCCCAATCAGGTCGTAGCTGGTTCAGTTTCTAGCTGTTCCATTAGCTTAATTCTCCTGTGGCTTTCTATTTGTACACTGGGGACACTCATATTGCCTTTGCCGGACTTGAAGACATTAGTGAGGACCACGTGACATAATAGGAGGCAAAGTGCTTATCAAACAGAAGGGTGCAATACATTTGTGCTAGAATAAACCCACTGAGGGCCAGAAATGTGTCAGAATCATTCACTGCTATACTCCCAGGATCAAGAACAGTGCCTGGCACATAGTAGGTACTCAGTAAAAATACTTGAATGAATGAATTGGGAGTATTACAGATCAGAGTAAAAATCATGATGGTCATGACGATTACTAACATTAATTGCATCTTTGACCATGTGCCAGGCAAAATACTGAAGACTTCTTTTTTTTTAAGTTTATTTATTTATTTTTGAGAGAGAGAGAGAGAGAGAGAGAGAGAGAGAGAGAGAGAATCCCAAGCAGGTTCTGTCCCCTCAGTGCAGAGCCCAACACGGGGCTCAAACTCACAAACCATGAGATCATGACTTGAGCTGAAATGAAGAGTCAGCTGCTTAACTGACTGAGCCACCAGGCGTCCCACTGATGGCTTCATGTAGATAATTCCATTTAAACTTCACAACCCAATGAAGGAGGTACTAGCGTTATTTCCATTCTGCAGGTGAGTTAACGTGATTCAGGGAAGTTAGTGATTTTCCCAAGGCCACAGTGGGATAGGCTGTTACCCAAGGGAAATGAATTGGTGGGTTCAGAGAGGCTCACCACCCAAAAGTGGAGCTCAAGAGGTCTTAGCGCCTGAGAGGCGGCCATGAGGATCACTGGATTTTGCCACCTTTTTCACTCTTCTGGACTCCAATGTGAAATTGCAGATGCCTCTGGAAAGCAGTTAAACCTAACTTTCGAATCAGGGAATAATCTGGTTTCCGTGGTGCAGACAGTAAGGCTCTTCTGCAGGGATGGGATTCAGCGGGGTCCCTGGGTGAGTGGCAGTGACATGGCAGACAGGGGACTTGGCCACGAAGCAGGCTGATAAGGTGTCCTGATAAGGTGTCCGAGATGCATGTTGACAGCTTTGTAGAGAACTGGCTTAGGACCTCAGGAGGGCGAAAGGGTGTTTGGGCCCCCAGGTCACCTTCCTGGGGCGGTTGTGATGGAGCAGCCAAAACCTTGGAAGGCAAAGAGGGGCACGACGGGAAGGCTGTCTTGGAGAGGGGTAGCGGGATTGAGGAGTTGTTAAAGGGGGCTTGCTTGTATGTTTGAATTTTTTATGATTAGAACATATTCACATATTACTCGGGTAGTTAAAAAAATATATTGAAATAAATGGGAGAGTAAAACAGCAAGAGTGGGGGAAGGTTGAGAAAAGGTCATGGGCTGGACTCTCCAAAGCAACACAGCTTCCAAGACTGCACAGCTTGCGCCAGGCTGCAGCTCTCCAGGGCTTGGCTGATTTACTGGAGATGAACGGCAGCCCCCAGCCTTCCCAGGGCATGGCGGCCAATGAGCCTGATCCACGGCTGGGGGGGGGGGGGGGGGCGGGGGGTAACGTTTGCCTTGCAGTTGGCAGCATCTGCCGGCCTCTTCCCTCGGAGCCTTCCTCATGAGAGACTCATTATGCAGTTTGGTCACATGCCCTTTGCATTTTAATGAATGAGTCAGGGGACAGACTCAATTTGAAAGAGGAATCACAGCTCTCTGCTGGGTGAAGGGCTCTCAAGGGACGCTCTCGCAGCTTGGATATTACAAAAAGAAAGGAAAGAAGGAAGCTAGCTCCTTCTGAGAAAAAAGAAAGGTCTGAAGAAGGGAGGTCAGGAGGGAGAGAGGGAGGGAGGGAGGAAGATGAGAAGGAAGGAAGGGAGGAAGGAAGGAAGGAAGGAAGGAAGGAAGGGAGGGAGGAAGGAAGGGAGGGAGGGAGGGAGGAAGGAAGGGAGGAAGGGAGGGAGAAAGAGAGGAAGGAAGGAAGGGAGGGAGGAAGGAAGGAAGGAAGGAAGGGAGGAAGGAAGGAAGGAAGGGAGGGAGGAAGGGAGGGAGGAAGTAAGGAAGGGAGGGAGGAAGGAAGGAAGGGAGGGAGGAAGGGAGGAAGGAAGGAAGGGAGGAAGAGAGGAAGGGAGGGAGGAAGGGAGGAAGGAAGGAAGGGAGGGAGGAAGTAAGGAAGGGAGGGAGGAAGGAAGGAAGGAAGGGAGGAAGGGAGGGAGGAAGAGAGGAAGGGAGGAAGGGAGGGAGGAAGGAAGGAAGGGAGGGAGGAAGAGAGGAAGGGAGGGAGGAAGGAAGGAAGGAAGGGAGGGAGGAAGGGAGGGAGGAAGGGAGGAAGGGAGGGAGGAAGAGAGGAAGGAAGGAAGGAAGGAAGGGAGGGAGGAAGGAAGGAAGGAAGGGAGGAAGGGAGGAAGAGAGGAAGGGAGGGAGGAAGGGAGGAAGGAAGGAAGGGTGGAAGGGAGGAAGAGAAGAAGGGAGGGAGGAAGAGAGGAAGGAAGGAAGGGCGCACAGAGGGAGGAAGAAGAGAAGGAAGGAAGGAAGGAGGAAGGAAGGATGGATAAGGGGCAAGAAGAACAGCCTAGGGCTCAGAAAGCAGTCCGAGAATAGACGCTCCCTGCCAGTCACTCCCTTGCCCTTTATCTTCCGCTTCTTCTACTGCAAACATTTAGTGTTTAGGTGCCAGGCACCACACCAGACATGGGAGTTACTAGACAAATGAGACATTTTGCATAAAATCAAATCTCTTTGGTCCCACTGGAGTAACTACGGTAGGGGTTGAATGTGGGAAGTGGGGCGGGCCCAAGGAGATGGCACCCACTTCCTCTCCGTGAGTACCCCCACAGGAAGTCAGGGGATACCCCACCGATGGTCAAGGGTTACGATCTCTTGAGCACGTCCCGCGTGCCAGACGTGGGGTGAATGCTCCACAGTTGGTATCTCACTGAATCCTGACGATAATCTCATGAGACAGGTCCTGTCACTATCACATTTTTTACAGATGAGGAAACTGAAGCAGAGAGCAGCCTGCCCAAGGTCACCCAGGGATTTGAACTCAGGTCTGTCTGCCTCTGCAGCTCTTGGCAGCTCCCGTCTATGCTGTCAGCCAGCCGCGGCATGGGGAATGCTGGGGAAGGCCTTTCCCTTCCCAGGCTTCCTTCCAAGAACACTCTGAACCCCCAGGAGGAAGAGGTTGGTGTGAATCCAGATGCAGTCAACGCCAACCAGCCTGGGAGCGGATCTGAAACCCCAGTTCGTGGGACTGAGAAGTGTGTGCGACTGAGCCCAAGGGCAGCAGGGGAGGGGGTGGGGGCGTGGGGAGGAAGGAAGCTCAGCCTCACCGCGGTCAGCTGGGGCGGCCTGCCTGTTCCCAGCCTCCACACCACAAAACACAGGGCAGCAGATGCTTAGCAAATGGGTGTGTGGGAGGGAGACTACCCTCAGATGGCGGGTGGGCAGGCGGTGTCACCGAATTACTCAACAAAGCCACCTTGGCTTTGAACTTTGAGCCAGGATCTGCTGGAACGGGGCATGGGGTAGCGGCAGTGGCATTCACCACTGTGAAGAGGATGTGTGCCATCCCTTCTGCACCCCCAAGTGGGAGAACACAGCCTGGGAAGAAGCCAAGAACTGAAAAGCCGCTGCTCACCTAGATTCGCGTGAATTTTTACAGCTGGAGAGAGCTGCACAAGCACAGTGGGGCCCAGGGGCCCTGGGCTTCATGCTGGAGAGACAAGCAAGGCCACCTGCCATGAACCTGGCCTGTACACAGAAACAGCCAGCTTTCGTTGAGGGATTTCCACACACCACGGCGGCCATACACATTACCGCTTTGAACCCTCACTGCCTCCCTGCGAGGGAGATACTGTTACTATGCCCATTTCACCCAAGAAGAGGACCACGCCCGGAGAGATTAATAACTTGCCAAAGTCCCGTGTCTTTCCCTGCTTCTGGTTTCCACGAGGAGGGATTTTCCCTAAAACTTTTTTATCTTTACTCTCACTGTCCACGGCAATGGAACGACTTGCCTGATGGGGGGAAAACGGGAAGGCTGTCCGTGAAGATCTGCTCTCTCCATCCTTCTAGGCTCCCTTAGGAAGTCACTTTTGTTCTCACACTAAGCTACATCCTCCATGCTGGCTTTAGTGACAATTAAGACGGTACTTTGGCTCTCTGCCATTCCTTTGTCTTTTTATTCGTTGTGTTAGGAACCTGGATGCGGGAGAGGCGTGCTGTTTTTTGGAAAGCTCTGGACGACCCTGACAACTCTGGCCAAACCACTCCCATCTGACCAGGGGATGCTGCTCTCCCTCCACCTCTTGGCTTGAGGATCAATTTCCCTTGTCACTAGCAGTGCCTCCCCAACCTTACGCTTTTTTTTTTTTTTTTTTTTGGACTGACTTTTTTTTTTTTTTTTTTTTTTTTTTGCCAGGACGAGGAAAACCAAGTCTTGCACATAGTTGCCCAGTGTAAAGGGAATCAGTTATGAGAGGGTTTCCCTGGGGTGGGTGGTAGTATCTTGGCCTGGGCACCAGCTCTTTCCCTAGCCACCTGGGAGGGCACCGACAATGGATACTTGACCACCCACAGTGCTACCAGTCTAGCTGGCTAACTCAGGGGAAAACCCAGGCAGCTGATATAAATAAACCCCATGTCAGACCCTATATATCCCAGTGACCAGTTCCACTGGATCTGGCAGGCAATTCAGAGCCCTCTGTGTCTCTGTGGGATTCTAGGGCAAGTGCGTACTACCTTGCTTTGTGACTGTGGGCAAAGTCTTTACCTGCTCTGTGCTTTGATTTCCTCATCTGTAATGTGGGAAGATACTACCTGTACTCCTGTCGGCCTCACAGGACTGACAGGAGATCAAATATGTAGAATTTATTTGAAAAGGAATAAAAAAAGTCTCCATGAGATAGAAGGGAATTATCATTTTATGAGCTTTCATAATGCACTCAAGGTCTTTAGTTTTGTCACCAGTACTGACCCACCCGCATTTTGCATTTGTGTAACTATGCCCAACCCCCTCTGCAAGTTCATTCCAGGGGACCACCCCTCCCCCACCCTCTCTGTCCTTATAGATCCAGTGACACTCCCTAAGCAGATGAGCGCCTCATGCTCCTGGGCCACAGTGATTGCGGTCAGGGATGGCTATGTGACCCAATCCAGGTCCATGAGACTTTTGCTAGGACTTTTGGAAAAGAGATTCTCTGTGGAAATCCTAAAAGGGTCCAGGGGCTAAGCCTGATGCTGCTGTCTTGTTACCCCACTAACCCAAAACTAAAGTTGAAACAAATGTGAAGCCAAGAAGTAGAGTGAAACCAAGTCCTGATTTTAACAGTTGAACCCCAAACACCAGCCATGTCCACCTGTGATATTGTGATTTATAATAAGAAGTATATATTTGGTATTTGGCCACCGGTTGCTGGCTTACGGCTCCTAAAACACCTATGGAATTTCCTGAGATGACAGAAAAAAAGGGGGGCGGGGAGGAGGGGTCTTTTGTTATGTTAATGAGTGACTTTTGGAAAGCACCTGAGGAAAGGCTAGTTGCCAGCAGAACCAATCTTGTGATCAGAGGGTTGGAACTTTCAGTCCCAACTACTGACCTCCAGGAAAGTTACAGGGGTGGGAGGCTGAAGGCTGAATCAATCGCCAACGGCCAATGGTATAATCGATTGTGCCTATGTAATGAAGGCTGCACAAAAACCCAAAAGGACTGGGTTTGGAGAGCTTCTAGACTGGTGAACATGTGGAAATCTGGTGAGCTTGGAAAGAGCATGAAGGCTCTGTGTCCTTTCCCCATACCTTGCCCTATGGGTCACTTCCACCTGGTTGTTCCTGAGTTATATCCTTTTATAATAAACCTGTAATCTAGTAAATAAACTGTTTCTCTGAGTTCTGTGAGCCGCTCGAACAAATTCATGAAACCCAAGGAGAGGGGCATGGGAACCTCCAATTTACAGCTGATCAGTCAGAAGCGGGTGAATTGCTGGATGCCTAGCTGGTGTCTCAGAGAATTCCTTGGTGATGTAGGGAAGCCCACGCCCCTGACCACACACACACACGTTGGAAATTGGGTGCAGATCCCCATTGCCACACCTGGACTTTTCAGTTTAAGGTAAGCCCCCACATTCCCTTTTTTCTCAAAGCCATCTTGGGTTGGATTTTCTGTCCCTTGTTACCAAGAGAACCCTAATGGATATGGCATTATCTTATTTCATCTTGAATTTGAACCAGGTCTCCTGGTCTCTAGAGCCTGCATTCTACCCACTCCAGGATTTGAGAAGGAGTGAGACTCGACACACTCATAGCTGCATCATATACTTCAGTCAGCAGTAGGGCATCTGCTGGGAGAGGAGAGCCTTGATTCTCCTGCAGCCAGTGGTTGAGGGGAAGACATAATCCACTGGTGTTCTCTGCCCCGTGCACCCCTTCCCTGGAAGAAAAGCACCAATAGGAGGAGGAGTTTAGTCAATTCCTGTAGGGCTTAAACTTGATGTCAAGGGCTGGGAGGGCTCGAAATGGTCCAATATCTTCTTCTACTTCCAGGGATCGATGCTTCCGTATCCACCTTTTAGAGTTCTGCTCTTTCTTTCTGAAGATACTGGAGTCTGGCAAAACACAAATACATCCCAGGCCTCCAGGGGCTGACAACCAGTGTTGCTACCAGTCATATGAGTTTTGTAGGAATGGTGGCTTTGAGAGGAACTTAGTGCATGATGGGATGCTAGATGTGGCACTCTGGAAGGGGAAAAAGGGGACATCTCATGATTGGATAAGTTTCAACAGGTTGAGGGAGCAAGTCAGCCATCTATGTTGGATAATGAGATAAAATAATAAGATATCTCTCAAACACCTTCCATATTTGCTTCAGCATAACATGGGGATGGGGAAAGTGGATAGAGACATAGATGAACTAAGACTAGCCATGAGCTGATCATTATTGAAGCTAGGTTATGGGTGTGTGAGGGTTTATTCTGTCTACTTGCACATATGTTTGAAATTTTCCATAGTAATTTTTAAAAGTATAATGAATAACTTAAAAAACATGTTTTGTGTTTTATTCTTTCCAGAGCCCTTTACACATATCTTGTATGTACCTCACAAATGATTCCCCCCCCCCAACCCCCATTTTAAAAATGGTAAAACTGGGGGACTTGGGTGGCTCAGTCGGTTAAGCATCCAACTCTTGGTTTCAGCTCAGGTCATGATCTCACAGTTTCGTGAGTTCAAGCCCTGTGCGGGGCTCTGCGCTGGCCATGAAGCAGCCTGCTTGGGATTCTCTGACTCCCTCTCTCTCTGCCCCTCCCCTACTCATGCTGTCTCTGTCTCTCTCAGCATATATACATTAAAATAATAATAATAATAATAATAATAATAATAATAAATAAAGATGGTAAGACAAAGGCTGGAGAGGCTGTCATTTATGCAGGTGGACCCGAACCTTCCAAGTCCTGCCTTCCAAGGTCAGTCTGGGCCACAGGTCAACACAGGCAGGTTGGGCAGCCCCTGCTCGATGGGGGTGGGCAGGCAGGGGGGAACCAGGTGAACCAGGGCTGTCCACTGGCAGGTCCAGAGGTAGCCCAGTCTGTGTGTAACTGGTGTGGCGCAGACCCTGCAGGGCCTCAGGGAGTCGTGCAGTGCGCAGTGGAAAGCTCCTGGCCACCGATTTCACGTGCTGCTTGGCAGTTAAGAAAACACTGAGTCTAGCACAGCAGGCTCTGGACCCTTTCATGGGCATCCTGAGAACTGTTGCCTGAACATCTGGGTCTGATAAAGGGAGACCCACGTGGGCTTCCCTGCCCCCTTTCCCATAACTATTTCCGCACTTACCCTTGAAGCTCTGTGCGTGTGGCTGTTCTTTTCTTTCCTTTCCTCCGAACATATGGATTCCCAGCTCCTATTTCAAACTCAAATGCTCCTCTCCTATAAACTCCCCAAAGCTCTCAATTTCCTTTTTCCATTGCTCATTCTTTCCTAAAGTGCATGAAAAAGCCTCTCTTAGCTCTGTTCCAATTTCCTTGTTTATAAAAGAAGGGCAAGGAGAACAGTGATTTCAGTGATCAAGGTTAAGCATGGCCTGATTCCTTCCTTAGGAGAACACACCTCAATAGCCTGGGAGATCAAAGCTTACCAGGTACAAGAACTAATCACAGGAAAGCCCTGATTCCCCCCCCCCAGTACTCAGCCTGCAGGAGGCCTGGTATAGGACCATCTGCTCCCTTTAGCTGGCTGAAATGTCCTTTCTGAAAGTCACTAATAGAATAGAAAAAAGAAAAGTCACGAGCGGGCACGATTCCCGGAAGGTTACTGCTCAAGTGGGAGTGTATTATCTGGGGAGGGAGGGACAGGTCCTGGCCTGCTCCTTAGCCCGTGGCCTTATATTTCCTCACAATAATGGCACCTTACTCCTTGCAGGCAGCAAAAGCCCAACCCTCAGCACTGAGACTGTACACATCAGCATGGACGGGGGCCAGGGGGGAGAGGCAGTTCGATGCACCATCTAGGGCCTGGGGGGCAGAAGGTCCTCACCCAGGCAGAGGTCACAGACCACTAGCACCTGCAGCCACCAAGCAGGTAACACAAATGGCCTGGGGGCTGAGGTCATAAAAGGCAGCTGACACCGGTCAGCCTTAAAGAGCAAAGGGTGGTGGCAGGTGGGGACTGGAGACGACAAGTCCTCTCTGACAAGGGGCTGCAGCTACTCACCTCGGGCTGGTTACTGCTGTGGAAGAAGGTGAGCTCTGTCCTGCCAGATCTTCCATTTTTCCCAGGAAGGGGAGATCTGGATTTTACACGAAGTCTCCCAACTTGAGAATGGACTGTAAGGAAAAATACTGCAAAGGCTGACAGTATCGGCCAAACATAATCTAAGAGCTCACCTGAACGCCCCGTGTGCAGCCCTGACCTAGGGGGCAGGTCCTCAACAGGTGCCGCGTGGCAGGGAAGGTCAGGGAGGAGGTCAGATGATGCTGCGTGGGGCGGGCGCACTGAGGAGGTGAGGCTGCTTGCCATTCCCGGGGCTCAGGAAACACTGTCCGACTTTTGTCATCCTATCACGCTGCGTCTGCTGCCACTTGGGTCCTTACCAACAGCCCTCTAACCCACTTCAGAAATTCTCTTCCTCTCCAAGGCCAGTTCATGAGGCAGTTCAGAACCCTCTCTTTGGGTAAGACAAGCCATTCCCACCACCTCTGACCAAATTTGAGTCAACTTTTTTTTTTTTTTTAATCCCTTAAAAATGTTGATGGATTTTTGAGAGAGAGACACACACACAGGGCGAGCAGGGGAGGGGGAGAGAGAGAGAGACACAGAACCGGAAGCAAGCTCCAGGCTCCAGGCTCTGAACTGTCCGCACAGAGCCCGACGCGGAGCTCATGACCTGAGAGGGCATGACCTGAGCTGAAGTCAGAAGCTTAACAGACTGAGCCACGCAGGGGTGCCTTTGAGTCGACTTTCAAAACAACTTAAAATTCACCTGCCTGTAGAAGAATCAAATAGCACCTGCCTTTCTCTCATACTTGACAAAATCGTGACCAGTGACTCTGGGTACTTAAGAAGCTCTTTCCCCCAACCCCCCAAGAAACATACTGCGCTTCAAGGGTAGCTTCTGTTCCTCATCGCTGTGGGAGAGATAAGAGGGAAACTGAGGCATAGACCTAGAAGCTATTTGTCAAAGATACACGTATTTGGCAGGATTCCAAAGAGCTGGGAGAACCATGTACTAAGCTGTTTTTAAAAGCTTAGGGGGGGGGCGCCTGGGTGGCGCAGTCGGTTAAGCGTCCGACTTCAGCCAGGTCACGATCTCGCGGTCCGTGAGTTCGAGCCCCGCGTCAGGCTCTGGGCTGATGGCTCGGAGCCTGGAGCCTGTTTCCGATTCTGTGTCTCCCTCTCTCTCTGCCCCTCCCCCGTTCATGCTCTGTCTCTCTCTGTCCCAAAAATAAATAAAAAACGTTGAAAAAAAAAAAAATAAAATAAAAGCTTAGGGGGTCTTCCCGAATAGTGCCTAAAAGAGAGAAGTAGAACTGCCTTACAATGGGATGCAATCTAGAACACTGAGAGATGAGGAAGGTCACAGGCCGAGGTACGATCATCGAATCTCTTTCCCTGGCATCACCTTTACTCTGCCACTTAGATTCTTTTATTCGCGTAATTCCCTCCACCCAGGGAGTGAGGCAGATGGGTGGGAGGGGACGGCAAAGAGACGTTTCAGAGCAAGGGAAAGTGCTCTGCACAAGCAACTGCCTGCAGCTGGGTGTGTGCCTGCACCTCTGGGTGTGTGCGGATGTGCATGCTTAGTTTGTATGCAAGCCATTTTGGTTGAGAAGTGTTTCTGTGCTTCAGGAAATACCTCCCAGGGGAACCTTCCTGACTTCAGTCTCTGTCTCCCATCTCCCCGACACACCACGGCTGTTCATTTCATCATTATATGTCTACAGAGCACCTTCTCGGGGGACTGGCACCGAGATGATATCAATGAACAGGAAAGGCCCAGTCCTAGTCCTCCGGGGGCCCACTGTTTAAGATGGAGGCAGACAGGAGAATGGGAGACTGCACATCAGCGGGCAAGCACTTGGACAGCGGGAGTGGACGTGGAGAGGGCACGGAGGAGGCCAAGCTTGAAAGGCAGAGGGGAGGAGTCCAGGACCACATTCTGGAAGAAATGAGGTCTAAGCTGAGATCTGAAGGTCGAGTTGGTACTGGACCAGGTAAAGGGAAGGTGGGTGTTTCAGGTAGAGGAACTAGCATGGGCAAAGATCTGGGGGCAGATTCCCTCTCTCCCACCAGCCCCAGCGCTTGATGAAAATCTGCTGTTTGAGCTCAGGCACAGGCCATCCCAGGGAGAGGTTCCCGGGAGCTCTGGGCCCAAGTATGGGACTGATATGGCAGTGGCCAGCAGCCAAGGCTGAGAACCTTAAAAGTCACTGTTGTCAGATTTAAACTGCTTCATTAAAAGCATCCAAAGTGCCCTCCTGTCCTTAAGGTCCTCAGATGATAGGATGGAACAGGAAGTGTTCAGGGGACACTCTGGAGTACGGCCCTTCCTCCTGATAAAGGACATAAACACTAAAGGTAAAGCACAGAACCTGAGACAAACTCACTTCGAAATGCCAACTTACAGAGGTCAAAGAACGTTCATACTTTTGCTCTCTCTCTCTCTCTCTCTCTCTCTCTCTCTCTCTCACACACACACACACACACACACACACACACACCTGATGGGCTAGGTAGAATGTCAGATTTTTTATATTATTTTTTTAAAGTTTTTATTTATTTATTTTGAGAGAGACGGAGAGTGAGAGCGGGGGAGGGGCAGAGAGAGAGGGACACAGCGCTGACAGCACAGAGCCCAGCGTGGGGCTGGATCTCACAAACAAACCATGAGATCGTGACCTAAGCTGAAATCAAGAGTCCAGATGCTCAGCCAACGGAGCCATCCAGGCGCCCCTTATATTATTTTTTATGGAGGAGGAAACTGAGGCTCCAAGTGGAAAAGTATCCAAGGTTATTGGCTCCTTCATTCACTCACTGACTCCACAACATTAACACAGCTCCTGCTGTTGGCAGGCTTGTGCTAGGCACTGTGGACATGGTGAATAACGAATACTCCCTACTCATAGAAGCCAAGGTTCAAACCCATTGCTCTGATTCCAATCCCAGTGCCCTTTCCAATACACTGAACAGCCCGTTGGATATGTGTTCTCTGGGGTAGTGCTGCAGTGGGTGGGTCTTCACAGCCTCACAGTGTTTGTCAGCAACCCTCCACCCACCCCTGCAAACATACCATCAAAGAAAACACAGCATAGCTGCTATGCAAATGTATCTTCAAGGCAAGGTGCAGACCAGATTTTCTCTGGAAGCCCCTCCCATATAGAAACCTTACCTACCAATGGTTGTCAAGGCTCTGCTTGTCTTTGAGTCACTGAAAATTTTCCTATTCCACCTCCACCCTCTGTACTAGCCTAAAGAGAATGCTTTAAAACCCTCACCTCGGGGTGCCTGGGTGGCTCAGTCGGTGGAGCCTCTGACTCTTGATTTCGGCTCAGGTCCTGATCCCGTGGTCGTGAGATCAAGCCCCATGTTGGGCTCTGTGCTGAGCCTGGAGCCTGCTTGGGATTCTCTCTCACTGTCCCTTTGCCCCTGCCCTACTTGCATGCACTGTCTCTCAAAAAAATAAAAATAAATAAAGTAAACCCTCACCTTTGGCAAGTCTTCCCTCTAAACACTGTCCTACAGGAGTAGGGATGGGGTAAAGGTTCTTTCAAAGGAAAAGGGGGGGGGGTTGAGAGGAGGAGGACAAAACAGGGGAAAGCACAGGAAGAGGACACACCAGACACACTGCCCCCTGGATAATTCTACTGAGCCATAGCTGGCCAAGGTCAGAAATGACTGGCAAAACCCGACCAGACAGACATCTCTCAAAGACGTTTGGGAGAGGCGGGTGTATCTCCCCGGAGCCTGGGCAATGTTATTTCCTGGGGCAAAGCAAGTCACAAAGGATGCAAGCTGATGACTGAATGTCTGGGGCAGGGTGGGAGGCAGGGCCAGGAGGTGGGGGTGGAGTGGTGGAAAGGGAGGAGGGGCAGAGTGCTGGCTGGTTTCACACAGACAAATCTCTTCATTTTTCCAGACTGGAAAAAGCTGTTTGGGCTGTGCACATTTGCAGAGAGTCACGGTATTTACTACGCTTCCTGGCTCAACAGATTTCTTTTTGTCATTCAGTCAAACGCAGCTTGTATTTTTCGTAGCCAGAGCTGAACAGCCCATGGGGGCTCTTCCCCCACATTGTGTTCAAAAACACATCACCAGTGACTCAAAAAACCCAGCTCATATGGGCAACAGGAGTGGGTGGGGGTAGCAATGTTTTAGAGATAAAGACCCACATTTAGACAAACAGTGTCTCCCCCTTGGAGGCATTTAATAACACTCCTTATTTGCCCAGCCCACATTGTTTTCTGGGGAGCCGTAAGAACAAACTGCTATTCTAAAACCTGATTCCTGCACTTGGCATGTGACTCTCAGTTATCCATATTGACAGTGGTGGAGGATAAGGTGCAGGAAAAGTGGTTAATTAAAAAACAAAAAACAAAAACCTTCTTGCCAGAATGTGCCTATGCACAGTTCAGCTCCAGACATGCTTCTGGCCAAATGTCAGGTTGGAAAGTTGGCTGCTGAACCACTGTATGCTAAAACAGTACTTCAATCCAACAGACATTAACTGACCACTTACTATGTGCGAGGTTCAGTGCTAGGGGTGGGAGTATCCAAATGGACCACAACTGAACATGCACTTTACATTTTTAATAGAAAACAGAGTGTGAGCCCAATGCTATGCACAGCTACTGGTGGAATTTGGGGCGTCAAATATGCACCAGGTGAGTAAGGGAAGTCTTCTTGGGGGTAGGAGAGGGGAGAGACCCCTTCACATCACACTGGTAGGCTTCCATAGGCATAATGCCAGCCAAATCACCACACTGGGAATACAGTCATCACATCTTGCTCAAACAACCTACAGTCATGCCGCCCTGAGAGTCGGAGAGTGGGAACCTCATCTTCAGAGATGATATGACATATTCAGGCGATGTCCGACCCCTCTGGGCAAGGTGAGGGTGAATAAACAGGCATCCCTGATGATGCAAGCTAACATCACCTGATACAATGGAATACAGCCTCTAACTTCTTCCTCTTCTTGGGTTGCCAAAGCACAAAGTCATCTTGCATTGATTTAAAGAGAGAAAGGACCCACACAGACTTCTCCGTCTTGTTTTTGAGTCAGGAGCTCTGGGGAGTCAGAGAGGGGTGGAGGCTGATGGAGGGAAGGAGGGGTCTTTAGGGGACCAGGGAGTTGGGGAAGCTGGGAATTCTGTATAGTCCAAGTTGACTATGCCAGATGTAGCTCAATTTTTTTTTTTTTTCTTTTAAGAGACTGTTATGGGTTTCCTTTCCAAAGTGGAACTGCAGGGATGGAAAAATGAGTTTCAGTTGCTATGGAAATAGGAGTTGGCTGGAGCCTGCGGGAGCAGCAGCTGGAGTAGAACAAGTGGCCAGGAACCTGGCCCTGTGACAGAGGGGCTTCCGGCTGGGGATAAGACAACAACAGGCGTTAGCAGGGAGGAGGAGGAGGGAAGAAGAGAGAGGAGACAGATTCTGCTGCCTATGGATTCTGCAGACACGTAGAGTGATAGAGAATGGTGTGTGCGTGTGCATGTGTGTGTGTGTTGGGGGGGGGGGGGGTTGCATGTACATCCCCACAGGCCAAAAGAAGAAAAAAAAAAAAAAGAGGGAGAGAGAAGCAAAATAAATCACTGCCTGAGGAAGAACAGAGCTTCACTGGAGACTCTGAGGTCAAAAAAGCCCTAAGACAGTTGAGTGACAGAAGAGAAGAGGCTTGTTGTTTCAAAGACTTCCAGGGGATGAGCAAATGCCTGAGCAGGGACGGCCCTCGCACTCTGTGCTCCCTCACCTTTTGTCCTCACACAACTCTTCAAATTGAAACTGATGTGGGCCAGAAACACAGCCAACAAAATCCCCGCGGGGTTAGTGAGACTGTGGGAGTGGGCAAGCTGGTGGTTCTGTTTCATCTGCATCGCTGGGTCACTGTTTCCGTTCCAGGTAGAGAGCCTGCATGACCTAGGGGCTTGAGGCTCTTCTAGCCTGACGCTTCAAAGGAGTCTGAATGTTCTCAGCATCACATGCTGAGGAGGTGTTTTGATTAGGCTTATGGTGACTTCAGGTCTTTGCTGGATCCTTCAGCAGGGCTCACCTGGAGGAATATTTTTCTATTCTCACTCCTATCCCAGTAAGAGGAACCACTCAGCCCCCTTCCTCCCATCATGGTGGGGGTGAGTGGACAGGGGAACCTCACCTTCACAAAGGGACTCAAAGTTAGGCTTTTGACACTATACAATTCTATCACTGTCTATACATGTTGTCCCTGAGAAACACTGACAGGGTCATACAGTTTAAGCTGTATTTCTTCATTTTTCAATATATCAAGACTCTAAAAAGTGGAAATAAGCATCAAAGGTGAATAAAATACTTATAAATAAAATTAACCAAGGAGGTAAAAGACTCATACACTAAAAACTGTAAAACGCTGCTGAAAGAAATTAAAGAAGATACAAATAAATGGAAAGACATCCCATGTTCATTGATAAGGAAGCTTAACATTAAGCTGGAAATACTACTCAAAGCAATCTATAGATTCGATGCAAAATCCCAACGACTTTTTTTTTTCAGAAATAGAAAAATCCATACTAAAATTTATATGGAATCTCGAGAAACCCCAAATAGCCAAAATGATCTTGAAAAAGATGAACAAAGTAGGAGGACTCACACTTTCTGATATCAAAAGTTACAACAAAGGTATAGTAATCAAAGCAGCATGACATTGGTATACAGACATATAGAGCAATAGAATAGAGGGCCTAGAAATAAACCCTCACGTGTATGGTCAAATGATTTTCAACAGGAGGCCAAAAACACTTAATGGGGAAAGGATAGTCTTTTCAACAAATAGTGTTGGGAGAACTGAATACCCACATGCAAAAGAAATGAAGCTGGACACTTTATACCAGAATTAACTAAAATGGAACAAAGACCTAAACATAAAATCTAAAACTATAAACTCTTATGAGAAAACACAGAGTAAAAGCCTCATGACATTGAATTTGATAATGATTTCTTCCAGATGACAACAAAAGCACAGATAACAAAAGAAAAACTAGATAAACTGAACCTCATTAAAATTAAAAACTTTGGTGTACCAAAGGACACTATCAACAAAGTGAAAAGGCAGGATGGGAGAAAATATTTGCAAATCATACATCTGATAAGGGATGAATATCCAGAACACATAAAGACCTCCTACAACTTAACAGCAAAAACAAAGCAAAACAAAACCCAACCTGTTTCAAAAATGGACAAAGGACCTAATAGACATTTCTCCAAAGAAGATATATAAATGGCCATTAAGCACATGAAAAGATGCTCAACATCACTAGTCATCAGGAAAATGCAAATCAAAATCACAATGAGATCCTATTAGAATGGCTATTACCCAAAAACCCAGAAAATAACAAATGTCGACAAGGATATGAGAAATAGAAAGCTCTGCGCATTGCTGATGGGAATGAAAAATGGTACAGACACTGAGGAAATGGTATGGTAATTCCTCAGAAAATAAAATAGTAGAATTACCTTATCATCCAGCAATTCCACTCTGGATATATACCCAAAAGAACTGAAAGCAAGGGTATTTGTACACTTAGGCTCATGGCAGTATTATTCACAATGGCCAAAACATAGAAGTAACCCACATGTCCGTGGACAGAAGAATGGATAAACCTAATACCATACACGCATACAAGAGGATACGATTCCATCTTAAAAAGGAAGGATATTCTGACACCTGCCACAACACGGATGAACCCTGGAGACATTATACCAAGTGA
Source organism: Panthera onca (assembly GCF_046562875.1). Classification (NCBI taxonomy): domain Eukaryota; kingdom Metazoa; phylum Chordata; class Mammalia; order Carnivora; family Felidae; genus Panthera; species Panthera onca. Next base: position 30,594,915 of record NC_138353.1, on the reverse strand, counting down.
AATAAGCCAGTCACAAAAGAACAAATATGGCACGATATCACGGATACAGTTTACCTGGAGTAGTCTAAATTATAGAGATGGAAGGTACAGTGATGGTTGTCAGAGTCTGGAGGAAGGAGGGAATGGGGAGGAAATTAAAATTAATCAGAAAATTGAAGTCTTTGTTTACTGAGTTTAGGAAGATGAGAAAATTCTAGAGAGGGATGGTGGTGATGTTTGGTTACACAACCATGTAAGGTACTTAATGCCACTGAACTGTACATTTTTATATGGTTAAAATGGTAAACCTTACGTCATGTATATTTTCCCACAATCAGTGTGTGTGTGTGTGTGTGTGTGTGTGTGTGTGTGTGTAAATAACACACAGTCAGCCTCTTGACTTCTGCGAAGTTCTGCCCTCACAGGCTGTCTGTCCAGTTAAGCCCAGTCAGCACCCAGGATAGGTTCTTTCCCCTTGTCAAAACTTACAGAGGTGGAAACAAGACCACAGGCTGGTGTGGCGATCCCCTCGTGTGCAGGCGGGATAGAAAGATGAATGGAGATGAGGATTGTTCAGGGAGGACAGTCCCCTTGCTCTGATGCAGGGTCTCCAGTGATAAGGGCTGTCAGGCAAGAGTGGGCACAGTGGGCACTCTGGCAGCTGAGAGGAAGAGGGGGACTTTTGCTTGGCTGGCAGGTGGTATCACAGAGGAAGTGGTGTTTCAGGGGGCTTTGAAAGAATGAGGATGTGCATGTGTGTGAACTGGGGGAGGGAACTTCAGGTGGGTTGTCTGTCTGTCTGTCTCTAAAGAGAATGCCAGTTCAGCAGGGAGAGGAGGTGACCAGGGAGCAGATGACAGGAACATGTGCCACACAAGTCTGTTGTCTTGGAAGGTAAGTATTATAAAGGCATATTTGGCCTTGATCTGTAACCTTCTGGAGCAGACCCAGAAGGAATTTGAATGCCAAACTCCCAATAACAACAACTTCTGTGTACAGAGGACTTACTATGGTGCGTCTTACTCAATAACCCTAAATGGTAGGGAACAACATGAGCTCCATTTTCAGCTGAGGAAACTGAGGCCCAAGTGGTTAAGCAACTTGCCGAGAACACACACACGGCCAGTAATGGTGGAGCTGGGCTATCAACCCAGAACTACATGGGTCTCAAACTCTAATACACAGAAGAAATGCCTCAGGAGCTAGTTTTTTTGTTTTTTTTGTTTTTTTTTAATTTTTTTTTTTTAACGTTTACTTATTTTTGAGACAGAGAGAGACAGAGCATGAACGGGGGAGGGTCAGAGAGAGAGGGAGACACAGAATCTGAAACGGGCTCCAGGCTCTGAGCTGTCAGCACAGAGCCCGATGTGGGGCTCGAACTCACAGACCGTGAGATCATGACCTGAGCCGAAGTTGGAAGCTCAACCGACTGAGCCACCCAGGCGCCCCAGGAGCTAGTTTAAAAACACAAATTCCATTCCCAGTGGCCAAAGATGGAATCTTTTGAACAACAAAACTAAGTAGTATTGGATTATAACCCAGAGTATAAAATAAAGCCCATGAGTCCATATTATTATAAATAAAAAGAGAAATTAATAAATGGGAGAGAAGAGCCAAATCATCTGTGCTGAAGAATTCCAAATAAATAATGTAGATATACTACCCTAAAGAAGGGAGGATAGAACTCCCCAGTGCCTCAAGCATGGGCTGTGCATAATCACTTCCTTCCAAGAGTACGGCATGGAATGGAGTGGCGGGGGGGGGGGGGGGAACGGGAACAGAGTAACCTTACAGTGGACAGACCTGACAAACGTTCAGTCAGGTGATCGAGGTATCAACAGCGATAGGTCATGTTGACCATGAAGTGATGAAAATGGCACTTTACCTCTGTGGCCTTCCTCTCCCAAACCCATAACACCAGTCTAACCATGAGAAAAAGATCAGACAAATTCCAATAGAGGGGTTATTCTACAATATACCCGACCAGTACTTCTCAAAACTGCGAAGGTCATCAAAAACAGGGAAATTCTGGGGCACCTGCGTGGCTCAGTCGGTTAAGCGTCTGACTTTGGCTCAAGTCATGATCTCACAGTTCATAGGTTTGAGCCCTGCGTGGGGCTCTGTGCTGACAGCTCAGAGCCTGAAGCCTGCTTCAGATTCTGTGTCTCCCTCTCTCTCTGCCCCTTCCCTACTCGTACTCTGTTTCTCTCTCTCTCTCAAAAAACAAACATTAAAAAAACCTTAAAAACAAAAACAAGGAAATTCTAATACAGTCACAGACAGTAGGAACTGAAGAAGTAACAACTAAATGTGATACTAGATGAGTTCTTGGAATCAAGGTAAACACTAAGAAAAACTGAATCAGCTATGGACTTTGGTTACAATGTATTCATATTAGTTCATTTTGTTACAACAAATGTACCATAGCACATTTGTTACTCTTAATAATAGGGGAAACTGGGTGTGGGGTATGTGGGAACTCTCTATGCTATCATGTCAATTTTTCTGTAAATCTAAACTGGTCTAAAAAAAATATAATCTATTTTTAAAAAATCCCCAGGTTTACCCTCGGAACCTCTGGCCCTCTGCTGTGACTTTGCATAAGTGTATCAGAGTTGTGAATGAAGCTGGCCCCATTCCCTGCCTGTTGATGGACTTAAGAGAAGCCGCAGATACAGTGATATCGGCAGGGTGGGGGGAACAGTTCACCCCTCCTCCATTGGACTCCTCCTCCATCGGACTCCCTGTATGCCCTCCTCCATCGGACTCCCTGAGGTTAGGGATGGCGCCTCTCTCATTAGACTGGCAGCCTTCCTCATATGAGAACTGGATCTCCCCTCTCAGGCGAGGCAGCCTGGTGGCCCCTGAGGGCAGGGACCGCTTTTCCTCTTGAGGATCTCAAGAAGGCCTCCCTTAGTAGCCCCAGGGGCCACAGATTCTCCATATGCATTTTGTCTTCCTTTTAGGTAAGTCAAGGTTCTTCAGATGGGTGGGAGGAGAGGCCATGTCCAAAACGTACGTTTTTCAAAGCTGGCAAATTCGGCTTGTTCCAAAATAATACGTCTCCCAACACACTCAGAGAAGCACAATCGGTGCTCATAACAGCAAGCTCAACGATCTCTTGGGTTTGGGACCCTAAGCTTCCTCTCTGGCGCCCCTCTTACCTCGCGCCCCGTAGCAACAGTGTAAAACTGGGTTGCTGCCAATTCTATAATGGAACTCAGCATCCCAGGAAACGGTGTCTCAGCTTCAAGAGGCTATTGTTGGAAGGTGCACAGCAAGTGACCCCAAAATGTGGGACAGTGTATCAGCAGAATGCACACACAGTATCTGTAATTACTGATCTGCAGAAGTTCTCAAGACAGGACAGGATGCGCCTCTGGACAAAGCAGGAAGAGCAAGGCCTGGAAATCAAATCAAGACGTGACAATGAGGGGGAGAAAAAGGCCGATTGTATTAACATAAGCTGAAGGAATATTAGGTAGACAGAAATGGTGGAGTGCGAGGAGCTCAGAAAAGCTGGTACAAAAGAGAAGGCTTTGAGAGTCTGTCTTATCTCCCACGTTGTTCAGAGCAGTGGGGTTGCTCGAAACTCTTGAACGTTACAGGCGGCTCAGAGGGCTGGCCAGAGCTTCCTGGAATACTCTCTTGACAGAATCGTAAGGCTGGTCCAGGGAGCAGGAGGAAGGCAACGATTTGGTCACTGATTTCAGTCACGTCTGCCGTGGGCACAGGGACGGGGGCTTAGATCAGGCGCGCTGTCAGTGTGGACCCTTGTACCCCTCAGAGGATACAAACATCTTAGGCTGTCCTATTAAAAATCATCCATCCTGCTCACCTTGTTTTGGTTCTGTGAATACCAATCTTCTAACTAGACCTTGGCTTCCCATGCGGGCTTCCCTACAGATGGAGGAATGTGCTGACAAGCTGACATAAAGTTTTCAGGCTGCCTCGCAGTGCTTGTCCCATTGTGATTTAATATATTTGTGGTCTGGCTTCCTTACCAGGCTCCTGTGAATTTGGTTAGTCTGTCCCTTTCAGCCTGATTAGCTGCATGTGCACCAAGGAATCAACGAACTATGGATGGTGCACCAAGCTCATCCCTGGCCCGTGAAGAATGAGCTCCACCAGTGTCCAGGCCCCCTCCATGCTGGCCCTAAGGGGGCTTTCTTTCAGTGACAGCTTCTCCCTGGACGTCACAGTCTAGCTGCTCTTTGCCACATCAATCACCCCAACCACCCCAACCCTGTGCCCAGAGTGAGCTGTGGGGGCCCTGAAAACAAAGCATGCAGCACCAAAAGCAACTTTATGAGTCCCACGGGACAAAAAAGAATTAAGGAAGAGAGAGGCCCTTTGCTGGGGGGGGTGGTATGATGCCAAGAACACACGATAGAGTATAAGCTGAAGAAGCTGGCAATGTTTAATCTAGAACAGGGAAGATCTGGTAGGGCCAGCAGGTTCCCTGTCATCAAATATCTGAAGGACTGTCGCAATGAAAAGGGGACAGATTTGTTCCCTGAGGCTCCAGAAGAAAGTATGACAACCAAGGGCCAGCAGATTCAGGGAGAAGGATTCCAAGTGGATAAGAAAGAGGAAATTTTCAACGGCAGATTTCCTCTACTACCAATAATTCAAATAATATCTTCACTTCCTTTCTTCCTTTTGTCAAATTGTGAGAAGTTTAAACCTGTAACTAAGAACATAAACTGTGGAGCAGGACAACCCGGGTGCACTTTCCAGTTGTCACTTACTAGCTATATAACTTTGGGCAAGTTATGTAATAACTTCCCTGGGCCTGTTTTCTCAGCTAATAATAGTACCTACCTCAAATAGGACTACACCCATGTGACTGTGGTGAGGAGTAATGAAATTATGCGAGAAGGGGGCTTAGAATAACACGTAGCACATAGTAAGTGCTCAGTAAGTGGCAGCTATTATTTTTATCATGTTCTCATACTATTTTTCATGTTTTTCTTTAAGTAGAAATAAATTTATGTAAATCCATTTTATCTTTAAGTTAAAAAAATTTTTTTTAATTTATTTTGAGAGAGAAACAGTGTGAATGGGGGAGGGGCAAGGAAAGAGAGGGAGAGAGGAGAATCCCAAGCAGGCCCCGTGCTGCCAGTGCAGAGCCCGACACGGGGCTCGAACTGATGAAACTTTGAGATCGTGACCTGAACCGAAACCAAGAGTCGGACGCTTAACAGATTGAGCCACCCAGGAGGTCCTATGTAAATTTATTTTAAAGAAAGCTCTCTATATTACTACTGTAAATGTAGAGAGACAAACACTTGCCCTGTAGAGGTGGGAGCTATAAAAATAAACAACACGTGGGGCGCCTGGGTGGCTCAGTCAGTTAAGCGACTTCGGCTCAGGTCATGATCTCATGGTTCGTGAGTTCAAGCCCCGCGTCGGGCTCTGTGCTGACAGCTCGGAGCCTGGAGCCTGTTTCAGATTCTGTGTCTCCCTCTCTCTCTCTCTCTCTCTCTCTGACCCTCCCCCGTTCATGCTCTGTCTCAAAAATAAATAAACGTTAAAAAATAAAAATAAAAAAATAAACCACACGATGTTATGAAATGTTAGCTAACGAAGACTGCCTGTTCCACGACCTGAATGTGAGGACTGCCATCTTTTCCATAAAAAGGAGAGACAAGCCAGTTGAGTACTACACTGAGACTTCTTTTGTTGACTGTAGCCAGGAGAGTCTGGTGAGCTCTGGGAAGGATAAGGCCCGTGTGGTTGTAGCTTCTGGTCTGGGGACAGACAGCAGCTTGGAGAGGATCAAAGAGGCAGCTTAAAAGGGAACATCTATCCTAGTCTGAGGCTTCACGTTCTTTAGTGCCACGACTCTATTCCACACCAGATCATCTCACAAGGTCCCCAGTGGCGTATACACGGCACACCCAAAACACCCAAATCTGAAACACTTTGTAGCTTCCCCCCTGTACTCGTCACCGCCCCCCCAGAGGTCACCTGCAGACCTGCAGACTCTTGCACTGCTGGCCTTTTTCCTGCCTGAAGGCTTTTTCTGGCTGCCTCGTGTATACCACAGATGGTGAGCAGAAGCGCGAAGGCAGGGAAATACCCCAGCTTCCTTGCCTCGTCATGGGACATATGATCTCTCCAAGGGTCCCCAGTGAGACTGAGCCGTTGCCCCAGTGGTAACTCACTTACCAACACACCCTTTCCCCTTGTCCACATGGCTTTCCTCTCTTCCCCAGGTCCACTGCACTCTCACCGGGCTTTCTGCCATCACTTCCCAATTAAAGTCCTGGCACCCAAATCCTTGTCTCATGATCTGCTTTTGGGGAAACCCCAACCATGGCAAAGTTTAAACTTTAACCCTGGAATGAGGTGCCCAGTGAGTAAACGCCACGTCATTGGAGACCTCAAGAAATAGCTGAGGACCCTCCATGGGGATTCATGGGTCAGGTAAAGATTTAGCTAGATGGACATTTAATATTCCTATGATCCTCAGGTCCCATGACTCTAGATAAAGAGTTGGCAAACTACAGCCCATGAGCCACAGCCAGCCCACTGCCTGTTTCTGTACAATTGTGAGCTAAGGATGTTTTTCCCATTTTTAAACAGTTTTAACAAATCAAAATAAGAATAACATTTTGTGACCCATTAAAATCCTATGAAACACAAATTTCAGTGCATGTAAATTAAGTCTTATTGGAACAAAGTTGCACCCATTCATTTCCATACCCTCTACAGCTGCTTTTACTCTACAGACACACAGGTGAGAGCATATGCAACTGAAACCATATGATCCGCAAAGCTCAAAGTATTTCCTACCTGGCCCTTTACAGAAAAACGTTTGCTGACCCCTGTTCAAGATCACCATCCTGCAGGGACAAGAGGCAGATTGAGACCTGGCTATCCCATGGACGGGAAGGCCCAGTGCCAGACCTAGAATTTAGGGGGTAGCTTGCATCAGACCTTCTCAGTCTACAACTTTGTGCCTATCCTCACTCCTCCTTCTGCCCCTGCAGGCAACTGGGACTCTTCTACTGAGGCATTACTGGTTTTACACCAGGAATAGTTTTATTTTTAAAGGGCATGGGATTTGTCTTCTCCACACTCCACCCACTGTCCCAAGTAGTTTCATCCATGCTTGAGGGCTTCTGCAACCGCTTAGTGATCCCTCCCCAAACCAAACCAAATCTCCAGCCCAGGACTGTGTCCTGAGATCTCTCATCAACATCTGATGATGTCTGTTCAACATCAGATTAAGAGGGAGGTGCTGGAGGTAGTTTTGCTGCTCACCAGCTGTGTAACATACGACAAGGTATTTAACTGCATGGGACACCAATTTCATCATCTGTCAGAAGTGGAAACCATCCTGCCCAGCCTGCCAGGATTACTGTGCTAATCGGATGAAATGAGAGCTGTCCCCAAAACACAGTGCCACCTGGCCTCAACCTCTGTCTCCAGCATATTATCATTATCGTACTTCTGTTCTATTTGCCTACCACACTCCCTGCATACTGGCTTTCCTTGAGTTCCCTGACCTTGCCAAGCTCCTGACTACCTCTGGGCCTTTGCACATGCTACTTTTTCTGCCTAAACACTTTTTCCTCATCCTGTGCTTGGCTGCTTCACACCTTTCTGATACCCAGTCTAAGGCAGGCCCCTTCTGTATGCCTCCCCACCTTGATTCTTTCATTGCATGTGCAGTGACGTGTAATTTCAGTCAATTCTCATTATTCGCAGCGGCTATGTTCTGTAAATTTGCCATGAATATGGAATTAGCAAATACTGAACCATTGTTCCCAGGGGGGAAGAAAAAACCGAAGTTAGGTTTCTGTGAGCCTCTGGTCACATTTTCATCAACAGATCAATCAATACCTAACCTTGTTTTATGTGTGTTTCTTTTAAAATTTATTTATTTTTTAACATTTACTTATTTTTGAGAGACAGAGAGAAACAGAGCATGAGCAGGGGAGGGGTGGAGAGAGGGGAAGACACAGAATCCGAGGCAGGCTCCAGGCTCTGAGCTGTCAGCACAGAGCCTGACACGGGGGCTCAAACTCACAAACCATGAGATCATGACCTGAGCTGAAGTCCGGACGCTTAACTGACTGAGCCACCAGGCACCCCATGTGTGTTTCTTTTTAAAGACACCTTATTTAATAAATATTGTTGATTCATTCATATTGAACTCAGCCAAACCCAGGACAGCTCATGCCTGAACAAAGCTTATCTAATAATACACATTTTCTCTGTAAGGCACCTCACAACCTTCTTGTGTTTAGGGGCATTAGTCAGCACTTGAGCATGATGCTTGGGGGTGATTTTAAACAGAAATCACCAACCAACAGAAAAAGCACAAAAATGCAGAAAACATGGCACAAAATAAACCACAAAGAGGACACCTGTTTACAGTATGAGAGCTAAAACCAGAAGGCACAGCGTTGCCTCGTTTTGACCTCAGCTGGGAACGTGCATGTTGGGCAACTCCAATTTTCTGCCACTCTGCCCATGTCCACGCATGACCACGAAAGTGCTGCAGGTATTGATTTCAGGGTTACAAATACATTTCAGCGAGTAGGGGGATTCGCGACTACAGAATCTGCAAAAAAACGAGGATCCATGATACTTTCTCCCATTTCCCTCATTCAGCGGAGTGTGAATTCACAGAGACTTGGCTTCCCTCTTACTCACTGTTTTAGCTCTAGAATCTGGGAAACTGCCTGGCACATAGTGGGTTCTCAATAACAAATATATTGTGAATGAACGAATGAGTCAATTCAGTGAAAGTGCTTTGCTGGCAGCGGCGATAACTGTTGTTTATGGGAATGCGCCACTGAGATGCCCTGTGCTAAGTGTTTTGTCCACATTCTCAGTCAATGAGGGAAACAGCAGATTACTTCCGCACATGGGCCCTAGAGACAGATTCCCAGGGATGTGCCTCTTCCTAATTATATAACCCTGAGCAAGTTCTTTGGCCTTTCTGAGGCCCAGCTTCTTCAACCATCATAGGGGGTAATTATAGTCCTACCTTGTGGGCCATATGAGGAGTCGAATGTGGCAATGCACAGAAAGCTGGCAAGCACCAGGCACAGGTAGGCCCTTAGTAACCATTATCTTTAATTGTTAAATTTTTTTTTTTTTTAACGTTTATTTATTTTTGAGACAGAGAGAGACAGAGCATGAACGGGGGAGGGGCAGAGAGAGAGGGAGACACAGAATCAGAAGCAGGCTCCAGGCTCTGAGCTGTCAGCCCAGAGCCCGATGCGGGGCTCGAACTCACGGACCGCGAGATCATGACCTGAGCTGAAGTCGGACGCTTAACCGAACGAGCCACCCAGGCGCGCCCCCATTATCTTTAATTGTTAATAATTCCCACAACAAGTCTACGTGTTTTTACACTATCATACCCATTTTGCAGGTGAGGAAACTGAGGCTACAAGTGGTTCCATGAATTCCTGAGGGACGGGCTGGCTGTGGGGACTCCAAGCCCATGCTGGTAACCACTTTGCTGTTACCTAAATACAAGGGATCATTTTTATCAGCTACAGGGGATCTTACTCTGCCTGCTCAGTGACATTTACCAAATGATGGGGCAGCTCTGGCCAGCCCCTGAACTTCCAGGGGATCTGGATCAAGAGGAAGACTCCCTGGTGAGTCTTCTCTCACATTCCACATCAGTGTCTTTCTGTTCTCTGCCCATTTTTTTGTTTAACCCCTTCAGAACCAGTCCTACTGGGAGGGGGAGGTGTTGGTTTGTTATCTTGGGTTTGACAGCTCAAAGGGGGAGATATTTCCTGCTTCAAAAGCAGGGAAGAGGAGGAGGAGGAGGAAAAGGAGGAGGAGGAGAAGGGGAGAGGAGAAGAAGAATCAGCATGTACAAACGTCCTTGGGTATTGTGCAATCTTAGATCAAGAGTCCTCAAACTTAGCTGCTAGTTGCAATCTCCTGAAAAGCTTTTAAATATCCAAATGCCCAGGTCCCAACCAGACCACTTACCTTTGAGTCTCTGGGGGTGTTACGGGGGCATCAGGATGCTCCCCAAGAGCTTCCAATGTGCGACCAAGTTTGAGAACGGTGCTTCCGTACTGAGCTGCAAAGCTCAAGTCGCCTTGGTCACGGGTAACTCTCTTCTCTTTGGACTTGCCCTTCGGGGACTCGGGCACGCTTTCCAGAGGCACAGGCTAGTAGGGGACGTCCGCGTGCCAGCGACCTGCTGTTCTGCGCTGCCCCTAGGCCCAGCTTGGAGACTGCGGGGCTCCGGGTCCCCTTAGGCAACAACACGTGTGGCCGCTCCGACTTCTCCGCTCATCTGTGCAGACCGCGCGCGGGGCTCCGCGGCCGCCGCGCTGCCCACCCCGACCTCAGAGGCTCGGGGGAAACGCCCGAGGCTCCGGAATCCTACCTAGGCTGCCGGCGCTGCCCTCCAGTCCCCGGAACCCTGGGGCTCGGGTTCGCTCCGCCGCCCGGCTCCGCGGTGCCTTTCGCCTGCGCCGGAGAGGCGCCCACTAGAGCGCAGGCGCCACCTAGTGGGCGCGCGGAGGCGGCGCGGGGGACGCGGCCGGGAGGTGGGAGCGCGGCCCGGGCGGAAATGCGGCCGCGCTGCCCACGTGGGCGGCTCTCCAGGTCGCAGCGAGTCCCGGGCGCAAGTCCCGGCCGGCTCGGACCACCTTCCTTCCCGATCCCGCACTGGGACCTGAACTTGCTGAACTTCCCCTTGGGGGCACGGCGGGGCAGCCAGGCCCTGCCTCCCGGCCTGGGAGCCATCCTGGGATTTTCCTGGCCGCACTCAGGGATCTTTCTTTTCATCCGAAAGCTTTCGGTACATCCCAATTTGGCATAGCCTCTTTTAAAAATACTCTGGGAGCACCTGAAGATGCAAGGGACTGGGTTTCTCTCAAGCGCAGGGAGGCCTTTACCCTCTCGGCAACCCTTTCTTCTCGCCACGGCCCCACCCCCTCCACGCCCTCGCCCACCTACCTGGTCCCTCCAATATCTTTGGCTGACATTTATTAAACATCTAGTCCGTGTCAGACCCTGTGTTGATTTGGGAGACACGGTCAGGTCCCTTAGGAGTTGGCAAACCAGGTCATCTTTCTTGGCCGGGTGCCAATGGCGTTTTTTGGTTGGGGCTCTCCTGGTACTGCAGGAGATCTGACATTCCCTGATTCTCTGGCACTAAATGCCAGTAGCCACTGCTTAGTCAGTGGGGGACTGGGAGAGAGGGAAAGTAACATTGCCCCAGGCTGAAAACCTAATTAGCTGGTAATTAGGCAATGACCAGTGAAGTCCCACTGTGAGGATTTTTGAGGGCAATGGAGACCCTCGGCCACCTCTCTTCCCCACCCCACCCCCCACGCTTCCAGTATTTATTATTTTTTTACGAAGGCCTGCCAAGGGTTACAAAGAGGGTGGACTATTGAAAGTGTTTACATTTCATTTATTTCTTCCCTCAGCAAATGTTCACTGAGCACCTATAATGCGCCACTTTCTACACATGAGGGATACAATAAAGGACAAAACACCCCAAAATCTCTGTCCTCATTGAGTTCACATTTAATGCAACAAGTTAACACAACACTTTCAGCACACACAGAAACACAGTGCGGTGTAATTGAGCTCTTTACGGGATAAGTACAGGATTTACAATAAATACAGAGCTCCAGAAAGATGTCTCTGCCGAGGGGCACCCAGAAGGAATCTTAGGGCTGGGTTGGTGACACAAGAGCCTATGCCATCAGGGTTAAGATGTGACAGCTGTGGGAGTGAATTTACTTGTTCCGGGGAGAAGGTGAAAGATAGATAGGCCAAGTACTTAACATTTGGGGAGGGGGAGGTCATGCATCTCCCCCCGCAAAAAAGGCACAGGTCCATCCCATGTGGGGGTATCAATCCTTCAAACTCAGAAGGACAAAGAGGAGAGGTGGGCTTCCTGAGAAATGGTGGGGTTGGGGTGTCCTCAGATCTTCAGTCTCTAGATCCAGCCCTCAGTCCTTTGCCCCCACCCCAAAGTTGCAGCTGCCCCCCTGGCTCCCCCATCTTCATACCCCCTCCCAACCCCCCCCCCCACCCTCCATGTTCCCCCCCTACCCTCTGATGTTCCCCTTCCTGCTCCAAGCCCTCATAGGGCTCACCACTGGTCCCCATAGAGACCAAGATCCTAACCTCAGCCCACAATGCCCAGCGGGTTGGGTCCTGGCCCACCTGTCCATTCTCCTCTTCCACCATTCCTGTCTTTGAACCTTTCTTAGTTCTCAGAAAAGTGAATTCCTTGCCTTTCCCCAGTCACAGCAGCCACCCTACTCCTCCTCACTTCCAGGGAAAGGCTGTGAAGTGCCTCAACCTCACCCTCAGCCTGACCCTCTTCTGACCCTGGACCTGACCACAGCAGCCATGCAGGGGGAAGTGGGGTCAGGTGGATGAATGGCCGGCTGGGTGGATGAATGGATGGATGAAGCAGTTGGCCTGCGATGGGGGAGGAATAGGAGGAACCAGACGATCGCAGAACGTACTGGTCCCCTGACCTCCCTGGGCCTCAGTTCCTCAGTTTCCCCTCTGGACAAAAAGAACTATATATATACACACACATTTATATATATGTATATATATGTGTGTGTGTGTGTGTGTACACACATACACATATACATACACATATATGCATACACACACACACACACACACACACACACACACACACACCAGAGGCAGAGTGGACGGGGGACGGATACAAGTTTTACAAAGTTATATGGGAAATGTCTTAATCTTATCCTGGCAAATTTATCTGTGTGAAGACTTTTGGAGATAACATCACCAGTGGAAATATTTAGCGACACTTTGTCAAAATGAGGTCTGTGCCAACCCTCCCTCCCCTTAGGTGTCTTCGGCCTCTCTGTCCTGATATAATCTGGTCAAAGTGACCATCAAGGGCAGAGGAAGAGGAGAAGGAGGTATCACCTGTGGGCACTGCCTGGAAGGGCAAGAGGCAGTGTGTGTGTGTGTGTGTGTGTGTGTGTGTGTGTGTGACAGAGAGAGACTGATAGGGCCCAGCCTCAGCTTGCACATGGCAGGCTGGTGCCTTGTTGAAGGTGAATCGGTCAGAGAAGTGCTGACAGGGACATTTCCCATTCTTTGGCTTTAAAGTGCCTCTGAGTCATTTCCAGGCCATTCTCTCTCCCCAGTCCTAGCAAGAGCTCCCTCCCCCACCTCACCCCACTGTGCCCCAAAGCATGCCTGGGCAAAGTCCTAGATTACAACCTCTGGGATTCTGACGTCGGGCATCACCTGATGAGGTTAAAGGTTTTCTAAATGACTTTCCCCTCTGGGTCCTCCTGGCGTTTTTCTCACCCCACCAATCGCAGTGTTTTGGAATCTGCAGTTACCCACAGATCTGTTGTGTGCATGGGTTCTCCATCGGTGGTCTCTGTGAGGGACAGCACAGCCTCTGACAGGGAGAGGTAGTGTCCATAATCATCATAATTATTACGATTGGCAATAGCTTTGGCGCTAAGAATTTCAGATGGGCTATTTCGTGGAAATCTCTCAGCAATCCTGTGAAGCAGGCACTATTAGGTTTCCCATTTTATAGATGAAGAAACTGAGACTCATGTTGTCATTTGTCTTTGGTGGAGGAGTTAGCGAATGGGGTGGCCAGGACTTCTATTTGGATTGCCCCAACTGCAGAATATTTGCCTCTGAGCATTTCGCTGCTGTTTGGAGATCATCTACTACATGCTGGACACTGTGTTTTAGATACGGTACAGGATGGACAAAGCATTCTCGTTTTTAATCCCTCTTGTGCTCTTGCTCTGTCCATGCTTTCCTTCAAAAGGAGAATTTTGGGGGGCGCTTGGGTGGCTCAGTAGGTTGAGCATCAGACTCTTGATTTTGGCTCAGGTCATGATCTGAAGGTCGTGGGATTGAGCCTTGCGTTGGGCTCTGTGCTGAGAGCGGAGCCTGGCTGGGATTCTCCCTCTCTGCCTCTCTGCCTCTGCCCTTCTTCCCTGCTCACGTGCTCTTTCTGAAAGCAAGCAAGCAAGCAAGCAAGCAAGCAACTTTCTTCCAGAAAATTTACTTTAAAAAAAAAAGGAAGAATTTTGTTTTCTTTTGTTTTTAAAAAATAATTTCATAATTACATGTTATGAGATACAAGCTACTTTTAGTAGGAAAGGGCATATTTATCTTCCAGAGTGATGTTCCATTAAAGAGGGTGAGAATCCAAAGTGGAAGGACCCACACAGGGGGGCAGTAGGGGCATGGGCAGGGTGGCAAAGGAGGGGTAGAGAAGGAAGGAGGCAGGAATGCTAAAGAGACCAAGGGGAAAGGAGCTGGGTGCCTATCCCAGGAAGGACACCTGGTCTTCTCAGGCTGGCCCTGTGGGACTGAATGGCAGCTTGGCTTTTGGGGTCACAGTGTATCTATGATTGGCAGGAGTAAGTCTGGTCTCTTTCTGCTCATGCACTGTACCTACAAACCCTGCCAGATGTTATGACAAGTCAAGTCCCATTGGCTTCCCAAAGTCCAGGAAACCAAGAGCCAGAGAGTTAAGTAACTTGCTCAAGACTGCAGAGCATGTACACGGTAGAGTTAGTATTCAATCCCAGATTTCTCTCATACTGACACTGGCGCTTCTAACCATGACCATTAGCTGTCTTTCCATAAGTGAATGTGAATTAAACTGAACTCCTAGGGAGGGACTTGCATTTCTTCATTTTGGCCACGATGACCTCTCCCTCTTCTGCCAGCTAATATTCTGCTTATCCTTCTAGGTATAGCTCAAGGAAGCCCTCCCCTACTCCTTCTTTCCAGTGTAACCTTTTCCCTGTGTCAAAGCGCTTACCTCATAGTTTAATTCCCTGTGGAGATATTGCCTCCCCTACAGGATTCAATGCCCTTCTAGAGCAGGGTGCATGTGGGTTGTGCTAGATGGTGCTCTGTTTGCCTTTCCACATCTGCTCTCTACTGTTCTCTACCCTGGTCTTAGTTCTGGGAGGTTGATCTAAATGGGCAAGACCAAAGGCTTCTCTGCCCACTGGCTTCAAGTTGGGTTTGGCCAGTGAGAGCCCTGGGAGAGACCAGAAGGAGGAGGGAGAGTAGGTTGGGGTGCTTATGCCCCCAGCTCCCTTTCTGCAGGGTGCCTTGGGCTGGCCACTGTTCTGACCTTGTAGTCATAGCTGTAAGGTGATGCTCTGCACGTAGCCCTCTCTGCCTCCATGTTCACGCCTCCTTAAGTACAATTCACTAAGTTTCTAGAAACCATACAACACCCAAAAAGGAACTTTGTACCATGTAACTCAATAAACAGCTGTTGAGCTAAATTAGGGGCAGGTTCATCTGTTTGTTTGAATGAGGAAGAAATGGGAGAAAAAGGATTTCAGTGATCTTCAGAACTAGGACCAGACGACAAATAAGCCCTTAGGTCCCTGGCAAACAGTTTTTATTTGTTTTTTTGTTTGAATGATTCTTTAAAAAAATTTTTTTTTATTTTCCTCACTTAGTATACAGTAAATTTGACTACCTCTCTTTGTGAACACAAAGGAAAGGCCATACACGTGAGAATGCATCAAGGAGGTCATCGGAAGGCTAGGAAGAGAGCTCCAGAAATCAAGTTTTCCAGCACCTAGAGCATGGACTTATAGCCTCCAGAACTGTGAGAAAATGTCTATCGTTTCAGCCACCCCGTTTGTGGCATTTTGTTATGGCAGCTTGAGCAGATTCATGCAGGTAGATATTCTATGGTAAGTGACATGATTAATTTTGTAAGAAACGGCCGAACTGGTTTCCCAAATGGCTGCACCCTTTTGCATTCCCCACACCAGAGGCTCTGCAACCTTGCAGACATAGGACATTGTCGGTAGCTTTTATTTGTGTTGATATTTTTCATGTGCTATGTTTTGTAGGTAGTAATAGCCGAGGAAGCAGTTTGAAGCTGAAAATATTTTGGAAGTATCCTTCTGAAGTCCTGTCCATCTTTGGGTCATCCATACCCCATTTCTCTTTTCTTGTCTTTCTTCTGGCCTCATTCTGTGTCTAGGGCAACGTCCCCTAGTCAGAGCCAGCTAGTGGTCTGGGAAATCATAGCCCTCATTGCAGGTGAATCTATTTCTGAGCGAGTTGAGGAAGCGGGGCTGGCTTCAGGAGCCCTGTGCATCATTTAAAGTCCTGCGGTCACCATCTTGAAATTCTTAATAATTTTTATTATTTATTCATTTATTTTTATCATATTTTTATTTATTTAGTTAGTTTTAGAGAGAAAGAGACCATGTGCAAGTGGGGGAGGGGGGGGAGAGAGAGAGAGAGAGAGAGAGAGAGAGAGAGAGTGTGTTCCAGGCAGGTTCCACATTCAGTGCTGAGCCCCAGGTAGGGCACGATCTCAGGAGCTGTGAGATCATAACCTGAGCCGAAATGGGAAGTTGCACATTCAACCGACTGAGCCACCCAGGTGCCCCCAAATTCTCAATTATTTTTGAACAAGGGATCCACATTTTATTTATTTATTTATTTATTTATAAATTTTTTAAATGTTTATTTTTGACAGAGAGAGAGAGAGAGAGACAGAGCACGAGTGGGGGAGGGGCAGAGAGAGAGGGAGACCCACAATTCGAAGCAGGCTCCAGGCTTTGAGCTGTCAGCACAGAGCCTGACGCGGGGCCGGGACTCACGGACTGCAAGATCATGAACTGAGCCGAAGTCGGACGCTCAACCGACTGAGCCACCCAGGTGCCCCTTATTTATTTATTTTTAAATGTTTTATTTACTTATTTTGAGAGAGAGTGGGAGTGTGTGAGCAGGGGAGAGGCAGAGAGGGGAGAGAGAGAGAGAGGGAGAGAGAGAGGGAGAGGGAATCCCAAGCAGGCTCTGCCACTGTCATGGCTCCACGAGGGCTCCGTATCATGAACCGTGAGATCATGACCTGAGCCAAAATCGAGAGTCAGACACTTACCAACTGAGCCACCCAGGGACCCACATTTTAATTTTACACTGGGCCCCACAAATTATGTAACCTCTTTTGGGTGCAAGAGGTCACAGGCAGGACAAGGCTTCTCACCAGGTTCATTTCTTGCTGACCACGCCTCTAAACTAACCCAAACACAACCTGAGAGTTACACCTGGCTCCTGGGTGCCCTTGAGGCCTGTCTCTTGTGCTGAGTTGGGTTAGCCATGATTAATTTGGAGGCTTCACAAAAGGATTGTTCCCCTAGGATCCCAGTATCCAATGAGGACTTGCCTTAATTAGGGCCTCTTGACTGGAAGGCAAATGAAACCTCCCTCTTCCACCCGGACACCCCCAAACTGTACTCTCCCGTATAGGGAGAGATAGATCAACAATGTCATCATATCGTTTCATCATCTCTCTGCCAGCCCAGTTGGCAAGAAGCTCATTCAAAGAAAGGTGATTTATGGACAGTTGTACCACCTTTAAGCACATCACTGAATGCTCAGGTCCAGGAGGATGAATGGTATTAACCAGAGGCACTGAGGGCAAGGGTGGGAGGGGCAGGCGATGGGGAGGTCACAGTCTTTGGAGGCAGCACCCTGAGCTGGCTGCTGAGCGTGCAGGCGTGTGACCTAAGGCACTCTGGACTCAATTATTTCAACTCTAAAGTGGAATTAGTGATACTTCCCCACAGGACAATTTGATCATGAGGAGTCAACAAGAAGACTCTGTCATGTGCCTGAGACCAGCATGCATCCACCCTCCATAAGCACAACGGAGCTGATGTCCTTTTGAAGGGCTCAGCACCAACCCAAGAAAGAATAAATTTTGTACTTCTCTGAAAAGCCACTTCACAGACCCGCTTGATCCTTTTTCCAGCTTCCTAGGAGTTGGGTCAGGATTATCAGGCTCCTTTTAGATTTAGGAAAAGGAAAGGCTAGGTGATCAAAAATAAACTAGGAGTAATATAGAGCGCTGAGGGGCTTGCGTGGCTCAGTGGGTTGAGTGTCCGGCTTTGGCTCAGGTGATGATCTCACGGTTCATGGGTTCGAGCCCCATATCGGGCTCTGCAGCAGCAAGCTTTGGGTTCTCTGTCCCCCTCTGTCCCCGCCCTCCCTCTCTGCCCCCGTCTCTGTCCCCTTCTCTCTCTGCCCCTACCCCCCTCTCAAAAATAAATAAACATTAAAAAAAAATATAGACAGGCGCCTGGGTGGCTCAGGCGGTTAAGCGTCCAATTCTTGATTTTGGCTCAGTTCATGATCTCACGGTTCGTGAGTTGGAGCCCTGGGTTGAGCTCTGTGCTGACAGCATGGAGCCTGCTTGAGATCCCCTCTCTCCCTCTCTCTCTGCCTGCTCCCACCCCCCTGCTTGCTCTCTCTCTCTCTCAAAAATAAATAAACTTAAAAAAACATATAGAGCACTGGAGTGGCTAACCTCAGTTCCATACCATGTGAGGCTTCACTCAAGAAGCATTACATCTGAGATCGTTCACTCACAGCTTCTGATGAGGGAGCGTGGGGCAAGCTGAGGGCAAAATACAGACCAACAGCACCCCCTGCCCCCAGGTGGGATATGTGTGATATCCCTTGGACACTCCTGGATACCCAAAAACAAAGGAAAGGGTTTTAAGTGCTTGCCATGGTGATGTGGGAAAAGAAGGCGGATGAAAAATTAAATTCCCTTACTGCCCACAGCCCACTGAGAAGTCCTTGAAACCGGCAGAGTGACCTTTCTCTAGGATCTCAGCTGCTTCTATGATGACACTTTGCTAGGGGCAAAAGGAAATCCTGGCTTAACATTATCCTGACCCCCCTCCCCCCACTGCCCAGGATCCTGTAAGTCTACTTTAACGTGTAAAAATTTCTTTGGAAACTTCCTTTATCTCAAATCCCCCAGGATATATGCTGGCAATCATACTCCAAGCTTATGGCCCCCTGATAAACATCTGAAGGGTCTCATGACTGAGATTTTTACTAACTGGTAGTAAATGGCATTTTCCTAGCAGCAGCCAGCCCCTCAAGGTCTTGGAGACCTTGCTTCCAAAATTCCTTAGAGGCTTACTCTATCCCTAACCCCCCTCCCAACCTGAGGGTATATAATCAGTTACCCGTCACAACCCCCGTGCAGCTCTTTCTGCCCATGTCCCCGTGCTTTAATAAAATCACCTTTATGCACCAAAGACGTCTTTAAGAATTCTTTCTTGGCCATGGGCTTTGGAGCACTCCACCATCACCCCCAAAATTCATCACTTTGAAAACCTTTACTTGTGTGTTTCAGATTAAAAAAGCAACGACTGGTTTACAAAATGATGATGTCTAGGATGGTGTGTGAAGATGGCCTGATGGAGTCTTTAAAATAGATATGATTCGGGGCGCCTGGGTGGCTCGCTCAGGCAGGTAAGCACTGGACTTCAGCTCAGGTCATGATCTCACAGTTCGTAAGTTTGAGCCCCGCGTTGGGCTCTGTGCTGACAGCTCAGAGCCTGGAGCCTGCTTCGGATTCTGTGTCTCTCTCTCTTTCTGCCCCTCCCCTACTCATGCTCTGTCTCAGTTTCTCTCAAAAATAAATAAACAGGGGCGGGCACCTGGGTGGCTCAGTCCGTTGAGCTTCTGGCTTCAGCTCAGGTCATGATCTTGTGGTTCATGAGTTCCAGCCCTGCATCAGGCTCTCTGGAGCCTGCTTCAAATTCTGTGTCTCCCTCGCTCTCTGCCCCTCCCCCACTCACATTCTGTCTGTCTCTCTCTCTCAAAAAAAAAAAAAAACAAAAAACAAACCACAAATAAATATTAAAAAATTAAAAAATAGATACCATTAGCACAGTGATAGAGAGGCTGGAATCCAGATGAGTTGGGTTCAAATCCCAGCTCTGGCCTTACATAAATTACTCACTATCTCTGTGTCTCAGTATCTCCATCTGTTAAATGATGTTTAAATAACATAACCTGCCTCTTAGGTTTGTTGTGAGGACTAAGCAAGATGATGAATGTAAACTTTGCTTGGCCCAGGGTAGCACACGACTTGCTATTTCTTTCAATTACATGTTTGGGTAACCCCTGGAGTCTATGGTCTGAGGACTCCCCATTCTTTAACACTGGGTGGAGCTGGCATTCAGAGGTAGGGGATGGTCTCCAAGCAGGGGGTCTGTGAGTCCTGGAACTGAATGTGACCCCGGACGTGGAAGAAGGTCACAGCTAGTTGCGGAGTAACAGGGCTTGCTTTGTGTGTGGAGACCCAGGCTGCTGTTTACAGGTAACTAGGTGGGGGGTTATAACGTGTAAAGAAGTTGAGGGTTAACAAAGGGAATTCTTCCGGTGAGATGAATGGGAACTAGCTGCGTTGGCAGGGAGGGCGGACCTCTGGGAGGGGGGTAAGGGGTTTATTATGCAGATTAGACCCGGCCTCTCCCTGTGACCATAGAAACCCCACCATCGCTCTTTCAACGGTGCTCTGACGAAGGGTTATTTAACTCTGGCCCTGCAGCCGTGGCCGCAGCCCAGACCCTCCTCAGAACAGCCCAGAGCACGGGCCCTCTGCCCCCACCAGACATGGGGTGCCACACGAGCAAGAGCACCAAGGTGGTGGGGGCGTCCCAGAAACCCGAAGGGCAGCCCGCGGGGGAAGAGCCGGATCCGGAGGCTGGCACTGAGGCGGCCTATGGCAAAGACACCTCAGCGAAGGATGGGGGCCCTGCGCCCAAGAGCCGAGATGCTCTCGTCTAGAGTGGGGCTGGACCCTCACCTCCTTCCCGGAACTGCCTTTGGCCCATGAAACCCGACACGAGCCCTGTCCCGAGAAAGCTCTGCCTTCACCAGGTACCCTCCTCAGGCTTGGCCCTCTGGAGCTGTGAGGAATCCCGTTTGCCCAGCTCTCCGTGGAGAGGACAAAAGCAGCCTTCACACATCGTGGGACTTTCTCACAGCCTCGGTGGCAGGTGGTCCTGGATCCAGGGAACATCTATGTGCTTGCCGAGCTGTGACTGTCCAGGGACCCCCGGCCTGCCTCACGCTTGCTCTCTTTTCTCTCCTTTTCTTCGAGAGCTGGCTGGATCGCCAACATCCCCAGCAGGGCCGTTTTCGCCTGGCTCACTCCACACTGTTTGTATGAATAATTTAATATTTAACTGGGAGAGTTGTTAATGAATTATGGGAACGATCAGGATCAGACTGTGATGGGGGTGAATGGAAGGCAGCGAGGCCTGGTCATCCAGGAAGTGGAGCCTGGAGTGCTGGTGAGAAGGAAGGAGGAGGGTGCTTGTGCCTCGCTGTTTGGTCCCCAGAAAAATGCCCCTCTGCGGATATCCCTTCGTCTCCTCGTATCAGAAGTCTGTCAGTTTGGACCTTCTAGCATCTGAGCTATCTGTACCCAGCCCTCAAAAATATTTCGCTGTTTACTAACATGCCTGTCAGCCTTTCTCCCTCCCCACCCCGCACCAACCCCGCCGCGTGCTTTGTTTTTCATGCAAAAGTATTTTAATTTGAAATCAAATGGACGTGTTTGCAAATAAATGGTGACAGAACACATCTGAAAGACGGGACTGGGGATGTGAGAGTAGAGGGCCGGCTGGCCGGAAGGGGTGGGTGTAACTCTGTGAAACCGAAGCGAGGCGAGGTGCTATAGCGTCTTCTCTTTGTGCCGAGCGCCGTGCAGACAAGTTTACCGGGGTGCTTTACTGTGACTAGCACAACTGTTCCCATTTTATAGATGAGACAGTCGAGGTACCAAGAGGTTAATTAGTTCACTTGCCTGAGCTTGGCCATTCAGGAGAGGGCAGGACCCAGAATTGAAGTCCAACAGTGTGGCTCCTGAATTCATGCTGTTCATCAACGCCGTCCTGTTTTAAAGTGGAGGGTCTTCATGGGGGAAGCGAAGGGGAAAAATAGTTACAAACAGAGAGGGAGGGAGGCAAACCACCAGAGACTCTTAAATACAGAGAACAAACTGAGGGTGGTTGGGGCGGGTGGGGGAAGGGCATTGAGGAGGGCACTTGTTGGGATGAGCACTGGGTGTTGTATGGAAGCCAATTTGACAGTAAATTATATTAAAAAAAAAAACAAATAAAGTGGAGGGTCTTTCCTGTGTGCATCCACGGAAATCCAAGTTCCACGACAGCCCGTGCAGAGTGGGGACCATTTCTCTTCCCTCATTTGGATGGACCTGCCCGTGAAAAAGTAGGCAGCTGGTCCGCTAGGTGTCGCTGCATTGCAGGTGCGGTGATGATGCCTGGAGGGGCTTTTGTTCTTACACACGTGGTGCTGGGGAGTGGGGGTAGGTGGGGAGGAGGAGGGAGATGGGAGAGTGAGGGGGAGAGAGAGAGAAAGGAGAGAGAGAGATTGTGAGCTATTGCAAATGACCCTTCTTTTCGGCCATAGAAACCTCAGAACCTTAACGGGATTCTTCTGAGATGAGAAGGCAACCAGGCTAAAGAGAAGGAAAAGAAGGAAGGATAAGAAGTAAAACAATTCAGTCTGAAATTGATGACTAAAGGTTCCTTTTGCTTCAGCAGAGCCTGATATCTTCCAAAGACAGTGCAGGAGGGATGGGGCCTCAGCAGCTGGCCCAGGTCCCTGCTCGGTCCCAGAGGGTGGTAAACTTTCAGTGGGCCAGGAAACAGGCCTGGGCTTGCAGCTGGGGATCCGGAAGTTTGGGGCCTCTTTCTACAGCTTACTGGGGATAGGCCAAACTATGGGTAACTGCTTTCAATTTTTTTTTTTTTTTTTTAGAAAATACTGTTTTCCTCCCTCCTCCCTCCTAATGGAAATTCACCCTGCAAAACAGCTTTGTTTGGGAAAAAGCTGCTCATGGTGCACCCTCAGGACTCCTGGAAAAAATTCTCAGCTGGTG
The DNA here is from genome assembly GCF_046562875.1 of Panthera onca. Classification (NCBI taxonomy): domain Eukaryota; kingdom Metazoa; phylum Chordata; class Mammalia; order Carnivora; family Felidae; genus Panthera; species Panthera onca. The sequence continues at coordinate 30,572,186 of NC_138353.1, read as the reverse complement.
GTGAGGTTTGAGGCTGGGTGGTGCTCGTCCTACTGAGAGGTGGGACTCCAATTTAGGCTTCTTACCAAATCAAGGAGGGAGGCTCCAGCTTCTTAGAAGTTCAGAAACGGGATGGTTTGTTTATTTCCTCCTGGGATTGTGCAAAATGCTCAGTTCATTAAATTCGAGTCCTCTGAGGGCTTTTATTTCTTTTATTTCTTTTAACATTTATTATTATTATTTTTTTTATTTTTTAATATATGAAATTTACTGTCAAATTGGTTTCCATACAACACCCAGTGCTCATCCCAATAACATTTATTTATTTTTGAGAGACAGAGCATGAGCGGGGGAGGGGCAGAGAGAGAGGGAGACACAGAATCCGAAGCAGTCTCCGGGCTCTGAGCTGTCAGCACAGAGCCCCGTGCGGGGCTTGAACTCACCAACCATGAGCTCCTGACCTGAACTGAAGTTGGATGCTTAACCAACTGAGCCACTGGGGCGCCCCTGAGGGTTTGTAAAGACAAGATTCTTCAACCATCTTCCGTTGTCACAGACATGCTGCATTTTGCCAGGAAGTTTATCTGTAATGGGAAAAAGCGCCCCATTTCTTTTTTTTTTTTTTTTTTTAATTTTTTTTTAACTTTTTTTTTTTTTTTTTTTTTTTTGAGACAGGGAGAGACAGAGCATGAACAGGGGAGGGTCAGAGAGAGGGAGACACAGAATCTGAAACAGGCTCCAGGCTCTGAGCTGTCAGCACAGAGCCCGACGCGGGGCTCGAACTCACGGACCGCGAGATCATGACCTGAGCCGAAGTCGGCCGCTTAACCGACTGAGCCACCCAGGCGCCCCGACCCCATTTCTTTTTAAAGACGTTCCAATTATTCCATGGGAACCGGTATCACTCATCTGTCTCCCTGTGAGTGATCAAGTGCCTGGTGAAAGTGATCAGATTTAGGTCCTTTCGGACATAACTTTAACCTTTTGAAAGACAGGTCTGCATAGACTCTGCCCATCACTTGAAAGCCATTGCTCCGGCCCATTTCCTGAACTACTGGAAGAGGAGGATTTTGTTTACTAGACAACTTACCTATCCATGTGTCTTTCCACCCAGCTTTCCTTCTTTCCTTCCTTCCACCCATCCATTCCATCCAATCCACTCATCTATCTATCTATCTATCTATCTATCCATCTATTGGTCTATCAGTCTATCAATCTATCCATTTAGCTCTTCCTGGGATTTTCCAGTTATATGAGGCAATAACTTTCCCATTTCAAACCACATTCATTTATTAAGGAAATACTTACTGGGTTTCTACTCTTTACTATCAGTCATTCATTCATTTCTTTCTTTATTCGTCCATTAATTTAGCAGTTACTGGGTGCTCTATGCCAGCTCATACTGCTCTATGCCAAACTCCTTGGTGTTAATAAAAAGTTGAAGTGTGTCTTTGTGGGAGCGTAGCCTGGAACAACGTGGTCCAGAGAATCTTTCCAGCCCAGGTGAGGCCTGAGTTGAGCCTTCAAGAGTAAGTAGGAATTAGCTAGAGAGAGAAGATGGGTGTTTCAGGAGAAGGGGGGATGAATGTATGAGCCAAGATTGGAGGCTGCCTGGGGCATGATGTGCAGTGTTGTGGGAGCCTGAAGGGCATGTGAGACAGTAACAGGGGGGTGAAGCTTGACATGTAAAAAGGATCAGGTCATGGAGGGCCTTGTATTTTATATCAAGAGGCTGAGAGTTCATCCTGATGCCGATGAGGAGTCCACCAAAGGACTTTGGGCAGAAGAACGATGCTGGACATCGACTGCTTTTGACTGCTTGGTATCCTGCCTTCTGGTAACAAAGCCCATCTTTTCCCTGTGTAGGACCCTTTTCTTTCCACTCTTAGTTTGCACGATTTATTCTCAGTCTCCAGGCTGAGCACTGCTTGTACCTGGTCAAAGTGATTTGTTCAGGGACGGTCATCTGATCCAAACCAGTCTAGATTTTTTGTTGAAGTAATTAGCAAAGAAGTATCCACTTTCTTTTGGAGTTAATAAAATTGTAGGATTTAAGTCTGGAGTCTCTCAGTGGCATGTTTCTGCCACTGGGAGAGGCCTCCCTGAGAATTAAGCCATAGAGGAGATTGGGGCTGAGACAGGTGGAGACTTAGTCCTGAGGAACTTGTTTGGGCAACTGGATCCATCGGAGCTAGAAGCTAATACTATCCCTAGATGATTAACACAAGACAATATATTTTCACTTTTTTTTTCTTGCTGAGAATGGTTTGAATTTGGCTTCTGTCCTTTTTGAAGAGTTCTGAGTACATTCCATCAACTCAAATTTGCATATTAGGTGAAGTAACTTGGGAGCTGGTGAGAGGGGTAAAGCTAGAAGCGAGAATACAAGTTAGAAGACAATTGCCTGAACTAAGAAAGATACATTTGGTAGCTGTTACTATTAATTGCAATGTTGCAACCAGCCACAAAATCTCAGTGGCACATAAGCATAAACTTTCTCTCCTTGCTCTTGTGTGTGTGGGTCACTGTGATTCAGGTGATCAGGCTACCTGAGGAGTGTTCACGTGACAAACTACAGGCGCATAAGAGACTTGAGTTCAAGGAAGTATCCTTTTGCATGGAGGGTGCGGGAGCAAATTCTTTGCTAAACAATAATCTACTCTGACACAAAAGAGATCCAGTGAAGGGCTCAGAGCGTGGAGCCTGCCTCAGATTCTGTGTCTCCCTCTCTCTCTGCCCCTCCCCACTTACACTCTATCCCTCTCTGTCTCAAAAATAAATAAATGCTTTTTGTTTTTGTTTTTTTAAAGAAATATTTAGGGGGTAAAATCAGCCAGCTTTGGTGATTGACTTTTCTTCGGGGCTGAGAGAGCGAGAGGAGTCAAAGTTCCTGCTGGGGTGATGGTGCCACAATATAAGAAAGGGATTCTGGGAGGAGAGATAGGTCTAGAGGGAGGGTGAGGACCTGAGTGTTGCAAGGGTAGAGCTTAAGATGCTCCTGTGACAAAAATAATAACTAATTTAATAATAATAAATTATTAATAATTTAATAATAAATAATGACTAATTTAACTAGACTTATCGCAGTGGTCATTTCATGATATATATATATGTGTGTGTGTGTGTGTGTGTGTGTGTGTGTATTGAATAATTATGTTGTACGACTGAAATGAATATAATGTTATGTGTCAGTTTTACCTCAATTAAAAAAATAGCAAACATTTATATCACTTTAACTACGTCTGGGCATTGTTCCAAATGCTTTACATATAGGTTTCACTCAATCCTTACAACTACCCTATCCTCTCTTTACAGATTAAAGCACAGAGAATTAAATAATTTACCCAGGTCTTTTAGTTGTCAAGGACAAAGCTAAAACCCGGCAGTTTGGCTGGGGGCTGAGATTTGGAGAATTTATTTGGGAGTTGTGGGAACCCTTTTGGTTAGTATAAAGATTTACTCATTTATTTTTATTTATTTTTAAAGTTTATTTATTTATTTTGAGAGAGAGCAAGCAGGGGAGTGGCACAGAAGGGGACAGAAAATCTCAAGCAGGCTCTGCACTGTCAGCACAGAGCCTGATGTGGGGCTCAAACTCACAAACCATGAGATCATGATCTGAGCTGAAATCAAGAGTCAGACACTTAGCTGACTGAGCCACCCAGGTGCCCCAAGATTGTTTTGAAGTGAAAACATTTGAACACAGAAAAATGCAGAAAGAAACCTTTTTATTTTATTTTATCATATTTTTAATGTTTATTTTTGAGAGAGTGAGAGAGAGACAGAACATGAGTGGGGGAGGGGCAGAGAGAGAGGGAGACACAGAATCTGAAGCAGGCTCCAGGCTCTGAGCTGTCAGCGCAGAGCCCTATGTGGGGCTTGAACTCACGAGCTGTGAGATCATGACCTGAGCTGAAGTTGATGCTTAACTTATTGAGCCACCCAGGTGCTCCAAGAAATCTTTTTTTTTTTTTTTAATTTTTTAAAACGTTTTTATTTTATTTTTGAGACAGAGAGAGACAGATCATGAACAGGGGAGGGTCAGAGAGAGGGAGACACAGAATCTGAAACAGGCTCCAGGCTCTGAGCTGTCAGCACAGAGCCCAACTCCGGGCTCGAACTCACGGACCGCAAGATCATGACCTGAGCCGAAGTCGGCCGCTTAACCGACTGAGCCACCCAGGCGCCCCAGAAATCTTTTTTTAAAAAAATTATTATGTTTTTAATTTTTAAGTCATTTCTACACCCGACCTAGGGCTTGAACCTGCGACCCCGAGAGATCAAGGGCCACATGCTGCACTGTCTAAGCCAGCCAGGTGCCTCTGAATTCTTATCTTAACTTCCCTTATTGTCTAAAGCTTAGCCTTCTGAAAATACAGCTGCTGTTAACTCCCCTCCTTGGGAGTGTCCTGAAAATTTGTTTGCCAAGAAGACAGATTGTCCACTCTCATTAACATCAAAGAGCCCAATTGAAACTTCCATACTCTCTCACTGAAGCCCTAAAAAAACACTTTTTTAAAAAAATTGGTATCCATACACCTTTTCTTTCCATGACTTTTCCATCAATGGGAGCTTGCCTGCATGTAAATGTGAAAGTAAATTGTATTTTTTAAATACAATTTTTTAATCTAATCTGTATTTTTTAAAAAAGATTTTAATGTTTATTAATTTATTTTTGAGAGAGAGAAAGTACAAGCAGGGAGAGAAGGCAGATAGAGAGAGATAGAATCCCAAGCAGGCTTCACGCTGTCGGTATGGAGCCCGACATGGGGCTCAAACCCATGAACCTTGAGATCATGACCCGAGCCCAAACCAAGAGTTGGCTGCTTGACCGACTGAGCCACCAAAGTGTCCCTGTTAACCTGTATTTTTTTATTTTTATTTATTTATTTCATTTTTATAATGTTTATTTATTTTTGAGAGACAGAGAGAGACAGAGTATGAGTTTGGGAGGGGCAGAGAGAGAGGGAGACAGAATCTGAAGCAGGCTCCAGGCTCTGTGCTGATAGCACAGAGTCTGATGTGGGGCTCGAACCCACCAACTGTGAGATCATGACCTGAGCCGAAGTCAGAGGCTCAACCGGCTGAGCCAGCCAGGTTCCCCAGCATGTATTTTTTAAAATTGAATTTAATTTTATTATTTAATTTTATTTTTCATACATACATATTTTTTAATGTTTATTTATTTTTGAGAGAGACAGAGTGTGAGCAAGGGAGGGGCGGAGAGAGAGAGAGACACAGAATCTGAAGCAGACTCCAGGCTCTGAGCTGTCAGCACAGAGCCCTACATGGGGCTCAAACTCATGAACTGTGAGATCATGACTGAGCTGAAGTCAAATGCTTAACCGAGTGAGCAACCCAATCGCCCCTGTATTTTTTTTTTTTTTTTTTTAATTTAAATTTGCAGGCCCAGGGTGCCTGGGTGGCTCAGGGATTAAGCGTCCAGATTTTGATTTCGGGTCAGGTCATGATCTCATGGTTTGTGAGATCAAGCACCTGCTCAGGCTCTGGGTTGGGTGTGGATCCGGCTTGGGATTCTCTCTCCCTCTCTGGGTTGCAGGCTCTCTCTCTCTCAAAAAATAAAATTGAATGAATGAATAAATGAATTTATTTTCAGGCCCCCAACCACTGGACCCAAGTTGGGAGAGGTAAAGTTTTCCTCCCAACAGAGTCATCAGAACACTTTCAGTTAAAGCCCGGGAGTAGATTAGCTCCCAGAACCCTCCCCTCACACACAGATACCCTGAGGGGAGGACCTTTCTATAGCAGAAGAGCACCTATCAATGGAAGATCTCTGGAAAAAAACAAGATTTAAAGGGCAGTGGGCTGGAAAAGCCACAAAAAAACAAGAGAGGGACAAAAGGTCAGACAGATGTAGGTAACAATCAATGGCTTCCATGCGTGGAGCCCTTACCAAGTGCCAGGCACTGTGCTCAAAGACTTTACAAATATTATTTAATTTGCTGTTTATAATAGCTCCATAAGGCAGGTAAAATTCACACATCATGGGTGAGACATTTATGAGGCTTGGCTGAATTGCTCAAATTCATCCAACTGGTTAATGGCAGGGTAAGGATCTGAACTCTAGGGACCATGGTTTAACCATGGTAGTGGATTGAATAGTGTCCTCCCAAAATTGAGGTCCACCTGGAACCTCAGAATGTAATCTTATCTGGAAATGGGGGTTGAAAACATAATCAAGTTAAGATGAGGTCATACCGAATTAGAGTGGGCCTTACATCTGATGACTGTTGTCTTCATGAGAGAAAGGAGAGGAGGATTTGGATTCAGAGACACGGGGTGTGGGGGCGGGGGAAGATGGAGGTGGAAGCTGGAGTGATCCTGTCACAAGCCAAGGAACGTCTGGAGCCGCCAGAAGCTGGAAGAAGCATGGAAGGATTCTTTCCTAGAAGCTTCAGGGGGAATATAGCTCTTAATTTGGACTTGTAGTTCCCAGAACTGAGAATGAATTTCTGTTGTTTTAAGCTGCCCAGTTTTTGGTACTTTGTTATGGGAGCCCTAGCAAAGCAATACAACCACTACGATCTCACTGGCTTTCTTAGTGTAGACGACTCTAAAGAGAGTGATGTCAGTGAATTCTAGGAGGCAGGATGGATTCTTGGGCTTGGGGAAGGGTAAGAGGTGTGTTTCTGAATCACACTTGGGGTTTCTCCAAGGTATGCATGGCTCACTCTCTTGATTTGGAGAAGCCTCATTCCTTTTCCTCTTGTTAAGGAGAAAATTATTCTTGATGCTTGTTAAAGGTGGGAAGGCAGACTTACTCGGGGGACCATTACAGTGGGGTTTTATAGTAGGAGAGAAAGATCAGGTTCAACTCTGAATATACCAAAGACAAGTGGAAATTTATTGCCAAGTAGTAAGGTAAGGATTAGTGGATGGGTAAAAGAGGAAACATCAAGGCTGGGGAGATTCTTGTTTGACTGAATCAATAAGCACCCTTGTTTGCTGAATGCAGACAAGGGTGATAAGAGTGAGGGTTGAGTAATTTGATCAGATATCAAGAGTGAGTGGGGGATTTTTGCTAAACTAACCAAGCAAGATTCTTGCTAAAACTGGACTAAATGGACAATGACAGAACCCACGGTCAGGACTTGAGGGCTTGGAGGAGTCTGATTAGTTAGGTCAAAGAGAGAGTTTTTGTCACTCTCCACACTATGGCTGTCACTAGCCACTGAGTGTGATAAGAATGTGTCATGTTCATGCATTCAGCTCACCTTGAGAGCATCATCTATGATGGAGAGACTCAAGTCAGGCTTTTCCCAGTGTGTGTGTGTGTGTGTGTGTGTGTGTTGTGGGGGAGTGTTGTGGTTGGGCTGGTGGGAGGGCTGGAAGATAATCAGGACAAGTTCTTCCCATAAAAGGGTAATTCCACCGGACCCTTTCTGGACTCCATGGCCAATTGGTTTCTGCCCAGAGAGTTTGCCTGTGTCCTCCCATCCCTGTCATATTTTGAAAGGGTAAACAGGAAATGTCACTGTGCCCAGGGACTGGGTAACATCTTGAATCAAGCAGTAGCAGCAAAAAAATTGAGCATCAAAACTGAGACTTTGAAAAAAAGATTGTTTGAAAATCTCAAACAACTTCCTGATACTTCTTTTCTTCCTCTGAATCTTTTTGGGAAAACTCTGTGACCCCATCCTCTTCCTAACTCCCAACAGCACCCAATGAAACCATGAGAAAACACCCTCATTATGCTGATGAAATGGCTGAAATTCTCTATTACTCCATGAAATTAATTTTTTTCTCATTAAAAGTAATATAAACTTCCGGTTTCCAGTTCCACATGCAAGGGGTTTGAAAGGTGCCACTCTGTCTTAACCACAAGTAAAAACCAAAAAAGACTGAAAAATCAACAACTCTCTGGATGCAGAAGAGGGGTGGATACAGAGCTGCAGCTGCAAAGAGCCACGGCTTACACAGGGAGTCACAGCTTACCTGGAGGAGAGACTTATGGATGGAAGCTGCCTTGGAAACCAGTGCTGGGGAAGGAAAACCTGAACTTATAATTGATGAGTTGTTGAGGCTCAATGTGGGCAGACCTGAAAGTTAAAAAAACTCTAGAGGAAAGAGGTACCTGCATGGCTCAGTCAGTTAAACATCTGACTCTTGATTTTAGATCAGGTCATGATCTCATGGTTCGTGGGTTTGAGCCCTGTGTCAAACCTGCTTGAGATTCTCTCCCTCTCCCCCCTGCTCTTGTCTCTCTCTCACTCTTTCTCAAAATAAATAAATAAACTTAAAAAAACAACTTTAGAGGAAGTCAGTTATTGGGGACCCTCCCACTTCATGAGTTTTACCTCCAAGAACTCAATTAGGTTCTCAGAGTAAATATCAGAGAAAAAAAATAATCCCCTCATGCTTCTTGTAGGGGGGAGGGAGGAAAGGAACCATTTTGAAATGTGCCAGAGTACTCTGTTGGCCAGTGTACCCTCAGGGGAAACTGGCTGACCAGAACCTAACCTGTTGGGGTGTTACCAGAGCCTAACTGACTTGGGGAAGTGAAATACCCAATGCCAGTTAGTTCTAGCCTTCCACTTAGGAGAAGGGAAACACTCCAGCCCATGCTAGCCATCCTGTCCCACTCAAAGGGGAAGGAAAAAAAGCCTGAGAAACATTTGTGAAGTTCACATAGTTCAGTGGCATAACATCACTAAAAGATTGAGACCTAGTGCTTGCTTTGACAGTACATATACTATGACTGAGATGTAGTCATAGGACTATAAAATGATTCCCCTCTCTCCACGCCTTACTGTCACATGACTAAAAACCTATTTACAACAGTTCCTTTTTTACCTCATACATGATGTCTGGTTATCAAGAAAAACTACAAAGCATACTAAAAGAAGAAGGAAAAATCTCTACACGATTTGGAAAGACAGAGCAGGCATCAGAACCAGACATGGCAGGGATGTTGGAATTATCAGATTGGGAATTTAAAACAGCTATGACCAATATGGTAAGAGCTCTGGTGGATAAAATAAACAGCATGCGAGAACAGATGGACAATGTAAGAAGAGGGGTGGAAATCCTAAGAAAGAACCAAAAAGAAATGCTGGAGATAAAAAAACGAAAACAAAAACCCACCATAACATAAATGAAAAATGGGCTTATTACTTTGATGGGCTTATTACCACTTGGAATTTGGCTGGAAGAAATCATCTCCGAGCTTGAGGATATGTCAATAGATCTTGAAGACTAAAAAGCAAGGAGAAAAGAGGCCGAAAACCAAAACCCCAGAACAAATATCCAAGGACTGTGGGACAAGTATAAAAGTTATAACATATACATAACGGGAATACCAGAAGGAGAAAAAAGAGAGAAGGAAAAGAAGAAATATTTGATGACTGAGCATTTCCCTAAATAAATGTCAGACACCAAACTACAGATCCAGGAATCTCAGAGAACACCAAGCAGCATAAATACCAAAAAAACTACACCTGAGTATGCCATTTTTCAAACTACAACAAATCAAAGATAAAGAAAAAATCCTGAAAGAAGACAGAGGAAAAAAAAAATCACGCTTATAAGAGGAACAAAGATAAGAATTATATCTGTGTTCTTCCGAGAAACCATGCAAACAAGAAGAGAGTGAAATATTTAATGTGTTGAGATTAAAAAGTTATCAACCAAAGATTCTGAATCCTGTGAAATTATCCTTCAGAAGTGAAGGAAAAATAAAGTATTTCTCAGATAAACTAAAATTGAGGTCATTTGTGGGGTGCCTCTGTGGCTTAGTCAGTTAAGCATCCGACTCTTGATCTCGGCTCAGGTCATGATCTCACCTTTTAGGAGTTGAGCCCTGCATCAGGCTCTGTGCTGTGCAGAGCCTGCTTGGGATTCTGTCTCTCCCTCTCTTTGCCCTTCTCCTGCTCACTCTCTCTCTCCTCTGTCTCTCTCTGTCTCTCTCTCTCTCTCTCAAATAAATAAAAAAGAAAGAAAAGTTAAGTATTTAAAAAAATAAAATTGAGATAATTTGTGCCAGTAGACTGCACTGCAAGAAATATGAAAATAAGTTCTTTAGAGAGAAAGAAAGCGATATAGATCAGATACTTGGATCTTCACAAAGCAAGGAAGAGCATTGAAGGATTAAGTAAACGTAAAATAAAAACTTCTAATTTCCTTTTTTAAAAAGAAACATTACATTAATGCTTTCACACTCTTTTTAAAAAAGCTTATTTTGGCGGGGGTGAGAGAGAGAGCGCACAAGTGGGGAAGGGGTAGAAAGAGAGAGGGAAACACAGAATCCAAAGCAGGTTCCAGGCTCTGAGCTGTCAGTGCAGAGCCTGATACGGGGCTCGAACCCACGAACCGTGAGATCATGACCTGAGCCAAAGCTGGACACTTGACCTACTGAGCCACCCAATCCCAAAACTTTAAATTTTCTTCTTATTAGTTGATCTAACATATAACAGTTTTTTTCAAAATAGTACTAGTAATGTATTTGATTATACATGCTTACGTATGTATCTCGTGTGTGTGTATATGTACATGCTTATACATATATACTTATTTTATATAAGTGAAATGAATGACAGCAACGGTAAGAAAGATGGGAGACAAGAATTAGGATTACTTTGTTATTATGGGATATGCACACTACTTTTTTATGTATGTTTTTAAAAAGACTAGTCAAGTGCAATAGTGAGAGGGGCAAAAGAATAGAACAAGAAGTTCAACCTGTAACTGTGAACAATCAATTGAGATAACTCACTATCTTCAGACCAGCCTAGTAACATTTGGAAATGGACTTCAATTAGTTGTAAATGTGTATTGCAAACTTTAGGAAACAAACAAAAAATAATGAAAAGAAGTATAACTTATATACTAAGAAATGAGAGAAAATAGAATCATATGAAATGCTCAATTAAAATCACAGAAGGCAGAAAAAGAAAGACAAAAGTAAGCACAAAGGGCAAGAGAAAACAGAAGAAAATGTAGTAGATATTTATCCAAATATATTAATATCACCTTGAATGTCAATAGTCTAAATGTACCAATTAAAAGACAGAGATTGGTAGAGTGGATCATAAAATAAGACCTACCTGTTGCCTACAAGAAAGTTATTTTAAATGTAAAGATACATATAGATTAAAAGTAAAAAGCTGAAGGAAAATATATCTTACTGACACTAACGGAAGGGTTGTAAGAGTAGTTATAATGATTTCAGACAGAGAAGACGTCAAAGCAGGGAAAGTTGTCAGGGATAAAGAAGGGCATCACATAATAAAAAAGGCAACAGTTCTCCAAAAAGACGTAATAATTCTTAGTGTGTATGTGCCTAACAACAGAGCATCAAACTACATGAGAGAAAAAAACTAATAGAACTGGGAGGAGAAATAGATGAAATCCACTATCATAGTTGGAGATATTAACACCTTCTATCAGAAATGGACAGATCCAGCAGGCAGACAATCACAAAGGACATAGTTAACTCAACAGCACCATTAATCAACTAGATATAATGGACATCTATAGACCACTTCATCCAACAACAGCAGGATACTCATTCTTCTCAATTCCACACGGAACATTCACTAAGAGAAACCACATTCTGAGCCATAAGACACACCGTGGCACATTTAAAAGAATAGTAATCATAAAATATCTACTTTCAGACCACAAGGGCATTACACTAGAAATCAATAATAGAAAGCTAACTGGAAAATCCCAAAATACATGGATATGAAACAACACAGTCCTAAACAACGTTTGGATCAAAGAAGAATTCCAAAGAGAAATTTAAAAGTATTTTGAACAAAATGAAAATGAAAACACAGCTTACAAAATTTGTGGGTTGTAGCAAAAGCAGCACTTAAAGGAAAATTTACAAGAGTGCATACGTTAGAAAAGAAGAAAGATCTAAAATTAGTAATCTAATTTTCTACCTTAGGAAAGTCGAAAAAATTTAAATCCACAGTAAGCAGAAAAAAACAAATAATAAAAATTACAGCTGCAATCAATGAAATTGAAAACAGGAAATAATAGAGAAAAATATAAACAAAAGCTAGTCTTTGGGGGTGCCTTGGTGGCTCAGTCAGTTAAGTGTCTGACTCTTGATTTTGGCTCTGTTGGCAACCTCATGGTTGGTGAGATCAAACCCTGTGTTGGGCTCTGCATTGACAGTGCAGAGCTTGCTTCGGACTCTCTCTCTCTGCCCCTTCCGCATGTGCTCTATCTCTCTAAATTAAAAAAAAAATAATAATAAATAAACAAATAGATAAGTAAAACATTAAAAAAAATCAGGGGCACACTTGAGTGGCTTAGTTGGTAAGTGTCCAACTCTTGATATTGGTTCAGGTTGCTACCTTGCGTTCATGAGATAGAGCTCTGCTTTGGGCTCTGTGCTAAGTATGGAGCCTGCTTGGGATTTTCTCTGCCCTTCCCCCACTCATGTTCTCTCTCTCTCTCTCTCTCTCTCTCTCTCTCTCTCTCTCTTTCTCCCTCTCTGTCAAAAATTTTTTTTCTTTAAAAAAACCAATAAATCAATAAATTTTTATCTAGGCTAATCAATAACAAAAAAGAGAGAGGACACAAATGACTAGTAATCAGAAATTAAAAAGGGGACATCAATACAGATCCCATAGACATTAAAAGGATAATAAAAGAACACTGTGAAAAACTCTCTTCTCACAAATTTGGTAACCTAGGTGAAATGGACCAACTCCTTGAAAGACAGAATCTGCCAAAACTCACACAGGAAGATACAGATGATCAGAATAGATGATCTATTTTTTTAATTTTTTACCTATTACATTATCAGAAATGGATGATTACATAAACAGATGGGCTATTAAAAATTAAATCACTAATTTAATAATCTTCCAAACTAGTAAGCACTAGATCCAATGAGTTTACTGGTTGATTCTATCAAACATTTGAGGAAGAAATTATACCCATTCTCCACAATCTCTTTCAGAGGGTAGAAGCAGAGAGAATACTTCTTAAGTTATTCTATGAGGCCAGCATTACTCTAATACCAGAACAAGATGAAGACATTACAAGAACACCAGAGAACAATATATGTCATGAACATAGATAAAAATCCTCAAAAAAATATTAGCAACTCTAATCTAACAAATTATACACCATGACCAAGTGGTATTTATTCTGGGTATGCAAGAATGGTTCAATATTTGAAAATCTTATTGATGGAAAGTAATCCATTACATCAATAGCTAAAAAAGAAAAATCACATGACCATATCATTAGATGTAGAAAAATAATTTGATAAAGTCCAATACCCATTCATGATAAAAAACTCTCAGTAAACTAGGAATAAAGGGAAATGTCCTCATCTTGATAAAGAATATGTACAAACCCCACAGTTAGCATTACACTTATTTTTTCGTTGTTGTTGTTGGATAAGTGGTAGCTTTATTATTATTTTTCTTAATTTTTAAAATTTTAAAAATTTATATCCAAGTTAGCTAGCATGTAGTGCAACAATGATTTCAGGAGTAGATTCCTTAATACTCCTGACCCATTTAGCCCATCCCCCCTCCTGCAACACCTCCAGTAACCCTCTGTTTGTTCTCTATATTTAAGAGTCTCTTATGTTTTGTCCCGTTCCCTGCTTTTATATTATTTTGCTTCCCTTCCCTTGTGTTCATCTGTTCTGTGTCTTAAAGTCCTCATATGAGTGAAGTCATATGATATTTGTCTTTCTCTGACTAATTTTGCTCAGCGTAATACCCTCTGGTTCCATCCATGTAGTTGCAAATGGCAAGATTTCATTCTTTTTGATTGATGAGTAATACTCCATTGTATATATACACCACATCTTCTTTATCCATTCATCCATCGATGGACATTTGGGCTCTTTCCATACTTTGGCTATTGTTGATTGTGCTGCTATAAACATTGGGGTGCATGTGCCCCTTTGAAGCAGCGTACCTGTATCCCTTGGATAAATACCTAGTAGTGCAATTGCTGGGTCATAGGGTAGTTCTATTTAATTTTTTGAGGAACCTCCATACTGTTTTCCGCAGTGGCTGCACCAGTTTGCATTCCCTTGCCTTCTCTTGCAAAAGAGATCCTCTTTCTCTGCATCCTCACCAACATCTGTTGTTGCCTGTGTTGTTAATGTTAGCCATTCTGACAGGTGTGAGGTGGTCTCTCACTGTGGTTTTGATTTGTATTTCCCTGATGATGTGTGATGTTAAGAGCATTTTTTCATGTGTTGGTTGGCCGTCTGGATGTCTTCTTTGGAGAAGTGTCTGTTCATGTATTTTGCCCATCTCTTCACTAGATTACTTGTTTTTTGGGTGTTGAGTTCGATAAGTTCTTTATAGATTTTGGATACTAACCCTGTATCTGATATGTCGTTTGCAAATATCGTCTCCCATTCTGTCAGTTGCGTTTTAGTTTTGCTGATTGTTTCCTTTGCTGGGCAGAAGTTTGTATTTTGATGAGGTCCCAATATTTCACTTTTGCTTTTGTTTCCCTTGCTTCTGGATATGTGCTGAGTAAGAAGTTGCTGCGGCCAAGATCAAAGAGGTTTTTACCTGCTTTCTCCTTGAGGATTTTGATGGCTTCCTGTCTTACATTTAGGTCTTTCATCCATTTTGAGTTTATTTTTATGTATGGTGTAAGAAAGTGTCCAGGTTCATTTTTCTGCATGTCGCTGTCCAGTTTTCCCAGCACCACTTGCTGAAGAGACTGTCTTTATTCCATTGGATATTCTTTTCTGCTTTGCCAAAGATTAGTTAGCCATACCTTTGTCGGTCCATTTCTCGGTTCTCTATTCTGTTCCATTGATCTGAGTGTCTGTTCTTGTGCCAGTACCATACTGTCCTGATGATTACAGCTTTGTAATACAGCTTGAAGTCCGGGATTGTGATGCCTCCTGCTTTGGTTTTCTTTTTCAAGATTGCTTTGGCTATTCAGAGTCTTTTCTGGTTCCATACAATTTTAGGATCGTTTATTCTAGCTCAGTGAATAACGCTGGTGTTATTTTGATAGGGATTGCATTGAATCTGTAGATTGCTTTGGATAGTATTGACATTTTAACAATATTTGTTCTTCCAATCCAGGAGCTTGCAATCTTTTTCCATTTTTTTTGGTGTCTTCTTCAATTTCTTCATAAGCTTTCTATAGTTTTCAGGGTATAGATTTTTCATCTGTTTGCTTAGATTTATCCCTAGGGATTTTATGTTTTTTGGTACAGTTGTAAATGGGATCGATTCCTTGATTTCTTTCTGTTGCTTCATTGTTGGTGTATAGGAATGCAACTGATTTCTGTGCATTGATTTTATATCCTGCGACTTTGCTGAATTCATGGATCAGTTCTAGCAGTTTTTTGGTGGAATCTTTTGGGTTTTCCATATAGAGTATCATGTCATCTGTAAAGAGTGAAAGTATGACCTCCTCCTGGCCGATTTGGATGCCTTTTTTCTTTGTGTTTTCTGATTGCTGAGGCTAAGACTTCCAATACTATGGTGAATAACAGTGGCGAGAGTGGACATCCCTGTCTTGTTCCTGACCTTAGGGAGAAAGCTCTCGGTTTTTCCCCATTAAGATTATATTAGCGTCGGGTCTTTCATATATGGCTTTTATGATCTCGAGGTATGATGCTTCTAGCCCTACTTTCTTGAGGGTTTTTGTCAAGAAAAGAAGCTGTATTTTGTCAAATGCTTTTTCTGCATCTATTGAGAGGATCTTGTGGTTCTTGTCCTTTCTTTTATTGATGTGATGAATTGCACTGATTGTTTTGTGGATATTGAACCAGCCCTGCATCCCAGGTGTAAATCCCACTTGGTCATGGTGAATAATTTTTTTAATGTATTGTTGAATCCTGTTGGCTAATATCTTGTTGAGGAGTTTTGCATCCATGTTCATTGGGGAAATTGGTCTATAGTTCTCCTTTTTAGTCGGGTCTTTGTCTGGTTTTGGAATCAGGTAATGCTGGCTTCCTAGAGAGATTTTGGAAGTTTTCCTTCCATTTCTATTTTTTGGAAGAGCTTCAAGAGAATAGGTGTTAACTCTTCCTTAAATGTTTAGTAGAATGCCCCTGGAAAGCCATCTGGCCCTGGACTCTTGTTTTTTTTGGGAGATTTTGATTACTAGTTCGATTTCTTTACTGGTTATGGGTCTGTTCAAATTTTCTATTTCTTCCTGTTTCACTTTTGGTAGTTTATATGTTTCTAGGAATTTGTCCATTTCTTCCAGATTGCCCATTTTATTGGCGTATAATTCCTCATAATATTCTCTTATTATTGTTTTTATTTCTGCTGTGTTGGTTGTGATCTCTCCCCTTTCATTCTTGATTTTATTTATTTGGGTCCTTTCCTTTTTCTTTTTGATCCAACTGGCTAATGGCTTATCAATTTTGTTAATTCTTTCAAGGAACCAGCTTCTGGTTTCATTGATCTGTTCTGCTTTTTTGGTTTCAATAGCATTGATTTCTGCTCTAATCTTTATTATTTCCTGTCTTCAACTGGTTTTGGGTTTTATTTGCCATTCTTTTTTCCATATCTTTAAGGTGTAAGGTTAGACTGTGTATCTGAGACCTTTCTTCCTTCTTTAGGAAGGCCTGGATTGCTATATACTTTCCTCTTATGATCATCTTTGCTGCGTCCCAGAGGTTTTGGGCTGTGGTGTTATCATTTTCATTGGCTTCCATATACTTTTTAATTTCTCTTTACCTTCTTGGTTAGCCCATTCATTCTTTAGTAGGATGTTCTTTAGTCTCCAAGTATTTGTTACCTTTCCAAATTATTTCTTGTAGTTGATTTCGAGTTTCATAGCATTGTGGTCTGAAAATATGCATGGTGTGATCTTGATCTTTTTGTACTTGTTGAGGGCTGATTTGTGTCTCAGTATGTGATCTATTCTGTAGAACGTTCCATGTGCCCTGGAGAAGAACGTATATTCCGCTGCGTTAGGATGAAATGTTCTGAATATGTTTGTTAAGTCCACTTGGTCCAGTGTGTCATTCAAAGCCATTGTTTCCTTGTTGATTTTTTGATTAGACGATATGTCCATTGTTGTAAGTGGGGTGTTGAAGTCCCCTGCTATTATGGTATTATTATCAATGTGTTTCTTTATGTTTGTGATTAATTGATTTATATATTTGGATGCTCTCACATTTGGAGCATAAATGTTTACAATTGTTAGATCCTCTTGGTGGATAGACCCCTTAATTAAGATATAATGCCCTTCTTCATCTCTTGTTACAGTCTTTATTTTAAAGTCTAGATTGCCAGATATAAGTATGGCTACTCCAGCTTTCTTTTGTTGACCATTAGCATGATAGATGGTTCTCCATCCTCTTACTTTCAATATGAAGGTGTCTTTAGGTCTAAAGTGGGTCTCTTTTAAACAGCATATAGATGGATCTTGTTTTCTTACCCATTCTGTTACCCTATGTCTTTTGATTAGAGCATTTAGTCCATTGATGTTTAGAGTGAGTACTGAAAAATATGAATTTATTACCATTATGTTTCTTGAGAGTTGGAGTGTCTGGTGGTGTTCTCTGGTCCTTTCTAGTCTTTGTTGCTTTTGGTCTTTCTTTCTTTCTTTTTTCTTTCTATCTTTTCTCCCCTCAGAGAGTCCCCCTTAAAATTTCTTGCAGGGCTGGTTTAGTGGTCACAAACTCCTTTAATTTTTGTTTGTCTGGGAAAGTTTTTCACTCTCCTCTATTTTGAATGACAGCCTTGCTGGGTAAATAATCCTTGGCTGCATAGTTTTCTGATTCAGCACATTGAATATATCCTGCCACTTCTTTCTGGCCTGCCAAGTTTCTGTGGATAGTTCTGCTGCAAACCTGATTGGTCTTCCCTTGTAGGTTAAGGACTTTTTTCCCCTTGCTGCTTTCATGATTCTTTCCTTGCTTGAGTATTTTGTGAATTTGACTATGAGATGCCTTGTTGATGGTTGGCTTTTGTTGAATCTAATGGGAGTCCTCTGTGCTTCCTGGATTTTGATGACTGTGTCTTTCCCTGGGTTAGGAAAGTTTTCCACTATGATTTGCTCACATAGCCCTTCTACCCCCTTTTCTCTCTCTTCATCTTCTGGGACCCCTATGATTCTGATGTTGTTCCTTTTTAATGAGTCACTGATATCTCTAATTCTTAAATCATGCTCTTTTGCCTTAGTTTCCCTCTTTTTTTCTGCTTCATTGTTCTCCATAAGTTTGTCCTCTATGTCACTGATTCTCTGCTCTGTCTCAACCATCCTTGCCACTGTGGATCCCTTTGAGATTGCAGCTCAGTTATAGCATGTTTTATTTCATCTTGACTAGCTTTTACTTCTTTTATCTCTGCAGAAAGGGATTATAATCTATTTTTGACCCCAGCTCGTATTCTTATTATCATGATTCTAAATTCTGGTTCAGACATCTTGCTTGTATCTGTGTTGGTTAAGTCTTTGGCTGTCGTTTCTTCCTTCTTGTTCTTTTGGGGTGAATTTCTTTATTTTGTCATTTTGAAGGAAGAAAAGGAATTAATGAGGTAAAAAAGTAAAATTAAAAAATATTAAAATTAAGAAATTAAAAATAACACACACACACAAATCAAATAAATGATGCTAGATCCTAGGTGTGTTTTGGTCTGGGTGTTGAAAGGGGCTTGATAGATTAGAGAAAAAAGGGAAAAAAGAAAAAAAATGAAAACGTTTCAAAATTTGAGAAAATGAACATAATGAAATAGAATAAAATGAAATGATGGAAGTAAAACAGAATTTTAAAAATTTACAAAAAAGTAAAAAATATATAGATAAAAAATTAAAAATATTTTTAATAAAAATTGGAAATACAAATACATTTTTTTCTCTCTTTTTTTCTCCTTCAAGAAAAAGAAAAGGAACAAAAAAGAAAAAAAAAGAAAATGAAATAGATGGACTAGTGAACAGACTGAAATATGATTGAAATTACATCGTATGTAGAAGTCAAGGTATGAAGCACTTTACAGTCTGTAAACTAAGCAGGCAGAGAGACCTGTGGTGTTCCTGAAGAGCGAGGTTGGCCCAGTTGGGCGGGGCTTAGTGTCACAGCTCCCTTCTCCACTAGATGGCGCTGCTAGCATACTGGGAGGGATCATTGTGGCGCTTGTAGGTGTGTATGCGCATGCGCGGGAGCGTCACCCAGCTACCCAATCTCTAGTATCATTAAGTGTTCTCACGGATCTGCAATCCCCACCCTTCCTTTGTCTCTGGCTTCCATCCACTTCCTGCTTTTACACTATACCTGACCAAGCCGTCAGGTTGCCAGGCAGCATCTCCCTCCTGAGTTTTATCTCAGATGCGGCTGTTTCCCGACCCCTTATTTCTGAGGGACTGCGTTTGACCTGCTCCGCACCTCTGCGGGAGGGTCTCACGGAGCAATGGCTGGGTGCCGGCCGCCCCCGGAACGTTCGCGGACTGTGCTGCTGCCGCTGCTGCCCAGACTGCGGCTGGGCGCCAGCCCGCCCCAGAAAAAGTTCACGTATTTGTGTAGCAGCAGCAGCGTTTCAGGGATTATGGAAAATCATACCACGCATCTGGCACCAGGCTTCACCCTTAACAGCCTTGTTCCAGCACCAGCGAATGTGGTTGTTCTCTAGGATCTGCCTGGAACTTTGCCTATGGGGAGTCCTCCCATCAGGGAAACTGCCACTTCCCATGTGGCCCGAAGACCTCTGGACTTCACTCTGCTCCTGGGGATTCGCCCTTCCCACCAGAGCCGCCAGGTATTGAGCTGCGGAGTGTCAGCCTCTGCGCTCCCCCTGTTTATAGTCTTAATGGAATTTAAACCCTCTCTTTTCTCCTTTCTCCCTTTTTAGTTCAGTCCCTGTGGATGTTTCCACTTTTCCACTTTCTCTCCAGCTACTTTTGGGGGGGTTGCTTTTCCCATATTCTCTCCCCTTCCCCCGTCTCCATCTTCTCTCTGGACGCAAAAACAGCTCCCTGCCCTCTGCACCTTCTCTGTCCCCCAGTTTACTTCTCAGCGCCGTGTACCTGCTGAGTTCTGTGGTTCAGGTTGTGCAGATTGTTGTGTTAATCCTCAAGTCAGTTTTCTAGGTGTGCAGTATGGTTTAGTGTTGATCTTGTTGCATTTCATGGACACAAGATGCAAAAAACTTCCATGCTGTTCTGCCACCTTGGCTCCTTGCGTTATACTTAATTGTGAGAAACTTAAAGTTTTCCCACTAAGATCAGGTATAAGGCAAGGATAGCCTCTCTACCACTCCTTTTCAACATTGTAGTGGAAATCCTTGCTAATGAAATATGTTTCAAAAAATAAGAGTAGGAAATAAAAAACATACGGACTGAAAACGAAAAAAATAAAATTGTCTTTGTTCCCAGAGATGATTATTCAGAAAAATCTGAAAGAATCAACCAAAAACTCCAGGAACTAACGAATAATTATAGTAAGGCTTTAGGATACAAGGTTAATATACAAAAGTCCATCATTTCCCTATATACCAACAATGAGCAAGTAGAATCTGCAATTGAAAATGTAATACCGTTTACATCAGGCATGCTAAGCACCAAAATGAAATACTTAGATGTAAATGTAACAAAACATGTACAATGTCTGTATGAAGAAAACTACAAAACTCTGAGGAATGAAATCAAAGAACTAAATAAACAGATATCTCATGTTTGTGAACAGGAAGACTCAATTATCAGTTCTTTCCAACTTGATCTATAGAGTCAATGCAATCCCAATCAAAATCCCAGCAAATTATTTTGTGGCTATCAACGAACGGTATAGTTTATATGGGGAGGCAAAAGACCCAGAAGGGTAAACACAAAATTGAAGGAGAAAGACAGAGTTCGAGGACCAGCAGTACCCAACTTCAAGACTTATTATAAAACTATGGTGACTAGGACAGTGTGGCATTGGCAAAAGAATAGGCAAATAGATCACTGGGAGAGAACAGAGAGCCCACAAAGAGATCCACATAAATATGGTCAACTGATCTTTGACAAAGTTGCACATAATACAATGGAGCAAGGGGAGTCCTTTAAACGAATGTTGTTGGAACAACCCTCCCATGCAACAAAATGAATGTAGACACAGATCTTACGCCATCTACAAAAACTGACTCCCAGTGGATCATAGACCTAAGGGTAAAATGCAAAACTATGAATTTCCTAAAGCATAAGAGAAAACCTAGATGACCCTTGGTATGGTGATGCCCCTGGGTCTGGTGATGCCCCAGGAAGGCTATTTGTTCAGATTCTAAGTGTTTCTTCATCAAGGAAGTAAGGATGCTCCTTTCCTCAAAATATTTGGAGGGTACCTCTCACATAATGGTTTTATGAACTGATTCAGGAGAGAAGGGGGAAAGAAGATCAGAGGGATCTTCCTGCTCCTGCTGGTTTTTCAAACTCCTTCATCTTAAAATAGTCACCATGACAAGGCGCCATGTTTTAGGGTGGTGTGCCCTGAACCCTGTCAAAAGACAGGTTTCTATTCACTTGGGTGTGTGAGAGTTCACCAAAATTTGACTCAAGAGACAGAATTTGAGGCTCATACACCATCCTAATAGGGGATAAGGAGGGGCAGAGAAGCACTTTCTGGAGAACAAGTGGCTTCTTAGGGGGAGAGTGGGGTTGGGAGAGTGGGAGTGGGGAGAAAGAAAGAGCACTTAAAGGAGCACAGATGACTTTTGAAACATGAGAGGGTCTTTAGGAGAATAAATGAGAGCTAGGATGATTCTGTGACAACGTGTGTTTGGATGTGGTTGGGAGAAGGGATTAGATTTGCCTCTGGGGAAGGGCTTTTATGGCATTTAGATTTTGGGGAGGGTTTTGCTTCTAGGCTGTTAAATTAATTACACAAGGAGGCCATTAGACTAAGGTGGCTCTAATGCTGTGGCGGCTAATTTAAGCAAACCAAAATCTAAGTCTGAAAATGACTCAAGGTTCTGAAACTGAACCAGTAAGGACCACCGGGCACAGCCAAATAAGCTTTAAGCTGCAGCCAATCAAATCATTTCCATTTTCTGCATCCCCACCTTTTCTGTAAGTCTTTCCCTGGCTCCTGTCAGAGAAGTGCTCCTAACCACTTACAGGTTGGTGCTGCCCCATTTGAATTGATTTTTGCTTAAGTAAACATTTTAATATGCCTCAGTTTACCTTCTCAACAAGGCAGATAAAGGATTCCAGGAGCTCAGATGCCTTCCGCTTGAAATAATTCTTATGCCCAAGTGGCATATTTGGGGGTGGCATATCCTGATTCCCTTTGAATGTAGTTTATGTTTTTTTTGTTTTTTTTTTTTTTAATACCCTGGACTAATGTCCATCTACAGTGAATAGAGGACTCCAAAAGCAACTGTAATCCTTCTAAATTCCACAGGTTCAGAGGCCCAGTTTTAGCTGAGTGACTTTCAAAAAACAACCGTGGCACCTGAGTGGCTCAGTCTGTTAAGCGTCTGATTCTTGGTTTTGGCTCAGGTCATGATCTCATATTTCATGAGTTTAAGCTCCACAGTGCAAAGCCTGCTTGGGATTCTCTCTCTCTCTCTCTCTCTCTCTCTCTCTCTCCCTCTCTCTCCCTCTCTCCTTCTCTCCCTCTCTCCCTTCCTCCCTCCCTCTCTCTCTGGCCCTCCCATGCGTGCTCACTCTCTCAAAATAAGTAAATGAATTAAAAAAAAAGAAATGACAATCTTTGAACTAAAATTAATTATAAAGGAACTTTAATCATTACTGCACCTCTTGAAGAACATTTAAAAAGATCCATCTCAAAACTCACACCAATACTTATCCAAACTCCTTTCCTTCTCCTATTAAATTCTCCAACATCCAGATCTAACCTTGAGCTTCTAAGCAAATCCCCACAAACTCTTCCCCATCCCCCCCACCTGTGGCTTCTCTGCTCCTTGTCCTTCCTCATCTTCCTCCATGTTCTTTATTATGTACATCAATTTCGTCTGGCTATTTTTTTTTTTTTTTTTTCAAAATTCCTTTTCTGCTTGTCTAGTCCCTAATTCTCCATAACACTAAAAAGTCCAGGAATGAAGCAAGTAAAACTCTGTTCCTTCCTCTTTGCTCTTTGGGGAATCATCTTCATGGCAATATTACAAAATGCTCTGGAACCAGTAGGCAAAGAAAGGATTTTCCAGTGAGGGAATGTGGAGCATTTTCACACTTTGATAAACTTGTTCTCCTTACACAATTTTATAATTTCTTCTTTGTCCTGAGATTGCTTTCTTTAATTTTTGAGATTGCTAAGCATCAAATGCATTTGTATACAATTACTCCAAAGTACAACTGACCACGCATATCACATATACACTCTTTCTCAATCTCTTTCTCTTTCTTCCTCTTTCTCTGGTCCCCCAGTGATAAAATTTTATTTTCCTTGTGCTACTGTGGAAATTAGGGAATCTTCCAAGGGAGTGTGAATGAGACAAAATATTTAGAAGTTCAATTTCAAGCCCCGGTTTACATACTGACTGTAGCCCTCTTCTGAGAATATGATTATAGTTTGGTTATCTTTCTGATGGCAAAGTAGCTGTTTCCAAATATTTGAACTGTGCCCATGTGGAAATAGTAGGTATAAACTCTATATCATCTCTGAGGTGAAAACCAGAGACAATGACTGGAAGTTATATAAAGGCAGATTTCAACTCAGTATAAAGAACTTTCCAAATATTTAAAGATATTTAGTAATGAAATGTGTTGTCTTGAGAAATGGTGATTTTCCTGCCCATAGGGATGTTTAAAAAGAGATTGGACAATTCTCTGCTGGGATTGTGTGGGAGTGTTCCAGTGTGGGACAGGATTTGGACTAGATCAGAAGCAGTTTAGAGTGGTGTTTAAGAGCCTGCATTCAAAGCATGGCTTGACCACTTAACAGCTATGTGGCATTGGAGAAATTATCCACTGTGATCCTCAGTTTTCTCATCTGTTACATGTTACATAACAATATAATATGCATGTATTATATATACACATTTAATAAAATATGTAATATGTATGTTATTCATGTATAGACATAGTACATACATGTAACATATTATGAGGTTATTTTGAAGACTAAACGAGTAAGTATACAGTGTAGAACAGACAATAAATAATAGTGGCTATTATTATAACTTCTCTATCAGTATATATATTTACCAGAATATATTCCCAGGTATGTTGGTAGGTGTTATGAGAATAAATGTTGGGCGGTCAAATAAATTTGGGGATACATATTCCTTAGAGTTTAAACAGGTTCTGTTGTTGTAGGACTTTTCAAGTCTTTTAATGTCCTAATGTACATCCTGAAATTCTAAAAGGGCAATAGAACAGGACAGATTTTTTTGAACTTTTTAGATCATGGTATCATTTTGCTTTTGGATGTCCTCAGAAGACAGTGGGTTTCATGGGATTCACCTTGGGAAAGACTAACTGGGTGGATTCTAAGCTCTCTTCCTCCTCAAGACTCTGTTTCTCTGATTCCTCTGCCTAAGAACTCTGATGGTTTTCTTCATCAAAGTCCTTGAATCTAAAGGTCTGAGGATTTCCAGGGAGAAATGCTTTCCAAGGTCTGACCATCTATTGAGTGGATAAGAAAACAAGGGAATGCACCCTCTCTGCTTTGCAATGTGAATGGTTTCACTGAGATGTCCAGGTGAATGAAGATGCTGGGTCCCACCCTCATGACAAGGTCCCCATCCAGCAATCTCCAGTCTGGTTTTTGAGTAATGTCATAGAAGGCATGAGGAGAGGGCTGCTTTGGCAAGACAAAGCATGAAGAAATTGAATCGTTCAGCCAAGGAGAGCACTGATTTCAGTGACTCACGTGTCATTAAGTTCCAGAATAAGTTTGTTGAATACTGAGTCGATTTTCATCTGGCTGGTGTAAGGGAGAAAAAAAACTTTTTCCTCTACTTATCTTAGGTTCATTGGTTGGACTCCTGCAAATTAGACCAGCCAAAGACAGAACAGAGGTACCTGGTAGGCTCAGTCAATTGAGCATCTGATTCTTGACTTTGGCTCAGGTCATGATCCCAGAGTTGCAGAATCAAGACCTGCATTGGACTCATGCTCAGCATGGAGCCTGCTTAAGATTCTCTCTCTCTCTCTCTCTCTCTCTCTCTCTCTCTCTCCCTCTCTCTCTCTCTCTCTCTCCCTCTCTCCCTCTCTCCCTCTCTCTCTCCCTCTTTCTCTCTCTCCCCCTCTGTCCCTCTCTCTTGCTCTCATGCTCTCTCTTTAAAATAAAATAAAAAAAATTAAGAGAAAAACAATTATTTATTAACATGTGCATTGTACATACACATGGAGTACTCAGTGATGAGTAACTCAAAGGCATATTTACAATTTGGGCTCATATAGCATCTTAACAAAAGATAAATAATTTTGTAGAGAAGCTACAAGACAAAGGAAAGAGGTGCTGAACTTCTACAGGTGGCAAATTGTGGGAAGGCAAATATGGGGAAACTAATGGTTGATCAAGGTTAATTAGTTAAGGTTTGTGTAGACTCTTTCTCAGTCTTGTCTCTGGTGGTAAGGTTGTTATCCCCCTCTTGTTACTGGAAGTGGGCAGGGGGACACCTTCACAAGGGAATTTCTGTTCTGCTTCCAGCAAGACAAGGGCAGGACAGAGAGTTTGTCCCACATCTGTTTTTTTTGTCAATTGCATTAAGCTTGTGAACCCTCACACTGGGGTCGGTGGGCAGGATTCTACACTGAAACAAGGCGATGAGCTACAATGTAAAGTATAAGGGGAAAAGCCTGAAATAGTGCCTAACACATATTAAGCACTCGCCAAAGTATGGTTTTTGTTTTTTTGATGATTTGTTGAATAAATGAATGGTGTGACATATCCACTTGAAGGTCCTAAAGACACATTAATCTTAATTTGCCCCAAACCAAACTCATGCTCCTCTCGTCTCTTTCCCCCACCTCAGCCAGTGTTCCCTATCACAGAAACAGTACCGCTATCCATTCTGTTACTCAAACTAGGATCTGAATTCTTCCTTGATGTGTCCCGTCCTTCATCACCTTCCCACTTTGCAAATTCACCACCAAGCCCAGTTACTGTCTAGATATCTCATGATGCCATCTCCTTTATTCGACTTCTGCCCAAATCACCTAGACCAAGTCATGGTTCTCTGTCATCTGGATGATGTTAACAGCCTCTGAACTAGTCTCTGATGAAACTGCGGTCCAGCTTCCTCCGACAGCCAGTGGGATCTTCTCGAAACACGTCTGATCCCCCCACCCCCCACACCATCTGATGCCAACAAAACAAAACAAACAAAACACATAAGCTCTCTTTAATGGTTCTAATAAAGATCAAAATTTTTATTGAAGGCCCTGTGAAGACTATCCCTCAGATACCCCTCCAGCTTGCTCTCCCACCAGGCCTTACATCCCTACCTTTAACATTCCAGCTTTTTCGTCTTCACCTGCCTCTCACTTCCTTCTGAGGTCTTGCATTTGCTTCTCCCCTAGCCTTCTGGATATTGTAACTCCTGCCCTTCCCTCGCATTTCACTTCTCTGACACTCCCGCTGAGTCGATGCTCCGTGAACCTGTCCTTGGCAATACTGTCACAGCTGTCATTTCCCATTCTTTTATGAGATCTATTATCAGTGTCCCCACTTAGGTCTCCATGAGGGCAAGAATGGGCTGACATATCCACTTGGATGTCCTACATGTGTTTTCTATCACCTAAAAGGGGGCCTAGTCTGTGGTAGCACTCGATAAATATCTGATAGATGGATGCTTGGATACACTTTAAAAATACTTTGCATTGAGGGTTATTATGCATATGGAAAAGTGAATGTATCGTGTGTGTTCAGTGGACTTCCACAAAGTGAAAAATAGATTTGTAAGAAGTTTCCTTCCAGGTTTTGGATTCCTAAACTTAGCAGCTGAGAAGTGGTGTCCAAAGATAGCTGTAGGGAGTGAGCACTAGAGGGCAATACAGGCAAAGGAAAGGAGAGCCGGATCTGCCAGGCAGTGGTCCAAGAGAACAGCGGATACCCTGCAGTTTCTCAGAGATGCAAAGGATTCTGGGAAGCTCCATGCCATCCAGCCATCCCTCTGGAGGCCAGGGACTGAAGCAGCTTCCTTCGAGGTACTTAGCAAGCAGGGAGATGCTTAACTATTGCCGTTCCCTAACTGTGCTGGTCAATACTTTCAGGTACAAGGAGGACAGCATGTGTGGGTAATCTTAAAAATACCCAGAGTTGTGAAGGAGACAGAAATCTGTCCTAGCAGTCACACCAACAGGAGCTCAGCGAGCTGGAGTGATTTAAGGATGCAATGATAGCAGTATTGACCTGGCTATCTTTCTCCCTTTAAAAGTGGTCATCTGCTAGTCCTTTATATTGTGATGCTGTTGCACTTGTGGGTTTTCTGTCCCTGCTTCTTTTTCAAGGGCTCTCCCTCTTTTTTTGACTTCTAGTAATTGTCTCTTCACTTTTGCTGCCTTTCCCCAACACTTCACCCTTAAATGCCAAAGACTGTTTTGAGCTGCTGATTGGTAGTGACCAGATAGTGGGTGAATACTCATCACCATCCATCTGGTTGTAAGTGGTCTTACATCCAGCCTTCTATAATCAGTGGTGTGGACAGGGCAGCAAGGCCATACAATACTAATCACAACTTTGTGGAAGGAATACCCTGTGGCCTTTTTCCTTGGAAGGATAACAAGCCCTGGATTATTCTCCAAAATTCTCGAAAATGAGTTAAAAGTACTACCAGCCTATTACTAACACAGCTAAGCAGTCTCAGGCTACGTTGTCTCTAATCATCATTCTTATTGGTTACTGAGTATAAACCATCCTCTGTTTATTCTAGACTAGAGGACGTTGAGGCTAAAACTTTTGTTTGAGCCGAGATTAGGCTACTTGCAGACTGTGTGCCCTTGGGCAAGTCAGTTACTCTCTGAGCCTCAGCTTTCATATCTGTGCAATGGGGATGACCATTACTTTCCATGGCTAACCTTTTAGGATTACGGTAAGAGTCTTTTGAAAGATCTGGTCTACTAGATCAGTGCTCTCAACATTAGCTGTATGCTGTACATCAGAAACACTGTGATACTTTAAAAGCATGCAGATGTCCAGTCCCTACATCTAGATCTGGTTTGGGACTTGGGTGGCATGTTTAAAATGTTCCACAGGTGATTCCATTGCATATGCTGAGTAAAAGGCCATTGCATTCCACCAAATATGGATAGTATATTTATTATCTAGGCTGACCAAAGAGATGAGGCCATGACTCCTGCCCACTGGTCATCATTCTTGGCAGAAGGTAACCTATATGAAAGTACCCAATTGTGTCAGGGCCCCTGCTCTGGAGCAAATAGACTCCCTGAGGCCAATGACCCTGGTCAGGATGAAAGTTATAGGTAGGACATATAAATGATAGAAGGGGTATACACAGTTGAGGCCAGATATTCACAACCCAGGTGAATCAAGGGCCAAGTTTAGGACATAACTGTGGAAGGAACAATTGTCCTAGGGTAAGTCAAGCTAGGATGAAAGTGAGTTCTAGCCCTTCTTCTCCTGGCAAGGAAGAGTTTCAACATCTCCCATTCTCTACCAACATGTCCTTTCTACTGGGCTGGCTCAGGAAAGCCTGATTTTTTTGCCCATGAAAACACGGATTAAACAAAAATCAATTCCAACTTAAATGCATTTCAACCTTTTCATATTATAGTTGTAGAGCTAATTGCTCTGTATTGTCATATGCTATAGGGCAGAAGAGCATCATTAAAGTGCTAACAATTCTTTCCATGAAATGGATTTGTGCCAGAGAGAGAAGGCCATTGATGAGTTCTTAAGACGGTTATTTTGGAAGTGGACTTTTTTTCTTTAGGTATCTTTGGAAAAAACTCTCAAATTTGCAAGAGGACATACTTTCATGGAGCCTGAGTAAGTTCTTAACAAACAGTGATCACAGGGGCCAGTGTTTGGAAATTTCACTGATCTGTTCCTTCCATCATTCTTCTTTCAAGAATTCCTTTTTTTTTATTTGATGGATATTCTGCACTCACCATATACCAGACTTTGTGGAGGTCCTGGGGATCCAGTGGTGGGCAAAAAGGAGATATAATTTCATTCTTCATGAGGCATATAGCCTAGTCAGGACACTATTCACATAGTCAAATAAGTAAAGGTGATTCCAGCTGTGGCAAATGTGTTGGACCCAATAATGGGGGAGTTTGACTGCAGGGCATAAGAGATGCTCATTTCGAGAAAAGCTTTGTGGGTGTTGGGATCTCAATATCTCAAGGATGAGTAGGTGTCAGTGTGTGCAAAGACCCTGTGATGGAAGGAATTTTGAGTATTGGGTGAAGAAGGTCAGTGTCCCTGTTGCTCAGACAGAGACAGGCATGGGTATGGAATGAGACTGGAGAAAGAGAGGCCACACTATGCTGGACATCTTAGGCCACAGTTACACTGTTGGTCTTCATCTTGAGCACAATCGGGACTCTCCCATAGCACTTCAGTGCAAGGTGTGATTGGGGAGGATGTGAGTACTCGGGCCACAATGAGGTAGGACCCATAAGGAGGTCACTACTGTCCACAGGCAGGAGGTGGGAACTCCAAGGGATGGACCAGACGGAGACTGCTTCACCTCCCAGAGCAGGCTGGGCCCATTAGCAGTTCCTCTGGGGGCTGGGGCTGAGCACACTGAACAGTGTCACCTTCTTATCTCACTTTCTGCCCAGCCTCTCAGGGATGACACAGCTAGTCTCCACCAGCTCTTCCTTTCTCACAGGGTGGTGAGAAGAGTGTGCACTTTCAGCAAGTTCATTTGTTTCTGTGGTTTGGGAGTTTATTTGAAGTTCCCAAAGACACAGTGGTGGATGTGTGCCAAAATGTTTCGACAACAGTGTGGAATGCATGAGATATGGCCAGAATAGGACAGGGTTGTTCTCTTTTCTTTTTCCAAGTACACTAAAACCTTGGATTGCAAGTAGCTTGTTCTGTGAGAGTTGCACAAGACGAGCAAATACTTCTAATAAATTTTAACTTGATAAATGAGCGACGTCTTGCAATACGAGTAGTATGTGACGCTGAATGTCCATCACATGATCACAACTGAGCCAATGGTTCCTCTCTCTCTCTCTCCCTCTCTCTCTCTCTCTCTCTTGTTTGCTGTGGGATTGTGGGTAATTGTCTCCCACGCTCAGATGTTCAGTCTCAGGCCGCGCAGTGTTTGGCAGGAATCAGTGATTTTTCAGAACGTTGGAAGGTGCCCATGACTGGAACTAGTGTATTTTTGTCCCTTCAAAGCACCTGCGGACAGTCCTTTGTTTTTCTAAACAAGAGTAAGCTTGGCTTGGCTTCCTTCTAGATCAGGCTGCCTGCAGATATAGACCCTTTCCTCTGCTGCCTTATTGCCTATTATGCTAACTATAGTATATGACAAGAGTTTATTAATACTGCATTGTAGTCAACATCTGTGCAAGCATATACAATGGCCCCTGTGCAGAAAAAGATTCCATTGAGCCAACAGATAACAGTGATTCCATTAGTGGTAGTGAAAGCCGTCCTACATAACAACCCTCCTCTGTCATCTCCCTCACACCAGTCATGAAGGTTTTCAAAGGTAAGTGGAGGTTGATTTGTTTGTTTTTCTTTATATGTTGTATTTTGTTGATTATTTTGTATTATACTACAGTATTGTAATCATTTTTATATGAATTTTGTGTTGTGGAATGAATCATCTGGTTTTCCATTCTTTCTTATGGAGAAATTCGCTTTGATATACAAGTGCTTTGGATTACAAGCATGTTTCTGGAACCAACTCCTTTACTTATTAAGAATCATGTACTAAGATGGGGCGCCTGGGTGGCTCAGTTGGTTAAGTGTCGGACTCTTTTTTTTTTTTTTTTTATTTTTTAATATATGAAATTTACTGTCAAATTGGTTTCCATACAACACCCAGTGCTCATCCCAAAAGGTGCCCTCCTCAATACCCATCACCCACCCTGCCCTCCCTCCCACCCCCCATCAACCCTCAGTTTGTTCTCAGTTTTTAACAGTCTCTTATGCTTTGGCTCTCTC
This sequence comes from Panthera onca, assembly GCF_046562875.1. Lineage (NCBI taxonomy): Eukaryota > Metazoa > Chordata > Mammalia > Carnivora > Felidae > Panthera > Panthera onca. Next base: position 30,541,246 of record NC_138353.1, on the reverse strand, counting down.
CCACTCTAACCTCTTTTTTTTTTTTTTTTTTCCTTCCCCTCCCCCATGGGTTTCTGTTATGTTTCTCAGGATCCACATAAGAGTGAAACCATATGGTATCTGTCTTTCTCTGTATGGCTTATTTCACTTAGCATCACACTCTCCAGTTCCATCCATGTTGCTACAAAAGGCCATATTTCATTTTTTCTCATTGCCACGTAGTATTCCATTGTGTATATAAACCACAATTTCTTTATCCATTCATCAGTTGATGGACATTTAGGCTCTTTCCATAATTTGGCTATTGTTGAGAGTGCCGCTATAAACATTGGGGTACAGGTGCCCCTATGCATCAGTACTCCTGTATCCCTTGGATAAATTCCTAGCAGTGCTATTGCTGGGTCATAGGGTAGGTCTATTTTTAATTTTCTGAGGAACCTCCACACTGCTTTCCAGAGCGGCTGCACCAATTTGCATTCCCACCAATAGTGCAAGAGGGTTCCTGTTTCTCCACATCCTCTCCAGCATCTATAGTCTCCTGATTTCTTCATTTTGGCCACTCTGACTGGCGTGAGGTGGTATCTGAGTGTGGTTTTGATTTGTATTTCCCTGATAAGGAGCGACGTTGAACATCTTTTCATGTGCCTGTTGGCCATCCGGATGTCTTCTTTAGAGAAGTGTCTATTCATGTTTTCTGCCCATTTCTTCACTGGGTTATTTGTTTTTCGGGTGTGGAGTTTGATGAGCTCTTTATAGATTTTGGATACTAGCCCTTTGTCCGATGTGTCATTTGCAAATATCTTTTCCCATTCCGTTGGTTGCCTTTTAGTTTTGTTGGTTGTTTCCTTTGCTGTGCAGAAGCTTTTTATCTTCATAAGGTCCCAGTAATTCACTTTTGCTTTTAATTCCCTTGCCTTTGGGGATGTGCCGAGTAAGAGATTGCTACGGCTGAGGTCAGAGAGGTCTTTTCCTGCTTTCTCCTCTAAGGTTTTGATGGTTTCCTGTCTCACATTCAGGTCCTTTATCCATTTTGAGTTTATTTTTGTGAATGGTGTGAGAAAGTGGTCTAGTTTCAACCTTCTGCATGTTGCTGTCCAGTTCTCCCAGCACCATTTGTTAAAGAGACTGTCTTTTTTCCATTGGATGTTCTTTCCTGCTTTGTCAAAGATGAGTTGGCCATACGTTTGTGGGTCTAGTTCTGGGGTTTCTATTCTATTCCATTGGTCTATGTGTCTGTTTTTATGCCAATACCATGCTGTCTTGATGATGACAGCTTTGTAGTAGAGGCTAAAGTCTGGGATTGTGATGCCTCCTGCTTTGGTCTTCTTCTTCAAAATTACTTTGGCTATTCGGGGCCTTTTGTGGTTCCATATGAATTTTAGGATTGCTTGTTCTAGTTTCGAGAAGAATGCTGGTGCAATTTTGATTGGGATTGCATTGAATGTGTAGATAGCTTTGGGTAGTATTGACATTTTGACAATATTTATTCTTCCAATCCATGAGCAGGGAATGTCTTTCCATTTCTTTATATCTTCTTCAATTACCTGCATAAGCTTTCTATAGTTTTCAGCATACAGATCTTTTACATCTTTGGTTAGATTTATTCCTAGGTATTTTATGCTTCTTGGTGCAATTGTGAATGGGATCAGTTTCTTCATTTGTCTTTCTGTTGCTTCATTGCTAGTGTATAAGAATGCAACTGATTTCTGCACATTGATTTTGTATCCTGCAACTTTGCTGAATTCATGTATCAGTTCTAGCAGACTTTTGGTGGAGTCTATCGGATTTTCCATGTATAATATCATGTCATCTGCAAAAAGCGAAAGCTTGACTTCATCTTTGCCAATTTTGATGCCTTTGATTTCCTTTTGTTGTCTGATTGCTGATGTTAGAACTTCCAGCACTATATTAAACAACAGCGGTGACAGTGGGCATCCCTGTCGTGTTCCTGATCTCAGGGAAAAAGCTCTCAGTTTTTCCCCGTTGAGGATGATGTTAGCTGTGGGCTTTTCATAAATGGCCTTTATGATCTTTAAGTATGTTCCTTCTATCCCGACTTTCTCAAGGGTTTTTATTAAGAAAGGGTGCTGGATTTTGTCAAAGGCCTTTTCTGCATTGATTGACAGGATCATATGGTTCTTCTCTTTTTTTTTGTTAATGTGATGTATCACGTTGATCGATTTGCGAATGTTGAACCAGCCCTGCATCCCAGGAATGAATCCCACTTGATCATGGTGAATAATTCTTTTTATATGCTGTTGAATTCGATTTGCTAGTATCTTATTAAGAATTTTTGCATCCATATTCATCAGGGATATTGGCCTGTAGTTCTCTTTTTTTACTGGGTCTCTGTCTGGTTTAGGAATCAAAGTAATACTGGCTTCATAGAATGAGTCTGGAAGTTTTCCTTCCCTTTCTATTTCTTGGAATAGCTTGAAAAGGATAGGTATTATCTCTGCTTTAAATGTCTGGTAGAACTCCCCTGGGAAGCCATCTGGTCCTGGACTCTTATTTGTTGGGAGATTTTTGATAACCGATTCAATTTCTTCGCTGGTTATGGGTCTGTTCAAGCTTTCTATTTCCTCCTGATTGAGTTTTGGAAGAGTGTGGGTATTTAGAAATTTGTCCATTTCTTCCAGGTTGTCCAATTTGCTGGCATATAATTTTTCATAGTATTCCCTGATAATTGTTTGTATCTCTGAGGGATTGGTTGTAATCATTCCATTTTCATTCATGATTTTATCTATTTGGGTCATCTCCCTTTTCTTTTTGAGAAGCCTGGCTAGAGGTTTGTCAATTTTGTTTATTTTTTCAAAAAACCAACTCTTGGTTTTGTTGATCTGCTCTACAGTTTTTTTAGATTCTATATTGTTTATTTCTGCTCTGATCTTTATTATTTCTCTTCTTCTGCTGGGTTTAGGCTGCCTTTGCTGTTCTGCTTCTATTTCCTTTAGGTGTGCTGTTAGATTTTGTATTTGGGATTTTTCTTGTTTCTTGAGATAGGCCTGGATTGCAATGTATTTTCCTCTCAGGACTGCCTTCGCTGCATCCCAAAGCGTTTGGATTGTTGTATTTTCATTTTCGTTTGTTTCCATATATATTTTAATTTCTTCTCTAATTGCCTGGTTGACCCACTCATTCGTTAGTAGGGTGTTCTTTAACCTCCATGCTTTTGGAGGTTTTCCAGACTTTTTCCTGTGGTTGATTTCAAGCTTCATAGCATTGTGGTCTGAAAGTATGCATGGTATAATTTCAATTCTTGTAAACTTATGAAGGGCTGTTTTGTGACCCAGTATATGATCTATCTTGGAGAATGTTCCATGTGCACTCGAGAAGAAAGTATATTCTGTTGCTTTGGGATGCAGAGTTCTAAATATATCTGTCAAGTCCATCTGATCCAATGTATCATTCAGGGCCCTTGTTTCTTTATTGACTGTGTGTCTAGATGATCTATCCATTTCTGTAAGTGGGGTGTTAAAGTCCCCTGCAATGACCACATTCTTATCAATAAGGTTGCTTATGTTTATGAGTAATTGTTTTATATATCTGGGGGCTCGGGTATTCGGCGCATAGACATTTATAATAGTTAGCTCTTCCTGGTGGATAGACCCTGTGATTATTATATAATGCCCTTCTTCATCTCTTGTTACAGCCTTTAATTTAAAGTCTAGTTTGTCTGATATAAGTATGGCTACTCCAGCTTTCTTTTGGCTTCCAGGAGCATGATAAATAGTTCTCCATCCCCTCACTCTCAGTCTAAAGGTGTCCTCAGATCTAAAATGAGTCTCTTGTAGACAGCAAATAGATGGGTCTTGTTTTTTTATCCATTCTGATACCCTATGTCTTTTAGTTGGCGCATTTAATCCATTTATATTCAGTGTTATTATAGAAAGATATGGGTTTAGAGTCATTGTGATGTCTGTATGTTTTATGCTTGTAGTGATGTCTCTGGTACTTTGTCTCACAGGATCCCCCTTAGGATCTCTTGTAGGGCTGGTTTCGTGGTGACAAATTCCTTCAGTTTTTGTTTGTTTGGGAAGACCTTTATCTCTCCTTCTATTCTAAATGACAGACTTGCTGGATAAAGGATTCTCGGCTGCATATTTTTTCTGTTTAGCACACTGTAGATATCGTGCCAAGCCTTTCTGGCCTGCCAAGTTTCAAAGGAGAGATCAGTCACGAGTCTTATAGGTCTCCCTTTATATGTGAGGGCACGTTTATCCCTTGCTGCTTTCAGAATTTTCTCTTTATCCTTGTATTTTGCCAGTTTCACTATGATATGTCGTGCAGAAGATCGATTCAAGTTACGTCTGAAGGGAGTTCTCTGTGCCTCTTGGATTTCAATGCCTTTTTCCTTCCCCAGTTCAGGGAAGTTCTCAGCTATAATTTGTTCAAGTACCCCTTCAGCACCTTTCCCTCTCTCTTCCTCCTCTGGGATACCAATTATGCGTATATTATTTTTTTTTAGTGTATCACTTAGTTCTCTAATTTTCCCCTCATACTCCTGGATTTTTTTATCTCTCTTTCTTTCAGCTTCCTCTTTCTCCATAACTTTATCTTCTAGTTCACCTATTCTCTCCTCTGCCTCTTCAAGCCGAGCCATCGTGGTTTCCATTTTGTTTTGCATTTCGTTTAAAGCGTTTTTCAACTCCTCGTGACTGTTCCTTAGTCCCTCGATCTTTGTGGTAAGAGATTCTCTGCTGTCCTGTATACTGTTTTCAAGCCCAGCGATTAATTTTATGACTATTATTCTAAATTCACTTTCTGTTATATTATTTAAATCCTTTTTGATCAGTTCATTAGCGGTTGTTATTTCCTGGAGATTCTTCTGAGGGGAATTCTTCCGTTTGGTCATTTTGGAGAGTCCCTGGCGTGGTGAGGACCTGCAGTGCACTTCCCCTGTGCTGTGGTGTATAACTGGAGTTAGTGGGCGGGGCCGCAGTCCGACCCGATGTCTGCCCCCAGCCCACTGCTGGGGCCACAGTCAGACTGGTGTGTGCCTTCTCTTCCCCTCTCCTAGGGGCGGGATTCACTGTGGGGTGGCGTGTCCCGTCTGGGCTACTTGCACACTGCCAGGCTTGTGTTGCTGGGGATCTGGCGTATTAGCTGGGGTGGGTAGGCAAGGTGCACGGGGGCTGGAGGGGCAGGCTTAGCTCGCTTCTCCTTAGGTGATCCACTTCAGGAGGAGCCCTGTGGCAGCGGGAGGGAGTCAGATCCGCTGCCGGAGGTTTGGCTCCGCAGAAGCACAGAGTTGGGTGTTTGCGCGGAGCGAGCAAGTTCCCTGGCAGGAACTGGTTCCCTTTGGGATTTTGGCTGGGGGATGGGCGGGGGAGATGGCGCTGGCGCCTTTGTTCCCCGCCAAGCTGAGCTCTGCCGTCCGGGGGCTCGGCAGCTCTCCCTCCCTTTGTCCTCCAGCCTTCCCGCTTTCCGCGCAGAGCTGTTAACTTCTGACCTCCCAGACGCTAAGTCGCGCTTGCTGTCGGAACACAGTCCGTCCGGCCCCTCCGCTTTTGCCAGCCAGACTCGGGGGCTCTGCTTGGCCGGCGAGCCGCCCCTCCGCCCCGGCTCCCTCCCGCCAGTCCGTGGAGCGCGCACCGCCTCGCCGCCCTTCCTACCCTCTTCCGTGGGCCTCTGGTCTGCGCTTGACTCCGGAGACTCCCTTCTGCTAATCCTCTGGCGGTTTTCTGGGTTCTTTAGGCAGGTGTAGGTGGAATCTAAGTGATCGGCAGGACGCGCTGTGAGCCCCGCGTCCTCCTACGCCGCCATCTTCCGGAACCAAATCAAGTGTCGGACTCTTGATTTCAGCTCAGGTCATGATCTCATCGTTCGTGAGATGGAGCCCCGTGTCAGGCTCTGCACTGACAGCTACCTGGGATTGTCTCTCTGCCCCTCCCCTGCTCTCTCTCTCTCAAAATAAATAAACTTAAAAAAAAAAAAACTGAGAAAAAGTGATATTTAATCTAAACACAAACATCTGGGACTAATGGAGAATACTGAGGTACTGTGAGACTTGGAAAGAGGGAAATATTTTTGCGTAGGGGGCACTCAAATCAGATCACAAAGGTGATCTGTGCATGGAAGTTGCAAGGATAATCTTCTTTTCATGAATTCATCCACCATCCATCCATCCTCCATCCATCCATCCATCCATCCAACATCCATCCATCCATCTTCCATCCATCCATCTATCCATCCATCCATTAATTTATTCATCAGCCAACATTTATCTCCTATGTGGATAAACAGACAAAGCCCCTGGTGTCTGTTTTAAATTAGGTCTAATACCCATATGCTCTCTTGACTTCACACCACACCTGTTTGCAAAGAATCTCCAGACTGAATATGAATTCAGGTGCTTCTGGTTGACAGAGAAATGAGATGGCCCTGCTTTCTCAACAGAGTCCAGCCCTGGACTCTGCAATTTTCTATCACATGTTCAGAATATAGCTTCCTTTCATGGCTGCTTAATTATTATGGCCCAGAAGACCATAATACTAAATTAAAGTGAACTATAATTGCTCTGCCAGTTTTCACATCTGCCAGAATTCAGCCGATAACAACAGGATTCCATGAGCACCTCCAAGTAAGAATTTGCTGTCGGTGACAGGGGGAAGAAATAATAATAATAATAAAAAAAAAAACCCTTTTCTTTCCACATTTGCCCCGAAGCCAGGCTGACATAACAGAAATGGAAAACAGTTGGCACAGGCATAAAATTCTATGACAAAAGGAAACTTGTGAAATAGAAAAATGAATTTCTTGGGGGAAAAACATAACTTCCACTGACAGCACTGTATTTAGGAAAAGAATTCTGTAGTCCGAGGATATTAAGGTCATTAAAAATAGCAGGGTTATTTTGGGGGAAGGGGATGGAGGTTCTTAATAACCTACTTCCCCCTCCACCCCCACAACATTCTCCTTCAAATCTATATTAAAGTTAATCATCAATTGAAAGCCAGAAATGATATTGGAAAATCATTCTTTTACAAACGGAAACTATTATAATTTAAAAGGGTGCAAATGAAACCATACATTTTCAGAAGGAGATCAATGAAAAGCACTTTATTAGAAAATATAAATCACTTTTTAATTTCAGATGCAACAAGAAAAGAACTCATTTTTTCAGTTTCATTGAAATTGATTGGTACACCTGCAGAGAAAAGCAGCTTTATCATCTCGTTATCAGCCAATTAATATGCAGGTCTAAATGTGAATACTATTCCAGTTAACTAGAAATGGATGATTTTATTGAAGTCTTAATAGACTAGGAAAAGCTGCCTTCCACCCTGCTAAATGAGGTCAGTTGAGAAAAAAAAAAAAATCAGAAGTGTGTAACTTGGGATGGGTGGAATCTAAAACAATTTCTCTAACGCTCTGGACCACAGAGAAAAAGAAGCAGAGTGACATGTCTGAAAGCAGACGGACCTGTTATATGGAAGAAAAATCAGAATACTGAGTTTCCTTTCAACTGAAAAAGAGGACCATTTGGGTTTGATTCTGAAGTCTGACATTCTCACTATTCAAACCCCGACAGTCCTTACTTCTTAGCCTCATCTCCATTTTAATCTCAGAGCAAGAAGAACTACAACATAGATGGAATCTATTTACCATGCTCCCATTCCTCCCTTTCTGTGCTCTTTTTCTGCCTTCAGATGTTCTCTCAAACACACCCAGCATCCTCAACTTCTCTCCCTTTCCTCTACCAAAACAGCGGAGTGCCCTTGAAATAAACTAATTCACACTAAAATATAATTGGCCGATAAAGAGTTACCATAGCAATAATATTTTAAAAGACTATAATGTTTAAAAGAGTATCATCTAAAGCAGGTTCAGCAAACTTTTTCTGTAAAGGGTCAGATCATAAATGTTTTCCACTGTGCTGGCCACAGGGTCTCTGTTGCAAGTATTCAACCCCACCATTATAATGTGAAAGCAGACACAGACCATAAACAAATGGTGTGCCTGTGTCCCAATAAAACTATTTACAAAGCAGGATGAGGGCTAAATTTGGCTTGTGGGCTGCAGTTTGCCAATCCCTTATTTAAAGCAAAGGGACTCTAAATATGGAATGTCAGGTGTTAAGGAAGCGTTGCAGGGAGAGATTATTTTTAAGTGATTCGAAGAGTTCATTTAAATGGTCAGAAGACCTCTCTGGCATTCTTCAACCACTTTTGATTTTCTTGAAATTCACTTCTTCCTTCCTTCCTTCCTTCCTTCCTTCCTTCCTTCCTTCCTTCCTTTTTAGCTTTTTTTTTTAACGTTTATTTATTTTTGAGACAGAGAGAGGCAGAGCATGAACGGGGGAGGGTCACAGAGAGGGAGACACAGAATCTGAAACAGGCTCCAGGCTCTGAGCTGTCAGCACAGAGCCCGACGCGAGGCTCGAACTCACGGACCACAAGATCATGACCTGAGCCTAAGTCGGCCACTCAACCGACTGAGTCACCCAGGTGCCCCCCTTCTTTCCTTTATCCATCCTTTCAGGTTTCAAGCCTGTGGAAAAAAAATGCTCATCCCTTCCGTCAAGAGATTTTTAATCAAGAACAACTCTGCCCATTGCATGGAGTCAGGGGCAACAATCATCTCTTGTGATGCTCATTCTGAGTCCCTGCTAACACTCCTGTAGCTGGTTTCAGTGGGGCACCTTCTGACAGAGTCACTTTTTTTTAACATCTTTTTTTTTTTTTTTTTTAATATTTAGAAAGAGAGAGAGAGAGAGAGAGCGAGCATGCAGGGGAGGGACACAGAGAGAGAGAGAATGTTAAGGAGGTTCCATGCTCAGCGTGGAGTCCAACTTGGAGCTCAGTCCCACGACCGAGTGATCATGTCCTGAGCTGAAATCAAGAGTCAGATGCTCAACCAGCTGAGCCACCTGGGCACCCTTGATGGAGGCACTTTCTGTGAAATTAGGAAAGGCTAGTTCCAAGTGCAGGAAATAGGCTTTGTTGCTGGAATATTACAGATGCGCCTAAGACCATGAGACCCATTTCCTACACTTGAATCAGTACTTACAGACCAATGTGAACTTTGTCCTTCGGTAGTTAATTGGCAGGACACTCCCAAGATACTGCTATTATTCTGAAAGTTAAAAAAAAAAATGCAGACCATATGGAATGCTATTTGTTTATTGGGAAATGTTTTATGACGATTTTTTGAACTTATTAATGTAGATAATACATTATAGAATGTGCAGAAAATAAAGAAATGAAACGAATCTCTAATGCTAATTCCCTAGTACAATGTAGCAAGTGCCTGGCATAGTAGCTGGCACATACTAGGTGCCCAGAAAGTATCTGTTGAATGCATGAATAAATGTATATTTCCTTTTGAAAATCCAAGGAGTGGCAACTCTTTATCTTCTCATTTTTGGAAAATAGCCAATAGCCCTTTTAAGTCCCGTGTGTTGATGTGATAGATTAGCAACACTCACAACACTGCTCCTGACCATAATGAGGTCTGACCATAAAATATCAGGAACAACTGGGCTGGCAATGGGGAGGTTTGGATTCTAGACTCAGCTCTGACATTAATGCACTTTGCAATCTTGGGAATCCATCCATGCATCCATCGTGGCAAACAAGGGAGACGTGGTCCCAGGGCTTCTGGAGTTTATAGTCTGGGAAGAGAGCAGACATTGGTTTTTCAGTGGGGATGATGTGGGGTAGGATTGGAAACTCTAAGAAGTGAAGGATCTCAATTTCTTCATCTGTAAAGCAAAAGATGCGCTGGATGGTTCTCAAGATCCCATCCAGTTCTGCCACGGTGTGACTGTGGGTTTATTGTTGCTTTTGGTTAGAAAACAAGTTTTGAAACCGATCGGTTTCACCTTGCATGGATGCCTGATGTAGATCTGGCTCACAGCTTTCTAGAGGGAGTTAGCATGCTAGTTATCATGACCCCCATCTTCAGATGTCTTTCCCTTGGTGCTCCAGGAGGAAGCTTCAGGATGGTTTCTGAAGGGCAATGATTATATGGAGCTAGCATTGCTGTCTGTTGTGTACAAAAAATTCCTTACATCATTAAGGGACTGCTGACCCATCTAACAGCTTGGACACTGTAAGTGGTGCTTAGATGTTAGCCATGATCAGATGGCCTGTTTTCATCATGTGAGGGCTATACATGGTGCAATCCTGACTACTGGTCTGAGTGCTTAAAAGCTAGCACCACAGCTTGTTAAAATGGGACATGTAGATTCATAGATGTTTGGGCATCATCTCTAGCTAGAAGGAATGCTCCTCTGGTCCCTTTTCGGGGCCCCCCAAGTCCAGTTGTTGACACATTGCTTAAATGAGAGGACCATTTTGGCTTTGCATGGTTGCAACTTTGGGTTTCACAAGAGACTCTCTAATTACTATAGCTGTGTGAGTTCGGATAAGTCATTTATCTTCCTGGAACTCAATTTTCCAATGTTTCTAGTGAAAAGGTTCAATGAAATCATCACAGAATCACCTTATACCACTGAAGTTCTTAAATTCTAGAAGTGACCCCAAACAGTGACCCCATCTTCCCATTTCAAAAGTAACTTAGCATATAGACCAGAAATACGGAATGTCTGTGTCTCAGGATGGGATAAGTAGTGGGTTTAATTCTTATTTTTTTAATTCTTACTTTTTAAATCTTTTAGAAGTAAGCTCTAGTCCCAATGTGGGACTTGAGTTCATCACCCCAAGATCAAAAGTCACATGCTCTACCAGCTGAGCCAGCCAGGAGCCCCTGAGTTTAATTTTTAAATTAATTTTTAAAATGTTATTCATAAAAGTAATCCCAATCAATGCTGAAATTTTGAAAACCAAAGAAAGCAATGCTAAAAATATCATGTGTGTGTGTGTGTATGTGTGTGTGTGTATATATATATATATATATATATATATATATATATATTCAGATCATTGTGTCATTACCCCACCCAAAGAGAACCGCTGCACATATAGATAAATCTATGTTTATTGATAAATCATACCTACTTTGTGTATAGGTAGGAACAAATAGCACAAAGCTTTAAAAAATGAAGTTATGCCCTACATGCCTCATAACATTTTACTTGGCAATGTATTGTGAATTTTTCTAATATTTACTTTTCTACTGATTTTTGTAAAACAGGATTTTTGTAAAAGACTGCAAGGTGTTCTGTTGGGTGTCTACAGACAAGAGCAATACTTCCAGATCCAGCTTTCCCATTTTATACCGCAAAACAGCCAGTGCACACACAGTCCGTGAAACTGCACACCATCCCATCTCCTTCTTTCTGCTCCCCCCTTCTCTTTTTCCTCTTCCTTTCTTCCTTTTTTCTTCCTTTTACTGTTTCTTTCTCTCCTTCAACTTTCTCCTCTTCCTCCTTTTCTATACCTTGATCTTTCTCTTCTTTGGATGTTATAATTCGGCTGGTTGTTTGCAAAGATGTCAGGCCAGTAGAGAGAGAGAGAAAAGAGAGAGAGACAGAGTGTGTGTGTGTGTGTGTGTGTGTGTGTGCGTGTGTTGGTGCCTACACTTCTGGCCTTGAGTCTGCTGAGGCACTAATAGCACATCTTGGAGATACTCTGAAGGTCAGTCAGTCCTTAGGAAGTCATGACCTCATTGGAGATATTCAAAGTGGTTGATACAAGACAGTTTTTTTTTCCTTCTTTGGATTAGAGATGTACAGGATTGAACTGGGTCATTTCAAGTAATGAGTTCCCTGTTAGTGGTTGCATTCAAGCAGAAGCTGATTGACTACTTATTATAGGCGTTGTAGTGTTCCAAGGCCAAAAAAAAAAAAAAAAAAAAATCAGGTCTCAGCTAAAAATTCTCATCATGGACCAGATTTGCCCTGAAGCTTCCCCCAGACATTTCAGTGTGGCTATCCCTCTAGGTTAGATTTAATGATTACCAACTCCTTCCAAGTATGAGATTCTCTGATTCAATGACTCTGTAACATAGGCTTTCATTGAAGGTGCTAGTATTTAACTTCCTGAAATTGATGCTGGTAAAAAACTCAGACGAGAAAGAAAGTTTAACTATTTGCAAATAATGAGATTTAGTTTGTCTGGGAATTTTAATTGTTTAGAGTTTCCCTACTCCTCATTTCTATGGATACGTGATGGAATGTCTTAATGACAAAAACATTAAAGGACATATGTGAGGCATGTAAGGAAAGCCACACACACACATTCCAGATGGACAGATGTTAGTTTCTACCTGCATGCTTGAACAAGCTACTAGGGCCTGTATGGAATGTCACGCTAAAGACCCTTTAAATGCCTTGACTGAGCAATTTGGCCGTACCCCATTTTCTCATTTCAAAATGTTTCAGGTTCCCTTTGCTCCGTGAAATGCATGAAAGCTGCTTCTGGCCACAGAGACTAATGTGCTGTCCCTTTTATCTCCAAAACGGGCTCCCAATTGGTTCCAGGGAAAGTGATTTCCCCAAAACTGGCTGCCAGCTGTAATTGGCTTATATGTGACCCATCCATTTCCACATGCTTGTTAGAGCTGGGTGCCAGGGTCTCCTCAGTCCCTCCCAGGCAGCTGGACAGGGGCAGGAAATACTAGCAGGCATGCTGATAGAACCCCTGGAGTTGAGTGGCTTACTGTATGTACTGCAAGACCTGTTGGATGGAGTGGGTCCAATATGGAGACTGCCTTTGAAACCAGAAATACACTGAAAAACACTGGAGGAAAGAAGACTGTATCTTTCCTCTCTTCTTACATTCCTTTCCCCCTCATTTCCTCCCTCTGTCTGCAGTCCAGAGGCAGCAGTAAGAAATTGTACAAAATAGAGTCACATTGCTTGCCTTTGAACGTGGCTTTGTACCTAATGACTCTATGACCTTGGGCAGGCTTCTCAGAATCTCAGTGCCTCAGTCTCCTCCCCTGTAAAATGGGACAATGGTACCTTCTATATAGTGTTGTTGAGGACTGAGCCTATTAATGTAAATAGAGCACATCAGACCATGCCTGGCAAGTCATGAGGGCTATGTATGTATTTGCTAATATTTGATTCAAGGAACCTAATACCTACTGTGAATCGAGCGCAGGCTGGATGCTGGGCTCAAGTGATGGTAACCCTTGAGAGCTTCACTCAACAGAGCCCTGGGGAGACCTGATAGGCTTTTGCCTTTCCTCGTGATCCTCCCTTCCAATATTTCTTCCTACCTTTCTTCCTTTACGTATTGGTTTCCTGTTGCTGCTATAACAAATGATCACAAACATACTGGCTTAAAACGACACAAACTTATTACCTTACAGTTCTGTAGGCCAGAAGTCTCACTGGACTAAGAAGTCAAAGTGTTGGTAGGGTTGTGTTCTTTCTGGATACTCTAGGAGAGTTTGTTTCCTTGTCTTATCTGGCTTCTAGAGACTAATCCCATTCCTTGGCTCACACCCCCCCCTTCATATCACTCTGACTTCTGCTTCCCTTGCCACATCTTCTCTTACTCTCCTTGTCTCCCTCCTTCCCATGTAAGGACCCTTGTGACTGCATTAGGCCATTTCCGTAATCCTGGATAATCGGTCCATCTCAAGTTCCTTGAACTCATCATATTCGCAAAGTCCCTTTTGTCATATAAGATAGCGTATTCTCAGGTTCTAATATTAGGACATGGACATGAGAGGGTCTGTTATTAAGCGAGCCACATTTCTTTTCTCCCTCCCTTCCTTCTGAAATTGCTTGTCCTATTCATAAATGTCCTTGATGTGGTGTGGGGCATCAGGGGACCTTGGTTCCAGGCCTGACACTACATCAACTTGCCTTGCAGGTGACCTTGGGTAAGAATCCACCCATGTCTGTAGCACAAGGGATTGAACTAGTGTATTAGCCGAAGTTTTCCAGAGAAACAGAACCAACAGGAAATATATATAAAATAAACTATATACATTTCATTATGAGGCATGGATTGGTGAGATTATGGAGGCTGAGAAGTCTCACAATCCGCCATGTGCAAGCTGGAGGGAAGCCAGTGGTAATTCAACCTACGTCTGAAGGCCTGAAAACAGAGGAGCCAATATTATGTATAAATCCAGTCCAAGGGCAGACGTCTGATGTCCCAGCTCAAACAGGTGGGCGGGAAGGGAATGGAATCCTCCCTTCCTCTGCTTTTGGTCCACTCAGGCCCTCCATAGATTAGATGATAACCATCCCCATTGGGGAGGGCAATATACTTCATGGAGACTAAGGACTCAAAAGTTAATGTCATCCGGAAACAAACCCAGAAAAACGTTTAATCTGGGCACCCCCTGGCCCAGTCAGTTTGGCACACAAAATTAATTATCATAACTTGTTATGCAGTGCCCAACTTCAGACGAACAAAAACCACCACTCCCTTGATTTTCTTTTAATGGATCTGATTAAATCAGCCTGATTCTGATGCCACGGAGCCCTGCCCCTTGCTGTTTGGTGGGAAATTCACTCTACCTGTTGGAGTTTTCCTTGTTCCTTGTGTTCAAGGCCTGTGGTATCTCAGAATGTACACCCATCAGGGAAGCTGCTCTGGTTTCCACACCATGGGTCTCCAGTGCCATGTCGGGGATGCCCATTCTCTCAGCCTGTAAGGTTCCCATTAGGTGCCATACTTGCAGCTGGAACACTTTAGTGGCCAGTCCCCAGTCATCCAGGGTGCAACTTAAGGCTTCACCACCTGAAGGAACAGGATCTGACGACTCACTGCCTTCCATCCTGTCCCCAGTCTGGGGATTCTCTCCTCAGTACTTCCCTCCTGCTATGCTTGGTGTGATCTTGTCAAAATCTTTTTACAAAATCCAGGAAGAGAAGTGTCTCGTGGACAACTGTAGCTTTGGGCTTTCCAACATCGACCCCTGAAGCAAAACGATCTACTGTCATAGACTGTATGGTGCCCCCTAAATTCGTATATTGAAACCTAATCCCCAATGTGATGGTATTAGGAAGTGGGGCTTTGGGGAGGTGATTAAGTCATGAGGGTGGAGCCCTCAGGAATGGGATTAGTGCCCTTATAAAAGTATCCCGATGGAGTTCTCTTTCCCCTTCTGCTACGTGAGGACACAGCCAAGAGACAGCCATCTATGAATTACGAGATGGGTCCTCACCAGATGTGGAATCTGGAGGCACCTTGTCTTCAACTTCCCTGCCTCCAAAAGTGTGAGAAATAAGTTTCTATTGCTTATAAGCCACCCAGTAGGGTTTTCTGTTATAACAGCCAATCAGATGAAGACCTGCTTGGAGAAAATAGAAACTGAACAAAGTACAGGTACTGGATCCAGTACAGGTACTGGATCACTAGATTATCCTGTCCCCAATGGCCTTCCGAAGGTTTTCCACAGAGACCCGTGCTTCCTTAGAGCAGAGGTCAAATTACGGAAGTTCTGGGTCTGCCTTCCTCACCTCAACCAGGGTAGTGCTCTGATGCAAGTTTCATATATTGCAGATTCTCCTAGGATTTTATTTAAAAGAAGGATTCTATGGTTTAAAAATATTTGCAACCACTGGAGTAGATGATCACCAGAGCCCCTGTCAGTTCTAAGGGGTATACTTTTTGTACTTTCCAGCAAATTCAGCAGCCTTATGAAGGAATCACTTATTCTCTATCATCTGCCTTTCTATTTAACCAGAATCCCCTGTTAATAAAAGTGTCTATACAACATATCCACAGCACAATAACCTTTGTTCATAGCAATGCAGTATGTGACCTTGGGAAACATAAAGCTTTGTATGTTTCTCTCTCTTTTTTTATTACGTGTTCTTAGACCTAGAATTATTTCTTCAAAGGGGATGAACACTTAAGTGCAACAGAATACACACACACACACACATACATGTATGTATGTAAAATGTATCATATGGTCATGGCAGAAAACTTAGAAAACACAGAGTAATATAAGAAGAAAATGGAGATGAGATAACTATTAATTCCAGCTTGGTTACTAACATGTTGGGGTATATTTAAAAAAATCATGTGCACAGTGTGTTTGTTCACAAATATTAAAACAAAATAAGGGTCATTGAATCTTTGTAGTTTTATGTTGACGTTTCCATATGACATCTCTTGTTTTAATTTTCTTGTCTTAATTGTTAATTTTTACATTTGTATTAAATTTTTAATGTTTATTTTTTTATTTTTGAGAGAGAGAGAGAGTCAGAGCATGAGTGGAGGAGGGTCAGAGAGAGAGGGAGACACAGAATCTGAAGCAGGCTCCAGACTCCAAGCTGTCAGAGCAGAGCCTGATGTGGGGCTCGAACTCATGAACCGTGAAATCGTGAGCAGAGCTGAAGTCGGACGCTTAACTGACTGAGCCACCCAGGCGCCCCTTGTTTTAATTAAAACAAACAAACAAAACATGATTTAATGACTGCATAAGAGTCTATAAGATAGATGTGCCATAATTTCTTTACCAGTCTTCTTATTACTGGACATTTGAAATGTTTCTAACTTGCCATGATTATTAATATGCTTTTAAGGAACATAGCCATAAACAAATCTTTACTTACATTTCTAATTTTTTTAAGTTTACTTATTTATTTTTGAGAGAGAGAGAGAGCGAGCACACGAGTGAGCGAGCTCACACGGGGGAGGGGCAGAGAGAGAGGGAGAGAGAGCGAATCCCAAGCAGGCTCTGCACCATCAGCGCAGAGCCCAACTTGGAGCTTGAACTCGCGAATCATGAGATCATGACTTGAGCCAAAATCAAAAGTCACTTAACCGACTGAGCCACCCAGGCACCCCCTCTCAGTGTTTCTTGAGATAGCTTCAAAGGTGTGAATTTAGTGAATCAGATGGAAAGAAACCTTTTTTTTTTCCTTCTAAAGTTCTTGATATGTATTTCCTAAGTGTCTTCCACTATTTTAAACTCCCTTCAGCTCTGTTGGAATCTTGACTTCACCAAATCTTTATTAAAATTTTCTAATTGTTGAGTGATGTGTTAATCAGAGTTTCAGTGCTATACGAAATGTACTAGACTCTCCTTTACAATGTGACAACCTATATAGCTTTCAAATTAATGGAATATTCCAACATCTCCAGTAGAGAACTTTTTTTTTTCTGAAAAATAAAAGATGCAGAAATAAGAACAGGGCTAAAATAAGCCAGATATATAAAAATGGAGAAAGAGAAAAAAATAGTCTAGTCCTGATGTGACCCATCTTCCAGCTGCCTCTTTCTCTAACACACAGTGGTTGTGGGCGCTGTGGATTTTTTTACCAGGTTAGCAAAAACACCTGGGGGCTGATGGATAGGGTCTGTCCTGAAGGCACCAACGTTTAGAATGCAGCCCAGTGATTTTTCATTTGTTAACTCAGAGATTTAGGTTATGAGTCCATTGAGAAGGAGCCCGGGAAGCTGATCCATGAAACTGGCCCACTTCCCTGCATCCGGTGGCGGGACAGTGGAAGGTGTCATGTCCGCCCAGGAAAGAGGCCTTCTCCCCGTCTCGGAACTTGCATTAACTTCCTGGATCCCTTAGGAGGCTGTAGGGGCATCTTTTCTTTCCCCTCAGCCTTTAGAATGCCGATTCCAGGGATGGAGTTGAATCCCGGGGCTTCTGCTCTCTGCCTGGTTTGTGCGGCATGATACAATGTCTGCCAAATTTGTTTTAAAACCCTTTAGCATAGTGAGTGAGGGAGTGTGCGCGTGCGAGTTAACTTGCTTCGTGGTCAGGCCACCCGCACTCAGTGTGCACTGTGTGGCGTGGACAGCTGCCGTTCTGTCACAAAGAGCCGGACTCCAGAGGTGGCCACTGCATGTCCTTCTCCCGTCCCTTCCAGATCGCCAGCAACAGATTTGCTAATTAACACACTGGTATCAAAAAATGGATTTTTATTGGCAAATCTAGTGAGTGTTAATTAGCATGATGAATGTTTGAAATGAGCTTCAGGCATGCAACGTGGGCTACAGTAGGTAGGGTAGAGATATTCACCTTGTTTGCATGAACCTAGCAAGGCTTGTGGCTGTGCCTGTAGGAATGGTACCTGAACTATTGGGTCCTTAATCAGTTCTGTGTCTAGCCATTGGTTTAGGAGGGTCTCTTTTTTATTTAACATTTTTCTTTTAAAGTTTACTTATTTATTTTGAGAGAGAGAGAGAGAGAGAGAGAGAGAGAGTGAGAGAGAGAATCCCAGTATCAATGGGCAGCCCAATGTGGGGTTTGAACTCAAGAACTGCGAGGTCACGACCTGAGCTGAAGTCAAGAGTCAGATGCTTAACCGACCGAGCCACGAAGGTGGCCCTGGTTTAGGAGGATTTCTGAGGACATGGTTCTCACCAGTGATTGCAGATATCTGCCCTAATCTGCTTTGAGTAAACGTTCCCTATAGGGAAAGCTTGGGAGCACCTGAGAGGTCAGAAAGCCAGGCTTCATTACACCCCAGAACTGGTCATACGAGCTGCGTCGCCAGCGGATGTTTATTTAATTAATGTTGGCAGGTGTGACTGTTGGCAACCCAGGTCAATGGGATGAAGCTTCAGCTTTTCTTCTGCTAAATCAGGGATCACAGGGAAGCCAGTGCAGGGTTAGCGCGTATTAGGTAATGTCCGTCAGCTGTCTCTTTTCTCCCAAACTTGATGGCCAGCCATCTGTCCAAGATCTGCATCTGATTTGATTTAGGGAAACTCATCCGAGTTGTGGGAGCAATTCTGGTTTTTTCAACTTAATAAAAAGAAAAAAAAGAACAGAAAAGAGAAAGAAAGAGAGGGAGGGAGACAGGGAGGGAGAGAGAGGGAGAAAGACAGAAAAAAGAGGTTGACTATGGCTTTTTAGGCTTCTGTGTGTAATTTAAATTTTGATGGATCCCTTCAATGTTAGACATCCATAATGGATGTAATATGGTAAGACAAACAAAGAGAGCCTGTTCTGGAACACAGAGGCACTCGGTCCCTGGTGTGACTATGTCAAGTTACTGAAAGGCCATGCTGGCTGTGACACTGAGCTCCTCATTTGCATTTCTAACTGTGACCTGAGGGCTAGTCTGATGTATGAACAGGGAAGGTAGCTTTCCGAATGGTTTACCCACGACCTTTTCCTGTCACCTCCTTCTGAGAAGATGTTAGGAAAATTGTTCCGACTTGGCTGGTATGAAAGGCCAGGTTAGAGTAATAGGCTTGAAAAATTTCACAACATTTCTCCTGTTACACAATTAAATTCAGTGTCTGACATATAGTGAGTACCAATAAATGTTAAATGAATGGATAAAATTTATCTTTGAGTTTATTACGGAGCAAATCTATCTTTTTATCTGAATTTAAATATTTGTTTTCTTAAAGTCTGGAAAACATATTTGACAGTGTCCTATATTTCTTTTTTTTTTTTAATGTTTATTTTTGAGAGACAGAGAGAGAGAGAGACAGAATGTGAGTGGGGGAGGGGCAGAGAGAGAGAGGGAGACACAGAATGCAAAGCAGGCTCCAGGCTCTGAGCTGTCAGCACAGAGCCCAATGCAGGGCTCGAACCCATGAACCATGGCCTGAGTCGAAGTCAGACACTAAACCGACTGATTTTCTATACGTTACTCAATTCAACCCTCACGACAACTCAATTCTATTATTACCTTGATTTTAGATGAGGAAACCTTGATTTCAAAAGTTTAAGTGTTTTGACTAAAATCCCATAGCTAGGAAGTTAAAAAAAAATGTTGTTTTACTTGAAGGCAGACTGTCTGCCTCCAGATCGTCCTCTTAATCTCCAGTCACACTGCCTCTCTCTTTCTTAGGAATTATAAATGCCTTCATTCTATAATGTCATCTTAAAAGCATATATACATATTTTTTTTTTTTTTTTGAGAGCCTCTTCTTTTACAATACAGCCACTCGGAATCCCCTGTTCATCATTAGTGCTCAGATTGAAAAAGTCAGTCAGTGTCTGACCCTTAGCATCCCTGAAGATGAAATCTGTGGATGTCTGATTGTGATAACAAGAATGAGAACCACTTATGAGTGACTGCTGTGTACCGCACACTTCATACACATTACTGCTAGTCCTCGTAATCAACTCTGAATGACTATTATTTCATCATCCCTGTTTACCAATGAAGACAGTGAGGCTCACCGAGCTTACATAAGATTGTTTTGGGTCACATAGCCTACCTCTACTCAAACCGGGATTTGAACCTAGGTCTGGGAGATGCCCAAGTGTCTTATTCTAGACAGCGCCCAGGCCCACTCTTGGTGATACTATAGCACTGACAGGGGGCTATCGTGTTGGTTTCCTCTGGGAGACGTCTCTCTTGCAAGGCTTTCTAAGGAACACCGAGTCGAATCTGACAGCGTCCTGTCTGCTTGGAAGCAGTAGACATTTGCCACAGACCAACCTCTGCTAGGCTGTTTCTTTCCACCTTGGTTGGCTGTATTGTACTGATACAGTGAATCCCCCCATTAAGGGAAGGAAGGCCCAGCTAAGCCTCCAGGTGAAGCTGGGCAGACCCCAGTTATGTTCATCCTGACTTGGATTAGTACTCTTACCAGTAATAAAAAATTAATTTTAGCACTTGAGCTAATTGGGTTAAAAAAATGTGACACCCAAGCCAGAAATAAGCCTAATGAAGCCCATTAAATAATTTAATGATTACATAATTATGTTCATTTAAAATGCAGGAATTGATTACTCCCAAATTAATTTTACCATCTCTGTACTTTTTAGAGCACATTTATTTTGAACAAAATGAAGGATTAGTTTCATTTCTGATGGGCACTCTGCCATTAATAATCATGTCTCATTATAATGAGAAAATGTTGTGTTTTGAATAAGTTCATGTGACCATATATTTCCAGATAACAGACAAGCTTGTTCTGGGGAGAGATTTAAGCTATTGAAAGGGTCTTACTAATTTGAATCATAAAGTGAGTAAGTGGAGAACTGATGTGCTCAGAGAGCAGAGATGTGGATGGGAAAATCTGGTGCCATCCATCTAATTAGGGGCTGGATTGGGGTGTTCTGGAAGCTCCAAACCAGTTGCCAAATCAGGCATTATGGGATCAGAGAGGCTAAGAACGCTTCAGAGTAGATATCTACTGAATGCTTTTCTAGCATCTTTTCCTTTCTCTTTTCTAATGCCTTCTCACTTGTATTTGGGAGTCGCTCTCATTCTGAGGTACAAGATTCCCTCACAGCCTCCTGGAGTACAGCATACGATCTACCCAGCCACAGTGATTGGTAGAGCGGTGGTGAGCCTGTCGTCTAAGGCCGACCAATCAGAATGAATCTCAGGGCCATTTCAGGGGATCCTGGGACAAGACTCTCTTTCTTTTCCTTTGGCTGTGAAGCAGGCTAGCAGCCATTTGGGGCCCACAAAGGAAGCCAGTTTTACCATGTAGTTGACCTGAAGAAGGCAGAGCTGAAAGATAGGGGGAAACCAGATCTTGGTGACACTGTTGACCTCCAGGATAAAGGCTCTTCTGAATTTAGGCTTCTCATACACAAGTCAATAAATCCCTTCTATTGTTGAAGACCTTGTTACTCGCAATGAAAAGCATCCTGGGCAAGGTAGGATTGAATAAGATACAGGATTTTTCTTTATAGCCATACACATTATGGCTATAGAAAGTTCCAGGGCTGTGTGAGACTATAGGGGTCACCAATTCCAGTAGGGTACCATAGAACAATCTGAGAAGTTGATTTGTGGTCTAACATGGGTGTCTTGCATTTGTAGAACATTTTAAATTTATTTTCCAGGGTGTTTACAGAATGCTTTGGATACTCAGGACTGAAGTTCTCTATGAGGGAGGCAGGGTGGGACCATCACACCATGAGATGTGCAGGGTTGGTTAGTGAGGTGAGATGCTTTTTGTAGGCAGAAAGGTCTGACATCAAATCCTGGCTTTCCTACTACAGTATCTGAGCCATGCCTGCATCTGTGAAGGGGGCTTGATAGCAACTTTGTAAGTTTATTTAATTCTTTCTTTCTTTCTTTAAAGTTTTATTTATTTTGTGTGTGTGTGTGAGAGAGAGAGCGAGCTCATGCGAGTGGGGGTGGGGCAGAGAGAGAGGGAGAGAGAGACTCCTACCCAAGAAGGCTGTGTGCTGTCTCAGCACACAGCCAGACACGTGGCTTGATCTCACAAACCCTGAGATCATGACTTGAGCCAAGATCAGGAATTGGACACATGACAAACTGAGCCACTGGGGTGCCCCCAAGTTTTTTTTTTTTTTTTTTTTTTTTTTTTTTTTTTTATCTTGAATGTGTGTGTCAGAATGGAAATGGAGAATGTTTATGAAAGAGTCTGGTGCAAAGCACATAACCAGAGCATAATCCTGCTCAGTTTTGTTCTCTCTTCTTTTGAAACCAGGAAGTCCTCGGTTCTTTCTCCGGTCTCTATCCTCAGTTCTACCCTCAGAGACTCAGGGTTTTGTTTCCTGTGAAAATGCAAATATTTCTGGAAGATCTATTGGTCAGTTACGCCTTGGTGAGAATTTGGAGTTGTCGGCAGTAATTTGTTAGGATCCATGAGAGATGGGAACAAGGGGATTTGATGAGGAATAAGAGAGTAGATAGAGGATGGGTTCCTGAATGCCTGAGACAGCCCTTTTAAGGAAGAGAAAAGACACAGAACAGAGGCAAATATCTGCTTTTGTAGGCAAATATTTTGGGTCCTCATTAGGGTGTCTAAAAAATACAAACAGCATCGGTGTCTTTGTGGCACCACTGTAAAGGATGAACTTTCCTTTAAAAGTTTACGGGCTCAGTCCAATCATGGCAGGTCACTCTGTGGGGGGCTTGGCAGTGACCTTCCTACTCTTAACGTCCAACGTGAAAAATACGCATCATTTCATACAGGCTGACAGACTACGTCACAGGCACTGGTGAAATGTTTTTTTTTCTTTCCCTTAAGGTTTTGTTGATTTTTGTTTTAAGCCAAAAAAGGAAATATGTTTGCTCACCTATTGGAAAACTGCATGGAGTTATTGACGTCAGACATGGCTGGATTCAGGCACTTAACATCCTCAGGCACTCTTTCTCTCCATCTCTGGTTTCCTTGGTGTTGGCTTTATTTTCAAATGTGATGTCCCCAGCTGATGGCTAGGATGACAACCAGCAGTCCCAGAGTTACCAGCTTAGCAAACCGATTTTACATATATAATCTTCCATTCCAGCGCAAGCTTGCCAGGTACATATTATTATCCCCATTTACAGATGAAGAAACCGAGGCTCAGAGAAGTTTAGCAAAGGTCACCCAGCAAGTAAGGACAGAGCCCATTGTGGGTTGAATTGTGTCTCCCCACCCCCAAATTCTTATGGTGAAGTCCTGACCACCGGTATCTCAGAGTGTAGCCATATTTGGAGATATGGTCTTTACAGAGGTAAACAAATGAAATGAAGTTGTGAGGATGGTCCCTAATCCAGACCTTATAAAAAGGGGACATTTGGAGACAGACATGTGCATAGAGGAGAGACAATTTAAAAAGGTAAAGAGAAGATGGCTATCTTTGTGCCCAGGAGGGAGACCTGGAATAGATCCTTCCCTTACAGCCCTCGGAGGGAAACCAACCCTCTGGACACCTTGACTTTCGACTTCTAACCTCCAGCCACCCAATTTATGGTATTTTGCTACAGAGTCCTAGGAGACTAATATAGAGCCCAAATTTGAATTCAGCTGTCTGACCCTGAAGCCAGTGTTTTTCCTCTTTTATTGTTCTGCATCAGACGTAGTCATGTGTGTGGTACCTGTGAGGTTTATGAGATGGATTCATTTCCTGAACAAAAAAATAAAATATTCTTCCGGATAGGACTTTGCAAGTGCTTTCTGCTTTCACAGACCTCTAGAGGAAGGGGAGCAGTTTTCTACAGGCAGCTGTTCTTTGAAAAACTACAAACAAGCCAGTGCAAGAAGCAAACACATCCTCCTCGTGCTGGGTAATTGCTGATTATAATTGAAAGAACATTTTAATTTGCTAAATTAAAGTTACATGTGTGTGCTCACGATGACAGCAGTTGGTGGCCCTGACAAGGAAGAGGATTTTTTTTTCTGCTTTTAAGCTTTCAACCTAAAGAAGCCATTTGAGAGGTGCCTGGGTGGCTCAGTCGGTTAAGCATCCGACTTCAGCTCAGGTCATGATCTTGTGGTTCGTGGGTTTGAGCCCAGCCTTGGGCTCTATGCTGACAGCTGGGAGCCTAGAGCCTGCTTTGGATTCTGTGTCTTTCTCTCTCTCGGCCCCTCCCCTACTTGCCCTCTTGTCAAAAATAAATAAACCTTAAAAAAAAAGCCATTCGAACAGGCTAACTCTTCTCCATGTTCTTGTCATATATTATGAGATTGTCACAGGATATTTATTCACTCATTCCCTCAACAAATGTGCATGAAGGCTCTCCAATGTACGAGATGCCACAGACCAGCTGCAGCATCTAATAGAAATAACAGTGCAAGACACAAATGAGAGCCACATGGGCAATTTAAAATTTTCTAATCGGCACATTAAAAAAATAAAAAGAAACGGGGAATTAATTTAAATAATATATCTTGTTTAATACAATCTTTTTATTTTTATTTTTTATTTCAACATGTAATCAATATAAAAATTGTTTCTTTTTTAAGTAGGCTCCTCACCCAACATGAATGGGGCTTGAACTCACCACCCTGAGATCAAGAGCCACACACTCTGCTGACTGAGTCATCCAGATGCCCCTCAATATAAAAATTCTTAGTGTGGTATTTTACAGTCTTTTCTTCCCGCTGAGTCTTTGCAGTCTGGTGTGTATTTCACACTGACAGCACATCTTCGTTTGGATCAGCCACATTTCAGATGCCTAATCTCCACACGTGTCCAGTGGCTTCTCTATTGGACAGTGCAGATCCAGAGCGGCAATGCTATAATCGTGATGGTGGCAACGATAAGAACCATAATCACTTTCATTATTTTTATACCATGTGCCATGAATGTTCTCACTACACACATTGTCTTTTTCAAAGCTTGTGTTTTGAATACGTTCATACAACTTAAAATGAAAACATAGAGGGGCTCCTGGGTGGCTCAGTCAGTTAAGTGTTGGAACAACTTTGGCTCAGGTCATGATCTCGAGGTACGTGAGTTGGAGCCCCACATCAGGCTCTCTGCTGTCAGTGCAGAGCCCGCTCCGGATCTCCTGTCTCCCTCTCTCTGCTCCTCCTCCACTTGCAAGCACTCTCTTTTTCAAAAATAAATAAACATTAAAAAATTAAAAAAATAATAAAAACATAGAAAATTATACAGCAAAATGTCTTGACTCTGTTACCATGTCCCCCGTTCCTACTTCTTCAAAAAAATCCTCCCCCAAAACAAGAACCTATTTTAACACCTGATTTCATGTCCTTTCATTTTCTTTAAACAAATATGAATAAATAGCCCTATATTCCCTTCTTTCTTTGAACCCCAAGGTAGTAAATTATGTACATGTCCTGTATTCTATGTTTCTCCCTGGATAATTTATAGTGAATGTCTTTTCATGTGTAAGTTCCTCGTTCTTTTTCCCAGCTGCATTGCATGGAGGTACCAACATTTAATCAATCTCCTGTTGATGAACATTGGGTTGTTTCCAGGGTTTGTAATTAAAAGCAATGTTACAATGACTATCTTTTATATGTGTCATTTCATATGTATGCAAGGGTCATTGTAGGATATATTCCCAGAAGTAAGATTGCTAGGCCATAAAGTAAGGGGATACAACATTTGAGAAGATATTGCAAAATTGTTGCCCACAGGGATTGCGCCAATTCATGGTTTTACTACCAATGTGTAAGATCCACCCATTGAAGTACATATTATTATACCCACTTTTCAGATCGAGAAACTGAGAGCTCAGATTATGTGACATATGTATGTAGTAATGTGCATGTGCATGGGCAAAACCCAACATTGAACTCCAGTTACACACACACACACACACACACCCACACCCACACCATAAACTTACAAAAAAATTGGGAAATACAATTCAAAGAAATTTTAAAAAAATGTTTATTTATTTTTGAGAGAAAGACAGAGTGCAAGTGGGGGAGTGGCAGAGAGAGAGGGAGACACAGACTCTGAAGCAGGCACCAGGCTCTGAGCTGTCAGCACAGAGCCCGACCCCACCAATCATGACCTGAGCCGAAGTTGGATGCTGAAACGACTGAGTCACCCAGGTGACCCAAGAACTTTTTTTTTTTTTTTTAAATCATTTGAGAGTTAGCTGCCAACATGACCTCACTCCCAAATAGGTGGTCCCTGAACAGCTTGGGATGCATTTCACCGACGGACAGTGAAACAGCAAGAAGAAAAATAAGCACAGTATAGTGAGTGAGTTTTTCATAAGATTGAAGTTATTAAGTATATAGGATGGTATTTTATGGCATCCCAACTTCTGGAGTGCTCATATATCCTTTCTTTTACAGAATTGTAAGTTATAGCTAGTTAATTTTTGTACCTTAAAAAAAATTTTTTTTAAGTTTTATCTATTTATTTTGAGAGACAGAGACAGCACGAGTGGGGGATGGACAGAGAGAGAGGGTGAGAGAGAATCCCAAGCAGGCTGTCATGTGAGCTCTCAAACAGTGAGGCTCTCTCAAACAGTGAGATCACGACCTGAGCCGAAACCAAGAGTCAGATAGATGCTTAACTGATTGAGCCACCCAGGCACCCCAATTTTTATACCTTTTTAATGAAAATCACTAACGTTTACAAACTTAGACTAGTGTGATGGATCTCCATGTACCCAGCACCCAACTTCAACAAATACCAACAAATGACCAGTCTTGTTTTCTCACTCCCCCATACTCTGTCAGTTAAGTTTAAAACAAAGTGCACATGTCATATAATTTTTTTTAAACATTTATTTATTATTGGGAGACAGAGAGAGACAGAGTATGAGCAGGGGAGGGGCAGAGAGAGGAGGAGACACAGAATCAGAAGCAGGCTCCAGGCTCTGAGCTGTCAGCACAGAGCCCGACACGAGGCTTGAACTCACGAACTATGAGATCGTGTCCTGAGTTAAAGTCAGACGCTTAACCGACTGAGCCACTCAGGCACCCCAACATGTCATTTAATTTTATCCATAAAGACTTAAGTAGGTGTCTATATAAGAAGTATAAAAAAAAAAACCAAACACATAACCACAAAGATATGGCTGTTTTAAATGCTTATTTATGTGGCTTTTTATTTTTAAAGTTGGGAATCAAATGCTTGTCCCCTAAAATATTTTAGAAATATTACTGGTCCATGAATCCCCAAATCTGGGAATCACTACTGAACTTTCTGGAATGATTTTTATAAACCTTAGCTGGTATTTTATTGTACCATGACTCAGAAGTCTTCCACATACAACCAACTTGAGTTTTCTGATGCAGTCTTGGGGCTCTCTTTAAGATAAAGAAAAAAGAATCAGGAATACAAAATAGCATTTGTAAGTGAATATAGTTTTAGGATAAGAAAATAACTCACCACAAATTAGAAGTCAAAAAACTGACACATACCCCCAGCATAACAAAATCTAGCAAAATCACATAATATATATATTAATGAACTGATTGAACCACCTCTGTCACATTTTTCTCCCTAAATTCTTTGCATGTGCTTTGATTATCTCTCTATATGACAAGGATGTTATAATATCATATTCGATAGAGAGAATAGAAAGATAACTCAGTTTTTCCTCTAGGATGATATTTTGAAATTTGCTTCTTACAATTGATAGTGGGTGACTTTACACAGAGATAGATTTGCTGTTTATAGTACTGCTTTGGATTTGTGCCCTGTCTGATAAACTCTGTTTCTCAAGATTCAGTCAACAAAGGTGCATTTCTCACTGTAGTTTCTGCAGTCTTGAATATATTCCTTAGGGGAGAAAAATTCTGTCATGATTAGGTGTCAGTGAGGACTGAATTTACTTTTGCTTGTGAGTTTACACACTGGGAGAATTTTCTAAATTTTCTGAAGACTAGCTTCCTGTTCTGTATATTTAACACCTTGTTGCTTCTGGCTACTCACAGAGTTTCAGACCTGGGCTTCATATGACCTATTCATATTCTCACCGGACCCCTGACTCTGCATCTTTGGGTGAGGGGTATTCCTGGAAGCCACTCCTACTTAGGGTCAGCTAGTCATGGAAGTGACTTGTGATCCACACAAATTTATCTCACTAACCCCAGACTAGATGTATCCCTAAGATAATTTCCTCTTAGCCAGCTTCCCCAAATACCTGCAGCCTCTCTAAAGATCCAGCATAGAGGGAAATGTGATTGAGAAGTCAGAGTGGAGAGAGACAGCAGTCCTAACTGATCGTGGCTAAAATATCTTACTTTTCCAGATTATACCAAAATCTATGACTTTCTGAGCACATTGTCAGAGCTTCATTAACTTCATGGTAAATCTGGTTCCACCCTTGACTACCTCTCTGATCTCACCTTCTACAGCTGAAATTCCTATTACTCATCTGCTTCAGGCACACTGACCTGCCATCTTGTTATTCAAATATGCCTGGCATTCTCTGCCTCGGGGCCTTTGCACTTGCTATTCGTTCTGCCTCTAACACTTTCGCCAGACATCCACACAGAGCTCACTCCCTAGCTTCCTTCAGCTCTCTGCTCAAATGTCAGCATCTCACCATCCCATATAAAATAGCACCTTGAAATCCTAGCATTCCTACTCTCTCTATTTTTCTTGGTAATAGCATCTCTGACATAGGTTATATTTACTCACTTGTTTATTGTATTTTCTTCCTTTAATTAGAATGTAAGGTCATTAGAGAGTAGGGACCTTGTTTTCCTCACTGCTGTGTCCCAGCACCTAGAATAGGGCTGGGCCAGAGTAATTGCCCAATAAATATTTGTTGAATAAATGAAGGGTAATTGGAAACCACTGAAGAATTTTAAGCAGGAAAGACATGAGGCTTTCCTGGGCCTGCCAAAAGAAATTAATCTCTCATTTACCTTTCTTTTGAAGCCCTTTCCACAATATTATAATCGCCTATCCGTCTAATTTTCTCTACTGGATTGTAGAGGACAGGGAGTATATCTAATTCATCGACAGACCCCTATCACATGTATTTCAGAATTAATGCTGGCAGAATTAAATGGAATTTACTGTTTCTTTGCACAAGAATTCTTGAGCTGGCTGTGTTTGGTTTTCTCAACTAACTAGATTATAAGCTATCTCTGAGTAGGGGAAACTTCCTTGGTCATTTATATCTTCTCAGCATCTCTTAGCAACCAATACATTGTGCATCTTGAATAGAATTCAACCTCTATGTGTTTCTGTTGGTACAATTTCTATACTTAGTGTCTCCCAGCTCTCCATTATAATGGGTTCCCAAGCAAGAAGTCCTGTATCTGGAAGGATACTTTCAGTTTCTACTTATTAAAAGCAGTTTCAACAGTAGGGGCTTACTGTCTCACATGGCAAAGGGCTAGAAGTAGGGTGACCTTAGGAATGTTTGATTCTGTGCCTAAGCTACATCTTTCAACTTTGCCATCCCAATTTGTTTCCTCATGGTCACAAGATGACTGCTGTGGTTCCAACTATCACATTCTTACACACTGACAACAACAGGCAGAAGAAGGGACTGCTTCTTCTTAGACATCTCTGAAAAAAGCCTTTTCCCTGGAGCTTTGCAGGTGGTTTCCTTCACTTCCCATTGGCTAGAATTACAACACATGCTCTTGTCTAAACCAGTTTGATTAGGAAAATGAGTTTCTCTGATTGGTTTATATAAATAGAGGTTCATCTCCTGGCACAGTGGAAGGCTTCTGTCCTCAATGCAGAACCACGCAGAAGGTTGGCACTCTAACAGCCGGGAAGAAGAGGGGCAGGGGTGAATTTAGGTTAGTACCAATAGTGTCTGCTACATTTTTTACATGCTGGCGCCCCCAACATGGCCTGATTGAAAAGCTGGAAACATTGGAGGTCCATAGATACTTCTTTTCATCCCCAAACTAGGGC
Source organism: Panthera onca (assembly GCF_046562875.1). Classification (NCBI taxonomy): domain Eukaryota; kingdom Metazoa; phylum Chordata; class Mammalia; order Carnivora; family Felidae; genus Panthera; species Panthera onca. Next base: position 30,511,444 of record NC_138353.1, on the reverse strand, counting down.
CATACAATTTTCCTGAATTGACCCCCTAAAAACAAACAAAAAAACCCCAAATACTAGGCATATGACTTACTTCATTAAAAATTAAAAACAAAAATTTTTTATTCTAAGTAGCTTCCACACCCAACATGGGGCTTGAACTCACAACCCTGAGATCAAGAGTTGCATGCTCTACTGACTGAGCCAGCCAGGCACCCCCTGATTTATTTCATTTTAAACAGAAAACCAAGTCAATCAATTTGAATTAAAACTGAACGTTGAGGAAATTGCTTATTATCTCCATGCCTCAGTTTCCTCATCTGTGATATGAAGATGATGATGGTACCTAACTTATGGGGTTGACGTAGAGATTAAATAAACTATTATGTGGTGGATTCTTACATTTATAGATTCTGTGTTTGCAAATTTGTCTACTCACTAAAATTTATTTGTAACCCCCCCAAATCAATACCTGTGGAAATTTGGTGGTCATTCATAGATGAGATTGAACAGTGATGGTCTGCCCTCCTGTTTCAGCTCCTATGCTATAAACAAATATTTTTTTCACTATTTAGTGCCATGTTTTTAACATGTTTGTTGTTTTCATTGGTGATTTCATTGTTTAAAATGGCCCTCAAGCATGGTGTTGCCGTGCTGTTTAGTGTTCCTAAGAATGAAAAAGGCTGCTATGCGGGGCGCCTGGGTGGCGCAGTCGGTTAAGCGTCCGACTTCAGCCAGGTCACGATCTCGCGGTCCGTGAGTTCGAGCCCCGCGTCAGGCTCTGGGCTGATGGCTCGGAGCCTGGAGGCTGTTTCCGATTCTGTGTCTCCCTCTCTCTCTGCCCCTCCCCCGTTCATGCTCTGTCTCTCTCTGTCCCAAAAATAAATAAAAAAAGGTTGAAAAAAAAAATTAAAAAAAAAAAAAAAGAAAAAGGCTGCTATGGGCCATATGGAGAAAATACATGAGAAAATACATGTGTTAGATCAGTGTCATTCAGGCATGCATTATAGTGTTGTTGGCTAAGAGTTCAATGTGAATGAGTCAACCACATATGCTAAATAAGGTGTCTTTAAACACAAACACAGAAAACAGGGTTCTATACCAATCAGTTGGCAAAAATGTGGCCAGAGGCTCACAGGAACCTAACCCTGTATTTCCCCTAGGAGCAGTGGCTCTCTGTATGCACGCACTGACTCAGTGTTTGTGATGGCGTTATAGAACATGACTACCATGAATAATGAGAATCAAAAATATTTCACATAGTTAGGATAGCTTCTATCCTGTAATAAGAACCATACACTTGCATGGTTCTAATGTCAACTGATGAAATAATAATAGTCTCTAAACTAGAATAATTTTAGAACCTTGATGTGAATATGAATATTGAGTCTATATTTGATTAGATTTAATGTGTGTCCTTGTCAAAGTTAATGAATAAACAGGAAACAACCACACACACAACTGTTCTCATAGTCAGAAAGCTGGGAGCCAAGGATTCAAGTCCAATGAAAGCCCACAAGGGTGGCAACTGCAAAGCCACAAGGGACAAGAGACAAGAGGCGCTACATGTCACAAACTGCAGAATTCCAATTGCATGACCACCTCTGAAGGGGGCGGGAGTCCTGTGTCCACTGACAGGACCCCTTGGTCAGGCCTGGTTTCTATCTCTCAGGTCAGCGTGTCCCAGCCCTGAGTAGAGAAACACTCAGGCCCCCATGTCTGCGGAAAGAAAGTGTCTGGGCTGGCTCCAGCCTCATGTGAGAGCAGTATTTCTAGGTACTCTCCCGCATCCTGACAATCTCTTGCCTGTTCCCTGCAAGACTGGGGAGGGGGGACGTACAGCCGAGGCTTTGTTTGAACTTGACCTTTATGGGAAATGAAAAGAGAGAAGAAATCCCAAGCTGGGCTTTGGGGGAAAGGAGTGGATGATTCCACTGCCGATGCTCTTAGCTTATAATATCCCAATGACACACAGTTTCAAATCTATGTATAGAGCAGCCTATTCAAAGCCATTTAGAATATAGGATAACAATGCCAAAATAATTTCAGTGTAAGTCTTTGATCTCCTCATTATAATGCCATTACCATACCATTATTAGCTAAGATTACAATGACAAATCAATTTTAATTGAAGTCTTTGGAGATGCCATTTATAATGCTATTATCATGTGAATTTGCAATAGAAAAGTTACTTGAGCAAGCTTGTTGAAACAGAGCTATAATGCCACGATAATGGAAAATTTTGATGGTGAAATTATTCCAAGTCCCTAGGGACTGGTGATTATCATATAAAACCACTAACCATGAAAATATCCCCCTCCCCCAATAATAAATCATGCTATGGATAGTATCTACTGATCAAAGAATATCTTTCTCATAGAATGAGCTCCCCTAAATCATACAATCTTAAAGCAGATAAAAGGCTTCCATTGTACTAATGAGAAAGCAGACACAGGAGGGAGGAGGCATGAGGTTCCCAAGGCCACGCAGTGAGTGTCCGAGCCTGGACTCAACTACAGGCCTTTGCCTTCTAGTCTTAGGCCTTTGACTCCTAGACAAGATTTCTCGGTGTTGGGAAGTTAGCTGCAAAATTTTATTCTCATGGTTTCCTATGAGAGAATGCTTGTTTCCTGGAAGAGAAATTTTTTTTCTCCCTCTAGAAAAGAAATTTAAAGTCTTCTGTCTTTGAGTAGGAAAAGACAGAAAAGAAAAGTGATCATATGGCACCAAGGAGTTGCAAAATTCAGGCAACTAAGGACTCTGTAAACAGAAAAAAGTCAGTTACACTAGTTGTTTGACTGAAGGGAGTGTTTAATTTAATCACCCTGGGAAGCCACCTCCTCAAACTAGTTCCTTGTTAGAGTGTCTTTCTTCCCCAGAGCACGTCTTGTGCTGGCTTCCTTCTTTATCTTAATTTGTTCAAAACACAGCCAAGCCTCCACTCACTTGGAAAAGCTTCCTCTGTTCCCTGGTCATGGCATCCCTCTTCTCTCATTTTTCTCCTTCTGTCTTGCTTGCTTCTTTAGTGGAAGGGGCCAGACCTTGTACAGGGAATGCATTCTTTTCCCCACATGCCTTGCACTTCTCTACCGTGGGCCAGAACTCCTGGTCCATTTAGTCTGAACGTGTTCATTCCTTAGAATGAGCAGCTAATGTTCTTGGATGGCTCGCTACGTGCCAGGCACAGTGCTGATGACTATATTTAGCAAACCTAGCAGAAATGATCACAACACACGAAAACTGCAGCCTTGTGGAGTAATTTATCCAAGATGACACAGGTAGCCAGAACAAAGACCTTGGTTTTTTGGAATCCAGAGCCTTGAACTCTTAGCAACTTTGTGTCACAGAGGCAGTTCAGCATTGTGGCCGAGCAGTCATCTCTGGACCCAAGCAAGTGTAGTCACATCTCGGTTGTGCCACTTACCAGCTGTGTCACAGGGCACAGGCTACTTAACATCAGCGTGTCTCAGTTTCCTCTTTGTAGACATAAGGCTAATAATAATAACAACTTAGTTTAGTGTGTTGTTGTAAAGCGATGATGTGCAAAAACACTTAGCATAGTGCCTGATACACAGACGCAGTCTCTAAGTGACAGCTTTTTACTGCTTCTCTTTTCAACGACGTGACCAGATTTATCAGATTCTGTCAATTTCAGGTAAGGGTGAGGGGGGAAGTGCAATCACCTGGTGATTTTACATGCCTGCCTTCTTCCATGCCAAATGTAAATGTCTACATTTGACTTGGGTGCATAATTTCAGAAGGAAAGCTTGACCTTAGGGGAAGCTACTGGCTGCTTTTGGCAGGTAGATGCCAATCTTCAAGGCGCAGGATTCAAAAGGATGAAATCAGTGACCATCCCGATAGATGATCAACTGGTAAAAATCAGTTTCATAAGGTCAAGGCCAAATGTTCGTGTGCGACACCAGCTGTGGGAAAAGCAGTGTAACTAATTACCCTAGGAAGAGTGGCAGTCAGTTAAGCTTTAGTTAATCTCAATAAAATTCCTTAGGCCCATGTCTAGCGGGCCACAGGCTGAACAATGGCTCAGGAATGTCAGAATTCTGAGTTCTCATCCTAGCTCTGCTACTGATCTGTTCTGCCATCACAGCTCCTTAATCCCCCCATGCCCCTACTTCCCTCCTGCCAAATGCCAGTGGTCTCCCTGGGAGATTTTGAGGGATAACCAATGAAAAGGATTAGGGACAAGAGCCACCATCAAATTGCTAATAAGAGTGGCATTTTGTACTCAATTATTTGCATCTCAGCCCTTTATATTCTCTCTTCGGCACCCCCTACTCCCCATCTTTCTTAGTCGTGGACTTTGCTCCCCACCCCCATAGAGAAGCAAAAACGTGGTGTATAAGGTAGAGTATCCGGAAGAAGGGGAATTAACCACGCTGTGACATTTCGGGTAGTTGCAGTCCAAGGGAGAAATTCACCCAAGGGATGCCCCCGGCCCTGCAAACAAAGAAATAATAGAAGAAATGCTGTAGAGGCTCTGGGTCTCACAGTGTGACGTGCATGTTGCTGTCTGTGTTAGGTTGGCCAGTGCCTGGGCAAAGGTAATGTGAAGATTCTGAGTGCTGAGAAACATAATAAAATTGCCAGTGTGTTGGAAATTAAAGTAACTCCACAAGCATAAATAATGAACACAACATTGATTGAAATAAATGATGTACTTTGCTTTAGAAATGTTATTTGAATAACCGATATCGTACTTTGTCGGGCTATGGTTTCAAACGCATTCGATTATACATTTTAATGTTTCCTCCAAACAGTCTTTCAAATCAGTATAAATTGCTGTATGTAGCGGGCATGTCTTGATCTTTAGCTGCCATGACAACGGGATACAGAGAAATGCATTTTCATAACAATTGCTAGCAATGTTTAGTATCACTGTTACTTTGTGTCAGGAAAAGGCTGGCTTTGGGAAGAAAGCAGTATTGTTTTCTTTAACTTGAAAGCTTTTGTTGTAATAATTGAAAAAATAGGTAGAAAAATTGCTGTTTAGGGGAGAAGTAGGTAGATGGAAATAAAGCCTGGAGTGGTGGGAGGTGGGAAGAGAGAGAGATAGCTGCCTGGAAAGACGGCTGGCCACATCTGTGGGTGCATAATGTAAAGCTACCTAGCAAGTAATTGGGTAATCAGATCAGCAAATGGAGTCAAATGATGTGATTTTAAGTGATTTCACAAACTTGTAGAAAATATATATGCATTTCTTTCCCCTGCCCGTTGTTTTAACCTAAATCTTCTCAAATAGCTCAGAGAGAGCAAATCTGAAGGGTTTTAGAAAATAACACATTTGTTTGGACAATAGATACTTAAAACAATTCCAGGCGAGTAGGTGTTCCACAAAAAAGGCAATGGAGGGACTTCTTTTTCCTAGTCATCTGAAATCTGTGACATCTCCTGTCCAGTGGCAGCTTCTCACTTCTGGAAGGGAGGCTGCATAGCCTGGTGGGAAAGGGAGTGTAAGGGAATCAGTATAGCCCCATGGCAGGTCAAACTGAGCTTATACTCTGGCTCTGCCCTTCCCCATTCGGGGAGGTTATTTAACCCTTCCTAATCTCTTTATTTATTTTATTATTTATTTATTTATTAAAAAAATTTTTTTAACGTTTATTTATTTTTGAGACAGAGAGAGACAGAGCATGAATGGGGGAGGGTCAGAGAGAGGGAGACACAGAATCTGAAACAAGCTCCAGGCTCTGAGCTGTCAGCACAGAGCCCGACGCGGGGCCCGAACTCACGGGCCGCGAGACCATGACCTGAGCCGAAGTCGGCTGCTTAACCGACTGAGCCACCCAGGCGCCCCTTTATTTATTTTAATATTAAGGTACTACACTCATTGGGTTTGGGGAGCGTAAATAAGATGGGGCAGAAAGAGGGCTTAGCAAAGTGCCTGTCACGTAGAGAATCTTCAAAACATTTTAGCCATTCCTGCTATCGCTACAGGATAGTTTGGCCGACAAAGAAAGTCTGGATCATTCTACTATTTTCTACAATAAGTTTAATGTTCCTTAACATAGCTCTTAGTTATTAGAGGAATTAGATCATTCTCAGATTACTGGTGTCTTGTGGCTCTTGGATCAGTCGTGGCCCTGGCAGGAAACAGAAGTCCCTCAAAAAGATTTAACTGGAGAGAGTTCAACGAAGGGCCTATTTACAGAGCCATGAGCAGAGTTAAGGGACCAATAAAGGACGCTGATACTTCCAGAGACCAACGGCAGTGGGGAGCCGGAAGAGGCAACAGGAAAGCAAGAGACCAGAGGTAGAGGGGTGTCATAGAGAGAGGCATCTACTGGCAGAAGGACAGGTGCAGACGGGCAGGCTGGGCAAGCACAGGTTGGGGAGAAGTCCCCCATGGGCTTTCTCTGGGCTTCCTCTCACTGGAAGCCAGAGACGAGGGGTTCTGGTCAGCAGCTTGGCACAGAGCAGGGAAAGAAGGGCAAAGAATGGATCCTCGGAGGTAAATGGAAACGAGAACAACCAGCCAGTGTTCGTCTGCACTTAGTGTGATTTTTGGTTACTAGGGTAGGCTCTTTAAAAAATTGCCATAGAGGTGTTTGTTTTTACTGCTTTATGTGACATTCACCCACCTCTCTCGTGAAATGATAGGTTCATTGGAGGCAAAGACTATGGCTTATTCCTCTTCCAGTCCCCATAAGCTTAGCAAAAGGCAAAACACGACGCTGGCAATAAATAACTATATACCTAGTTGATGGGAATATTAGTAACGACCGTTTTATTATAGCAGATGCTTATGTAACACTATGCATCAGATATTAACCTAAATATGTGCTTTATATATTTTAACTGACTTAATACCACAACAACCCTGTGGAAGGCACTATATTATTGTCGTCATTTTGCAGATGAGGAAATGGAGGTCCGGAGTGGTTCAGTAGGCAATGAATTCTCTGCAATGGCTGTGTCTGCAGAGGTCAAAGACATAGGAGATGGAGGAAAGAATAGAAACTCAAGGGAGGTAAGGTCGGTAGATAATAAAACCTCTTTTTTTTTTTTTTTCTGCTAGGGGCAGGGATTCTTAGTCATCCATATGACCATTTTAGTGATGGGTAAATTATAATTTTAGGGAGTTTTATGATGTTGAACTGGAAGAGAGTGAGCATTCCTTTTTCGTTCTCTTTATACCCTTCTAAAAAGAAAAAACTCAGATGGGTGCTAGTCTAACACCGAATTCCTACCAATCTTCCTAAAACAAAGACAGTGGGCCTCAGACTCAGAGCCTTTTCAGGCAACAGTATCTGAAATTTACTTTGTATTGTGTCTTATTATTGGCGATGTTTCTTTTTTCTTTTCTTTTTTAAATTAGGTTCCAATGTGTGGCTCCAACTCATGACCTTGCAATTAAGGCCTGAGCTGAGATCAAGAGTTGGATGCTTAGCCACCTGAGCCACCCAGGCACCCCTGCTTTTTTCTTTTTAGTAGTAAAATAAACATTTCTTTTCAACAGTGTTTCTTTAAAGCTAAAAAGAAAGTGCCTTTAACAAAGAACATAACATAAGTAATAATGTAGATGCCATGCAGAATATGGGTGATATTCCATCTGGCAAAAATTTTGAAAGTGTTTTGTGAATGCTAGAGTTTGGGAAATATTTGCTTTAGGGGGAGAGACTCTGAGTGGAAAACTGTATCATAAGCTCTGGGCCCCTCAAGCCTAATGAACACTGCCTGGGGATAATATGCAAGGTTCCTTCCTTTCACCATTTTGCTTTCTCATTTTCACTTACTTCCTAGATGATTTAAAGGAAATAGGAATGAATAATTTCCCTCTGTCTTGAATGCTGAAGGCCACATCAGATCAATTCACAGACATTTCAAAAACTTTTGTCAAAGATTGTTGCTGGCTGGACAATGGCCCCCAAAGCCATCGGGTACCTAGAATCTGTAAATGTTACCTTAGATTGGAAAGACTTCAAAGACATGATTAAATTGAAGACTTTGAGATGGGTAGATGATCCTGGATTATCTATGTGGGCCCTAAGTAGGGGCATGGTTTTTTTTTAAATTTTTTTTTAACGTTTTTATTCATTTTTGAGAGACAGAGAAGGACAGAACACTAGTGGGGGAAGGGCAGAGAGAAAGGGAGACACGGAATCCAAAGCAGGCTCCAGGCTCTGAGCTGTCAGCACAGAACCTGACATGGGGCTTGAACCCACAAAGAACGAGGTCATACCCCAAGCCAAAGGTGGTCGCTCAACCAACTGAGTCACCCAGGCACCCCACGGGCATGGTGTTTTTGTGAGAGACAGGCAGAGGGAGATTTGATATACACACGGGAGAAGGTGATGTGATAATGTGGCAGAGAAAGATTTGAAGATGCTGGCCTTGAAGATGAGAGTGATGGTGGCCACAAGCCAAGGAGTGCTGTTGGTCACCAGGAGCTGGAAGAAGCAAGAAACAGATTCTCCCCTGTGGACACCTTGCTTTCAGTCCAGTGATATTGACTCCAGTGCTTCTGGCCTCCAGAATAGTGAAGGAGTAAACTTCTGTTGCGTGCAGCCACCCAGTTTGCGGTGATCTGTTATCCTAGGAAACTAAATCTGCTGCTGTAAGAAACTAATACAAAGATTGCAGCGGGAGCAGAATGATCAAGGTGCCTTGGGTATGGTGGTAAATGACTTCTCTCCTACCATTTCGTCCTTCCTGATGCTCTCAGGACTCCAAGTCCCAGGTGTGAATGATGGGTGGGGCTGAGCCCAATGGGTGGGGCTGAGCCCAGATCACGTACCCATCTCCCTCATTCTCACTGTTTGGTAGTGAGGAGAGGAAGGAGGAAAAACTACACTCCTATGAAGACTATACTCAATGGCAGAGAGGTCTATCCTCCAAGGAATTTGCAGAGCTTTGAAAAAGAGGGAAAAGGCACACCTGGGTTGCTTAGTTAGTTGAGCATCCGACTTTGGCTCAGGTCATGATCTCACAGTTTGTGGGTTCGAGCCCTGCGTTAGGCTCTGTGCTGACACCTCAGAGCCTGGAACCTGTTTTGGATTCTGTATCTCCCTCTCTCTCTGCCCCTCCCCCTCTCGCACTCTTGTCTCTCTAAAAATAAATAAATGTTAAAAAAATTTAAAAAAAAAGAAAAAGAGGGAAAGGACATGAGTTGCCTCCAAATGACAAATGTCTATTGTAGGGCTTATTACTATTATTACATAACTATTCTCATGTAAACTATAAATTTTGCATAGGAGCAATGAGCAGGTTCATAGAGTGGGGAGAGAGATGAATTACCTCAGTCAAAAAAAGGTGATCAAGAACTTGGAAGGTAGGCGTCTGTGTGTCTGAAGAATTTCAGCCAGAATCCATATCCCATGGATCTCTATCTTTTCTATTGGAGACTTCTCTTTTCCCCAGAGGTGGTAAAGATAACTCTTGATTGCTTAAAGTACATTTTCCCCCTCTTCTTTTGCATATATCCTCATGGCATTCAGAGGTGGACAGAAAAATGAAAAGATATGTGGATTAAGGAAGAAACTTCTTTGCTATTGGGTTTTCAAAAATTAAGAGGATAAAAGGAAGAGAAAATTTGAAAGACTGATAGGCCATTCCTGATATTTTGGTTTCTATTTCCTCTACAAAAGTGATGATCTAAGATTGCATGATGTCCAGTGTTAAGTAACAAACAGAATTAGGAATCAAACAGATACATAGCTGCTAACCTGAAGTTCTCTGACAAAAGTAATAGAGCATTGCTGCACCATAGAACCATCTGCACCATGAAGGGGAAAATTCTAGAAAGCCAGTGTTAGATTAGGCCTAGAGTTTGCCCAACTTTAGTTATTTAAGGACGACCATCAAGAGTTTTGCAATATCCACATAACCACTAATGCTATTATTTTCTTAAAATATTAAAAAAATGATCAACTTTTCTTCCTTGGCAATGAAATCCATCATGATTTTGACATTACTATATATTTTTCTTTCCTTTTTTTCTTTTTTTTAAATTTAAATTCAAGTTAGTTAACCTACAATGTAGTCATGGTTTGAGTAGTAGAACCCAGTGATTTATCTCATATATGACACCCAGCGCTCATCCTGAAAAGTGCCCTCCTTAATGCCCATTACCCATTTAGCCCACTCCGCCACCTCCCCACCAGCAATAGTTTGTTCTCTGTATTTAAAAGTCTTTTATGGTTTGCCTCGCTCTCTGTTTTTCTCTTATTTTTCCTTCCCTTCCCCTATGTTCATCTGCTGTGTTTCTCAAATTCCACACATGAGTGAAGTCATATGGTATCTGTCTTTCTCTGACTAACTTATTTTGCTTAGCATAATACCCTCTAGTTCTATCCATGTTGTTGCAAATGGCAAGATTTCATTCTTTTTCTTTTCTTTTCTTTTTTTAAATTTAATGTTTATTTATTATTGAGAGACAGAGAAAGACGAGAATGAGCATGGGAGGGGCAGAGAGAGGAGGAAACACAGAATCCAAAGCAGGCTCCAGGCTCTGAGCTGTCAGCACAGAGCTCGACATGGGGCTTGAACTCACAAACTGTGAGATCATGATCTGAGTGGAAGTCGGATGCCTAACTGACTGAGCCACCCAGGCACCCCAAGATTTCATTCTTTTTCATCCCCATGTAGTATTCCATTGTATATACACTATATCTTTATCCATTCATCAGTCGATGGACATTTGGGCTCTTTCCATAACTTTGCTATTGTTAATGCTATAAACATTGGGGTGCATGTGTGTCTTTGAATCAGTATGTATTTTTCTAGGCCTTGAAATAAATATTTAACATTTACTTTTTGATAAATACATTTTGTTGAAATATAATATTGATATTTAAAAATGAACAAATCATATATGTAGAGCTGGATGAATTTTTGCCAAGCAAATGCACCCATGTGGCCAGCACCAGACAAGTGATAGAAGCACCCCGGAAGCCTCCCTCACACCCCCCTCTAGTCAATATGCTCTGCTAGCAGAAAACACTTTTCTCATTCTATCGTACCAATCAGTTTGACTGTGTTCTGAATTTTATGTAAATGGAATCCTACAGTATGTACTCATTTGGGTCTAGCTTCTTTCATTCGGTGTTGTATTTAACCGTGGTGTGGTCTTTCTTTGCGGCATGGTGTTTGTGATGGATATGGAGGTATGCCCATCAGATCTCTCCTGAAGAAATTTTGGCTAGGCCTGCAGTCTATGAACAGCCTTCTGTTCTCAGCTTCTTCAGGATTTGCCTTGGCTGCAGAAGGCCTTTTCACCCATTGGCATGCTGTTCCTGAGGTGGCCAACATGCAATGACTGATCATGGCAGGATATAGAGGCCCAGCCACTTTGGCCCACCATTGGACAATTGTGACTAGTCATATGTGCTATATATTGGCCAGGCTTCAATGAGCCTGTATTGTGGTTCAACTTCTCCTTCTGCTTCCTCCTTCCCCCTTCCACTCACTTTCTTTCTGATGAATTCCTTTCAGGTCAAACTCTGTTTCAGTATCTGCTTCCAGGGAACCCAACTGTGCCAGTTGGTCCTGGGAGTAGTCTGAGAAAGTAGGCAATATGATGGGACCTGGAAGTTGAGCCATTTGCCACCTGGCTGGCAGTGAGGACTTTATCACCGGTGGTCGGTGGGGCCCAGGTAACCTGTGGCACAAGGTGGTAGGTTCTATTGTTAAAACTCTTACCAGGGATGAATTAGGAAGGATGGCAAAGGAATGTACTGCCTAGTGCCATGCAGGTGTTTGGAAAATATGGAGGAAAATCAAAACTGTAAGAACAATGGAGTTTGAGGACTATATCCAAGTGACAAGCGGATACAGTTGTCGTAGAGAGTAACAGGTTTGGAGTGCTGGCAGAGAGTGGACTATGGGAGTTAGGGAGATGGTTAATAAAACATGGCATCCCTAGAGACAGAATAGATACGCAGTCAACACAAGTACCACTCAGCTTGTACCACCAGAGGAAATCATAGATGGATGACCAGAAGAAGGCTGAGGGCAGTGGCCTCAATAAAAAAAAAAAAAAAGATTTCTTGCCTCGTTTCCAGATCCGAGCCAGTGTTTTGACTCAAAATTCACTGACTGAAGAACATGTCAGGTCTCCAAGAAGAAGGACCCTGCAACACTATGGCAAATATCTATCGTCATAAAGGGTGCCTGAGTAGCTCAATAGGTTAAGTGTCTGACCTTGGTTTCGGCTCAGGTCATGATCTCATCATTAGTGAATTTGAGCCCCGTGTCAGGCTTCCCACCGACAGTGCGGAACCTGCTTGGGATTCTCTCTCTCGCTCTCTCCCTGACCCTCCCTTGCTCGCTCTCTTCGTTTCTCTTGCAAAATAAATGAACAAAAATGTAGAAAAGTATAAAAAAAATAGTAATGATTCTCCTAGTCTTCCTCCAAGTGGATCTACAGCCACTAACTAGGGTGACTGAACACTGGGGAAAAGAGAACACCCAAACGTTTGATTAATGTTGGACTTAGGATCCAAGCTGACCTTGTTGTCCAGAGACCTACAGCATCATCTTGTTCCTCCTTTTAGGGTGAGGGGTCATGTGGGGACTCAGTAAATGAAGTCCACTGCAGCTACAGCCCCACCCAGTGATCATTGTTCTGGTCCCTGGATACATAACTGAGAGTGACATACTTGGTAGCTGGATCCTTAATGTGGGGAAGGCCAAGTGGAAACGGCTCCCCTTTCCATCTCCAGCCAAGATGGCAGATGAAAACAATATGACATCTCAGGATGGGGGAATGGTAGAAATTAGTGTCACCTTTAGGGCTCTAAAGATTAATGCTCCTTTCATATTTCCATTCAATTCTTGACTGGTCCTTGTAGAAACAAGGTGCATCCCAGGGGCCAACAGTAGACTTCCACGTAAATAACCAAGCGCCAGTCCCAATCGCAGTCACCATGTCAGATGTTTATATCTTCGCTAAAGCCAAATATTACGGTTTCAGATATATTGTTTGCAGCTATTAATTTGGTTAATTAGAAATACTTTGCATTAGGGGTGTCTGGGTGGCTCAGTTGGTTAAGTGTCCGACTTCAGCTCAGGTCATGATCTCATAGTTCTTGGGTTCGAGCCCCGTGTCGGCTCTGTGCTGACATCTCAGGGCCTGGAGCCTGCTTCGGATTCTATGTCTCCCTCTCTCTCTGCCCCTCCCTGGCTCACACTCTGTCCTTCTCTCTCTCTCAAAAATAAATAAACATTAAAAAAATAAAAAAAAAAAGAAATACTTTGCATTCATAAACAACAAGCAACAATAGTTTTATAGTTTTTGTCCAGGGCTATTTATAGTTTTGCCCCGGGGCTATTTAAACTCTCCTGCCCTCTGTCATAATATAGTCTGAAAAGATCTTGACCATTTGGACATCCTACAGTTATCACATTGATCCGCTATGTTGATGATATTATGTTAATCAGGCTGGATGAGCAAGAACAGGTTAGATTGCTGGAGGATGTGGATGACGTGTTCCAGAGCATAAGAGATAAAACCTATGAAGATTCAGAGACCTGCCATAATTAGCTGTCGATAACTGGTAAGGAATTAGCTGTCAATAACTGATCATTTAAAAATTTTATTTATTTTTAGCCTCTTTTTTCCATTTCTGTGTGTCCAGCCTCTCATTTCAGGAAAGAAAGCAGTTTAATTAATGCTTGTTCATTAAGATTTTAAGAATTTGATGCATCAGTTCTTGCCCAGGAAATTGAACCTTTAAAAAAGGAGGGACTATGAGGTCTGAATAATGGCAGGCATTAATGGGGGAACAGGGGTCCTTGATTCAATCCTGTAAAGGAATTCTGTAAAGACGTTCTTCATGTCTGGGCAAAGTTGGCTGTCCCAGCTTGCAATGAAGAGGAAAGAGAAAACTTTCCACTTAAGGAGAACTGCCCCCGCCCCTCCCGCTATCCATGTTGAGAAGGGTTTGCCTACATCTTGCTTTTTCAAGTGGGACGACTAAAATATCTTCTAGCTATTTGTTCCAGTAGTTCAATATATATTCTTGGTTATATCAAATATTTGATATTTTAGGAAATCAGCCTTGTTAAATTAAAGTGGATAAGATGGCATTTTAAGGTCACCTTGCTATGATCAAACATGATGCTGACATTTACAATCCATTTCCATTGCTTCGCACATGTTTCCTTGTCAGTTAAATCCAGACTCTTCAAATTTAAAGGAGTTTCAAATCTAATAATGCAATTATAAATATTGTACCCGAATTACTAACTGCCCACTGATTTCCAGGCAAGGTAGAAAATCTTCATATGTCCTTTCTCATCATTTAAAGGTTTTTCAGATTTAAAGTGGTTTTACGATGTTACCTGTGTAAGTGCAAAATGTTTATAGACTCCTTAAGTTAATGACTTTTGTTCATATAAAAATCAAAGTAAATTTGCGCATTAAATATAAAGAGAACTACAAATGAGGGGCACCTGAGTGGCTTAGTCGGTTAAGCGTTCGACTTCAGCTCAGGTCATGATCTCGTGGTTGGTGACTTCGAGCCCTGCATCAGGCTCTACGCTGACAGCTCAGAGCCTGGAGCCTGCTTTGGATTCTATGTCTCCCTCTATCTCCGCCCCTCCTCTGCTCTCTCTCTGTTTCTCTCTCTCTCTCTCTCTCAAAAATAAATAAACATTAAAAAGAAAACTACAAATTAAAAGACATGTAATTAGCCACATTAATTTAGGGTGTAGAGAACATAGTCTTACAGAAAACACATTGTCACACAGACTGAATTCAGATCATACTGCGGAGGGCAGGCTTTATCACCATTTGCCCTCACGTTGAAAGTATTTTTTAAGAACAAAATCTGCCTCTACTCTTTCTTTGATAGATCACTATTATGATCATAGTGCCCAAATGTCAACGTAGGCACATAAATAGTGTGGGAATAGTAGGTCAAATGTGGTTATCCTGCTGATGGAGATGTAAAATGCTTAATATTTACAAATGCTCACAAAACATAACTTAAAGTACCATAGAGATATTTAAGGACTGAGAATACATCCACGGTCCTCTTCAGGAATCATTACAGCCTTTTGAAGAAATACTCATGTACAGAATGTGAAGGAAACAATATAATATGACTCTCACTAGGATATGGGAAACAGGGACTGTAGGAAAAATATGAGAATAGTCACTGTGATTAGGGAAGTAATAATCTTCTGTGTCAGTAGGTGAAAAGTGTTTTAAAAAGAATTTAATCACTAAATATCCTTTTATTGTAAAATACATAACACAAAATTTATAATTAAAAGAAATTTTAAGTGTACAATTCTGTGGCATTAAGTGCATTTACATTGCTGGGCAACCATTATCACCATCCATCTCCAGAACTTTTTCATTTTCCCCAAATGGAACTCTGTCCCCATTAAACACTAACTCCTCATTTCCCCTTCCTTTAGCTCCTGACAGCCACCATTCTACTTTCTGTCTCTATGAAATTGACTACTCTAAGAAACTCATATAGAAGGAGTAAAAATATTTGTCCTTTTCTGCTTAACTTACTTCATAACGCCTTCAAGATTCATGCATGTTGTATCAGAATTTCCTTCTTTTTTAAGGCTGAATAATATTCCATTGTATGTCTATACCACATTTTGTTGATCTGTTCATTCATTGATGGACATTTGGGTTGCTTTCACCTCTTGGCTATTGTAAATAATGTGGCTATGAACATGGATGTACAAATGTTTGTTCCAGTCCCTGCTTTTACTTCGTTTGGATGTATATCCAGAAATGGAATTGCTGGATCATATGGTAATTCTGTGTTTAATTTTTTGAGGAAGCAGCATACTAATTTCCATAGCAAGTGTATCATTTTACATTCCCACCAACAGTGTGCATGGTTTCCAATTTCCTACATCTTTGCCAACACTTGTTATTTTCTTATTTTTTTATTAACAGCCATCCTAAAGGGTGTGAGGTGGTATCTCAGGGCTTTGATTTGCATTTCCCTAATGACTAGTGATATTGAGCATCTTTTCATATGTTTATTGGCCATTTATGTGTCTTCTTGGAAAAACATCTATTCAAGTCCAGATTCATTTTTAAATTGAGTTTTTGTTGTTGAGTTGTGGGAGTTTTTATATATTCTGGATATCAATCCCTTATCATATATATGATTTGCAAATATTTTCTTTCATGTGGTGGATTTCTTTTCTCCTTTGTTAATAATGTACACAAAAGTGTTTAATTTGGATAAAAGCCAACTTACCTATTTTTTTCTTTTGTTGCTTATATTTTTGGTGTCAGATCCAAGAAATCTGTGCCAAAGCCAATGTTCTGAAGCTTTTTCCCTGTTTTCTTCTAAGGGTTTTCTAGTTTTAGTCCTTACATTTGAACATTTTATACACTTTGATTATGTTTTGTATGGTGTAAGGTAAAGGTCCAGCTTTAACTTCTCCATATGGATATTCAGTGTTCCCCACACAATTTGTTGAGAAGATTGTCCTTGGGGCACCTAGGTGGCTCAGTCAATTAAGCGCCGACTTCAGCTCAGGTCATGATATCCCAGGTCACTCGTTCGAGCCCCGTGTTGGGCTCTGTGCTGACAGCTCAGAGCCTGGGGCCTGCTTCAGATTCTGTGTCTCCCTCTCTGCTCCTTCCCCACTTGTGCTCTGTCTCTCTCTGTCTCTCAAAAATAAATAAACATTAAAACAATTAAAAAAAGAAAAAGAAAAGATTGTCCTTTCCCTGTTGAATGGTCTTGGAACCCTTGTCCAAAGTTATTTGACCGTATATGTGAGAGTTTATTCTGGGCTTTCTATTCTCTCTCAATTGTTGGTAAGTCTGTCTTAATGTCAGTACTATACTATTTCAATTACACAGCTTTGTAGTTTTAAAATCAAGAAATGTGACTTCCAACTTTGCTCTTCTTCTTTTCTCCAAGATTTCTTTGGCTATTTAAGGTCTCTTTAGATTCTATATGAAATTTTCTATTTCTGCAAAAAATGTTGTTGGGATTTTGTTAGAGATTGTATTGAATCTGTAGGTTGCATTGGGTATTATTGACATCTTAAGGATATTAAGTCTTCTAATCCATGAACATGGGATGTTTTTATGTCTTTCAATTTATCTGTGTCTTTAATTTCTTTCAGCAAAACTTTGTTGTTTTCAGTGTATAACTCATTTCCCTCTTTGGTTAAATTCATTCCTAAGAATTTTATTTTACTTTTGAATGCTATTATAAATGAAATTTTTAAATTAAGTTTTGTATAGAAATGCAACTGATTTGTATAGAAATGCAACTGATTTTTGTTTGTTGATTTTATAGCCTGAAACTTTGTTGGATTTGTTTATTAGTTCTTTTTGTAAAAAAATTGTTTTAAATGTTTATTTATTTTTGGGAGAGGGAGGGACAGAGCATGAGTGGGGGAGGGACAGAGAGAGAGGGAGACACAGAATCTAAAGCAGGCTACAGGCTCTGAGCTTTCAGCACAGAGTCCAACGTGCGTCTTGAACTCACAAACCGGGAGATCATGACCTGAACCGAAGTCGGATGCTTAACTGACTGAGCCACCCAGGCGCTCCTGTTTATTAGTTCTAATAGATTTTTGTTGTTGTTGGTGGTGTGGAATCTTCAGTGTTTTCCACATATAAGATCATATTGTCTATGAACAGATATTTTACTTCTGTTCCAACTTGAATGCCTTTTATTTGTTTTTCTTGCCTCATTGCTATGGCTGGGACTTTCAGTACTATGTTAAATAGAAGTAGTAAAAGGGGATATAATTGTTGTATTACTATCTTAGAAGTAAAGCTTCCAGTCTTTCATTATTTGGTAGGATGTTGGCTGTGGGTTTTATATATGCCCATTGTTATGTGAGGTAATTTCCTTCTAATCCTTGTTTGTTAAATGTTTTATCATGGGGGCGTCTGGGTGGCTCAGTTAGTTAAGCCTCCAACTTCAGCTCAGGTCATGATCTCATGGTCTATGAGTTTGAGTCCTGCATCGGGCACTGTGCTGACAGCTTGGAGCTTTGAGCCTGCTTTGGATTCTGTGTCTCCCTCTCTCTGTCCCTCCCCTGCTCGTGCTTTCTCTCTCTCTCTCTCTCTCTCTCTCAGAAATACACATTAAAAAAATAAAAAAGTTTTATCATGAAAATGTGTTTATTTTTGTTGGATTTTTTTTTGGCATCAGTTGAAGTAATCATGTTTTTCTCCCCTTCATTTTGTTAATGTGATGTATTATATTGATTGGTCTTTGAATATGAAAATATCCTTGCATTCCAGGGATATATTCACTTGGTCATGGTGTATAATCCTTTTTAAATGCTGCTGAATTTGGTTTACTAGTAATTAGTGAGGTATTTTGCATTATTATTCATAAGAGATACTGTTTTGTGGTTTTCTTTTCTTGTAGAGTCTTTGGCTTTAGTATCAGGGTAATTCTGGCCTCACAGAATGAGTTAGGAAATGTTCTCTCTTCTTAAATTTTTGGAAGAGTTTGAGTAGGATTATTGTTAATTGTTCTTTACATGTTTTGTAGAATTTACCAGCAAAAACTAGGATTTTATCTGTTGGAATGTTTTTGATTACTGATTCAATTTCTTTACTAGTCAGAGATCTATTCAGATTTTCTATTACCTCATGATTCAGTCTTGGTGGACTGCATGCTTCTAGAAATTTGTCCATTTCATATGAATTATCCTTTCTGTTGGCATATAATTATTCATGATACTCTCATAATACTCTTTATTTCTCTAAAATGAGTAGTAATATTTTCTCTTTCATTTCTGATTTTAGTTATTTGAGTCTTCTCTCTTTCTTAGGTTAGCTAAAGATTTGTCAATTTTGTTGATCTTTTTAAAAAATCAATTCTTCATTTTGCTGATTTTCTCTACTGTTTTTTATTCTCTGTTTTAGTTTTCTCTGCTTTATTATTTTTTTCTTCTGTTAGCTTTGAGTTTGATTTTTTTCTTCTTTTTCTAGTCCCTTAAGGTATAACATTAAATTGTTGATTTTAGACCTTTCTTTTTAATGTGTTTATGCCTGTAGACTCATCCTTTTAGTACTCCTGTTGTATCTTGTAAGTTTTGCAATGTTGTGTTTTCATTTTCATTCATCTGAAGGTATTTCCTAATTTCTCTTGTTATTTATTCTTTGACCCATTGGTTGTTTAAGAATGTGTTGTTTAATTGCACGTATTTATGACTTTTCCCATTTTTATTCTGCTATTAATTTCTTGTTTCTTTCTGTTGTGACCAAAAAATATACTTTGTGTACTTTCAATCTTTTAAAAAGGTATTATTTATTTTGTGCCCTATACATGATGTGTCCTGGAGAGCGTTCCACGTAAACTTGAGAAAAAATGTATGTTCTGCCGTTGTCTGTTGGAGTGATTGGTGTACGTCTGTTAGGTCCACTTGGTCAACAGTATTGTTCAAGTTCTTTATATATTTCCTATTGATCTTCTGTCTAGTTGTTCTATTTATTAATGAAAGTGGAATATTAAAGTCTGTTGCTTTTATTTTGGAGCTTTCCATTTTCCCCTCCAATTTTGTCAGTGTTTTCTTCATACATATTTAGAGCTCTGTTGTTTGTTGCATATGTTTATAATTGTTGTATCTTCTTGGTGAATTGGTTCTTCTATTATGATATAATGCCCTTCTTTGCCCTTGAAACAGTTTTTGACTTATAGTCTATTTTGTCTCATATAACTATACCACCCTGTTCTCTTGTGATTTACTATTTGCATGGATTATCTTCCCTCTTTCTCTTTCAACCTATATCTGTTCTTAGGTCTAAAAAGTCTTTTGTAGATAGCATATACCTAATTATCATTTTTATTTTTTCTTCTCCATTCTTTTCCATTCTGTCTTTTGATTGGGGAATTTAGTCCATATGACTTAAAGTAATTACTGAGAGGGAAGCACTAACTTTTGTCATTTTTTTTATTTGTTTTCTGTATGTCTTAAAGTTTTTTGTCCCTCTTTTCCTCCATTATTGCCTTTCCTTCTGTTTAGTTAATTTTTTTGAAGTGACACTTTTTGATTCTCTTCTCAGTTCCTTTTGTGTATAGTCTATGGATATTTTCTTTGTGATTACCATGGGGATTACATATAGCTTTCTAACATTATAATAACCTATCTTGAATTGGTACCAATTTAACTTCAATCACACACAAAAACTATTCCTTTACAGCTCTGCTCCCTCTTTTTGTGTTATAGATGTCACAAATTATATATTTATATATTGTCTACCTGTTAATATGGATTTATAGGCTTTTTTTGGTGCATTTGTCTTTTAAATCCTGTATATTTAATCCATGTATTAACCTTAAATCCTATAGATTTAATCCATGTATTAACCTTTATATTTTTGCATGATATTGAGTTATTGTCTAGTATCATTTCATTTCAAAGTAAAGGACACCAGTTAGTGTTTCTTGTAGGGAAGATCTAGTGGTAATGAACTTACTCAGATCTTGCTTCCTTGAGAACGTCTTAAATTATCCCTTAATTTTGAAGGACATTTTTGATGAATATAGAATTCTCAGTTGACAGGTTATTTTTTTCTTTCTTTCAACCCTTTAAATTTATCATCCCACTGCTTTCTGACCTGCAAAGTTTCTTTTGAGAAGTCCACTGATGGTCTTATTGGGGGTCCCTTGTATATGATGAGCTGCTTTTCTCTCACTGATTTCAAGAATCTGTCTTTTAATCATCTGATTATAACATATCTTTGTGTGAGTCTCCTTGTGTTTAACCTATTTGGAAGTTGTTGAGCTTCTTATATTTGTGTATCCATGCTTTATTCAAATTTGGGATGTTTTCAACCATTATTATTTCTTCACGTGATCTCTCTGCCCCTTTCTGTCTCTTCTCTTTCTGGGAATCTCATAATGAAGTACATTGATCCTGTTAATTATGTCCCATAAATCCACTAGGCTCTATTTACCTTTTTGTTTTGTTTTGTTTTTAGATTTTTGACCCTTCATTATGATAACTTCAAATGACCTGTCTTCAAGTTCACTGATTCTTCTGTCTGTTTGTGTCTGCTATTGAACCCCTTTAGTGAATTTTTCAATTCAGGCATTGCATTTTTCAGCCCCAGAATTTCTGTTTGGTTCTTTTAAAAAAATAATTTCTTTAAAAAAATTTTTTTTAACGTTTTTATTTATTTTTGAGACAGGGAGAGACAGCATGAACAGGGGAGGGTCAGAGAGAGGGAGACACAGAATCTGAAACAGGCTTCAGGCTGTGAGCTGTCAGCACAGAGCCCGATGCGGGGCTCGAACTCACGGACTGCAAGATCATGACCTGAGCCGAAGTCGGCCGCTCAACCAACTGAGCCACCCAGGCGCCCCTAAAAAAATAATTTCTATCTCTTTGTTAATATTTTCGCTTGTTTGTATATTGTTTTCTTGAGTTCCTGTAGTTCTTGTTCACGTTTGTCTTTAGCTCTTAGACAACACTTAAGATAATTGTTTAAAAAAATTTTTTTTTTAACATTTTTTTATTTTTGAGACAGAGACAGACAGAGCATGAACGGGGGAGGGTCAGAGAGAGGGAGACACAGAATCCGAAACAGGCTTCAGGCTCTGAGCTGTCAGCACAGAGTCCAACGTGGGGCTCGAACTCACGGACCGCGAGATCATGACCTGAGCCAAAGTCCGCCGCCCAACCAACTGAGCCACCCAGGCGCCCCAAGATAATTGTTCTAAAGTCCTTATCTAATAAGTCTCATGCGTGTGTTTCTTTAGGGACTGTTTCTGGTGATTAATCTTGTTCCTTTAAATAGGTCACATTCCCTACTTCTTTGTATGCATTGACCTTTTTTTGAAAATTGAACGTTTGAAAAAAATTCTATCTCTCCCAGTCTTTGCAGATTGGCATAGAGGACTTATTAATCAGTGGGTCCCTGAGCCTTGAGATCACCCCAGAGTGAAGGTTTAAAGTCCCAGATCTTTTCAAAACATGACACTGTTTGGGCTTCTGTGTGTGCCTTTCCCTGACCCTACTTTTCCTAGCTCCACTTTCCCCCTGTCTGCTTTTAAGTGCCTTAATTTCTCTGAGTCTCACCGTAGGCTTTGCTCAGGGCTTTGGATGTCCTAATTCATTCCTCTTCTCATAATATCTTCCCTCCAGCTGTCTGCAGGTCTGCAGTCACCATGTAGTTTTCACATACTGCAGTGCCAACCTTCTACAGTTTGCCACCCAGGTCCAAACCATGCTGCCATTCTTGTATGAGCTCTGAGTCAAGAGAGACAGATACCAGACCTTTGGGCAGCCGACAGATAATTCAGAACATTGCAAACAATTTCCATTCTGCTTTTTCTGGTCTAAGGATGAGAATTAGAAACTGGCTACTTCTTTTCTGCACTACACTGGAAGGCAGTGAGGTAAGGACAAGTAAAAATTCCACAAAATTTCCTACCATTTTGGAGGAGGCTTTTTCTTGATTGGGTGCTTGCTTGGTTGCTGTAGATCTTTGACTTGTTTTTAGGGCTCCTATGAAGTTATTTGGGTCAGGCCGTAGTTGTTTGTCTGGTGTTTCCATGGAGGAACGAAGGCTTGGAAATTCCTAGTATGCCGTCTTGTTGATGTCCATGTGCCCTTCATTTTTAGCAAATATTTTGTTTTGCCTTTGCATAGATTTTCAGCTGTTTTTCTGACTAGTATCTTTTTTGGGAAGAAACCCAGGAGAAAATTAGATGAGGGACACACTTCTTTTTGAAAGTCACTTTACGGTTTGTCTCCTTTCAGATGGATCATTTTAATGAAGAGAATCCAGTTCCATCTGAGAATGATTGAGAATGTGATGAGTACTTGAGTTTTTAGGAGCAGAAGTGAATAGTGACCTGCATGGGACTTTGGTCTGTTTAAGATTCCCCAAAATGAACATGAAGAACTTATTGCAGAATGGACATGAGTGTTCTGAGTTTAATGCTTCAACGTGGGAATATGTAGGTGAAATAGGTAGCTGTTGGTAGATCACCCACTTCTACCCCATGATCCTGCCCTTTTGCCAGAAATAAATTGTATTATTGGAATCTATATTTTTCTTCCTTCATTTAGCCAGTTTTGATTGAGCACCTATTATGTGCCAGGCATTGTACTTCAGTGAATTGTACAACCAGTGTGTTAAGCACTCACAATGTGCCAGGCCAGTAATATCTTTACATTGAATCTTCAGTGTAAGGCTAAGTGATAGGGATTATTATCCAACTGACAGATCAGGAAACTGAGGCAACAGTAAAGAGAAATTAAGTTACTTGCTGACTAGAAAGTGGTGGAATTATAAGCGTATTCAAGGCAGACCAGAAGCCCCCCCTTTTTAGTGATTGTTTCCTTTAAAACAACTTATTACACATGTAAAAATATTTTGTCATTATAAGATTTTACCCTTTCCTTGTGTTTGAGCTATTTTTAAATCTTATAAGTTGTAGGTAATAAACACATACAAATTCTGTCCTATCCAGTAGGTTTAACTGATTTCCTTGTGCTTTTATGGAAAAACCAATTTTGCCAGCATTTCCTCATTTTTTTCCCAACCTTTCTTCACTTCAAATAAGTTTGTGGGATTTTTTGTTTGTTGTTTGTTTACTTTTCTTCGACCACTTATAACATCTTTCTGGTTCCCACATTATGAATAAAATAAACTTCACATATGTTCATTTTTATCCGTATGAGAGTTATGATTTGACTTGTTTTTCAAAATTATCTTTTAACAAATAAGTAATACATAATCGTTTATTGTAGGAAAAAATAAAAAAATAATTTCTCTAAATATTCACCATACGGAGATAACTACAGTGGAAATTATGATGAATAACAAATATATAGATTAATAAGATATTAAAAATGAGATCACAGTACACATATAATTGCACTGTGCTTTCTTTTTCACTTAAGGAATCATAAGGGTCTTTCTATTTTAATAAACAAACATCTGTATCATCATTTTAATGTAAAAACCTTGACAAACCTTTGTTGAACAAGAAGATGGCCTTTTCCCAAGTAGGCACAACTTCCTAAAAGCACAATTATGGTTTTCCGAAGTAGGATTTCAATTCTTTTAAAAATTAAGTTTGTCAGTGGCTATCCATAGCACCCTGAGGGTTACTACAGATTTTTCAAATCCAGTAGAATCAAAAACACCAAAACCAATCTTTGTGCGTAATAACCTTTCGATTGTTTTAATATCCCAAGCTGATGATTTGTGAAATCCTTCAAGGGATTTTTTACATCAAAGGTTGAATATTGTTCAGTAGTATTTTCTTGTTAAATATGCACCAGTTCTTTGAAAAGTGTTAAATTTATGTTTGGTAACATGTAGCTATGGAGACTTTGTGCTGAGCCAGATCCCAGGCTGCCTGCTGTTCAGGAGAGGACATAACATTTCCTAAGTCTGCATTTGCCCAGGTCCTCCTAGGCCCTGTTTCTAATCATTGTGCTATACTGCACCTGCTTTTAAGGCCCTACAATCCAGGGAAGTGGTTCTTAAGTCTGGTGGGCAGTAGGATCACCTGAGTGGCTTCTGAAACTACAAATATTCCAGCTTCAGGGCATCCCCGTTTGACCAACTGGTTCAAAATCTCTGTAGTGTGTCTGAGTATCAGTGTTACTTTTTGGAAAAAGTCTCTCAAGGTATATTTTACTGTAAGTCAGTGGTTGAAACCCACAGACAGGGATAGCAGCCTCTGTTAATGTGCAAATGAGTTTTACCTTACTCCTCGAACACCTATTAACATCACAGCATTGAACAGTTGCTTGTATTACATAACTTCAAAGAATAAGCCTGAAGAAAAGGGAGAAGGCATAAAGTATATAGACATCACTTATAGGCAGATTTAATCCTTCTACAGATATAAAGAAAATTTCTGATAATTGAAGCAATTGAAATGTAGGCTATTCTCTTTTGAAAGGCAAGGATTGCCTGGGTGACTATCTCACGTTGCTGGTATACAGACAATTGATGGATCAGGTGACAGTTATGAGCAATTATGATCAATATGATAATACTGGCACCGGGGCAAGCTTCTCTAAGATAAATTCTAGAAATCACATTTCTGGCCTTACCTTTACCATGTATTTACTTTGCAAAATTAAGTATCAGTTTATTATCATTTTACCTCCTCCCCCTCCAATCCCCATGAGTTAGTTTTTCTGGTTTTCTGTATCCTTTCCAACATTTGATATTAATGTTTTGCACACTTATGGGTGTGAAAACAGCATCTCATTTAATTTTTAATTTTTATTTGATTACTAATGAGATTTAGCCATTTGGGTTTCTTTCTCACTGAATTGCCTCTTCATATACTTTGGCCATTTTCTATTAGGTTGTTTACTGACTAATAAGCATCAACATATATTCTGGACACTAATCACTTATTGGTTATATGAATTTTTTGTGTCTTATATTAGGAGCTTTATTTATTGTTGGGTATTGTATCCTTGTTGGACTTTCTTTTTTTTGTTCAGAAAAATTTTTTTAGTTTATTTATTTTGAGAGAGAAAAAGAGAGAGTGTGTGCACACACGCATGAGTGGGGGAGGGGCAGAGGGAGAGGGAGAGAGAGAATCCCAAGCAGCCTCTGCACTGTCAGTGTGGAGCCTGACATGGAGCTCAATCCTGCAAATGGTGAGATCATGACCTGAGCTGAAATCAAGAGTCCGATGCTCAATCAACTGAACCACCCAGGCACCCCTAGATAAAAGAGAATCTTTGTGGGGAGGCTGGTTCAGCTGGTTCAGCATCCAACTCTTGATTTTGGCTTAGGTCATAATCCCAGGATCATGGGATAGAGCCCCATGTTGGGTTCTGGGCTGAGTGTGGAGTGTGCTTGGGATTCTCTCTCTCTCTCTTCCTCTCTCTTTCCCTCTTCCCCTCTCCCCTCATGCTTGCTCTGTCACTAAAAAACAAACAGACAAAAAAGGGGAGAGAGAGTGAGTGAGAGAGAGAGAGAGAGAGAGAGAGAGAGAGAGAGAGAGATTCTTTGTCCCCAAGAATAATCTGAATATGTATGGAAAGGAACATGTTAATCCATGTTCCAATGAGATAAAATGGGCCCAAAGGAGAAATTATGCTAAGATCGGGAGAAATGAATTCCTGACATTTAGCTTTTTGTGTTTATTTGTTAAAAAAAAAAGAACAAAATATCTACTCTTCTGACACTCTGCTAACATACTGATGACTCAAGTACATTTGTGAAGTGCTTTGAGCTTTTTGGAGGTTAGATAGGCCCTAAGTAGTAGATCTGGGGTAAGGCCTCCTGAAGATGAGCACTTATAGCAGTGCTGTTTTTGCATCTCAAACATTTGATGTGCTGTTTATTGCATTTGTTTTGTATATATATAACATCGTTGACCCTTGAGCAACATTGGCTTGAACTATGAAGTCTGCGTATACAAGAATGTTTTATAATGCAGTACTGTAAATGTATTTTCTCTTCTCGGTGGTTTTCTGAATAACACTTTCTCTTCTCTAGCTTATTTTATTATAAGACTATAGTTCATAATACATGTAACATACAAAATATATGTTAATCAACTGTTTATACTATCAGTAAGACTTCCAGTCAATAGCAGACTATTGTCAGTTAAGATTTTGGGGAGTCAAAAGTTAAATGTGAATTTTTGACTGTGCAAGGGGACAGTGCCCCCAATCCACACATCGCTCAAGGGCTATTATCTATCTATCTATCTAAATTTCTTTCCTTTCATATTATACTGGTCAGGATCTCCAGTATAATGTTAAGTATAAAGGAGTAACAGGAATCTTTGTTTTTCCTTTAAAGAAACCACATGTATATAATGCGTTAGCTTTAGATATGATGTTTACTGTAGGTTTTTGACAGATACTATTTACAATTTTAACAACTTCTCTTTCTATTCCAAGTTTGCTAAAAAGTTTTTTCCCTGCATATATTAAGACATCATATATTTTTGTCTGTAAATATGATGAATTATGTTAGTAGATTTTCTAATGTTAAACCAACCTTGCATTTCTGGAATAAGCCCTACTTATCATATTAAGTATTTTATGTGTTTTGGGATTTGGTTTGTTAATCTTATTTAAGATTTTTGTATAAGTGAATTTGATGTATAATTTTCTCTTCTTGTACTGCTTTTGTCTGGTTTTCATTACCAAAGTTGTATTAATCTCATGAAATGTGAGTCTCATGAAAGGAGAATGCCTACTCCTTTTTTTCTTTTCCAATCTAGCAGCTTATAACAACAAGACTTAATCCCCTTTGCTTCAGTTTTCTATTTTGGGAAATGGAAATACTGAGATCATAGGGATATTTTGAGGATTAAAACAGTTAAAATAAACAAAGCACTTAGAACAGTGCTCATAACATAGCAAGAAACCTTTTAGTTTTAGCTGTTAGTGCTATTGTTCTACTCCCTAAAAGTTTATATGAGAGGGATGATGCATTCCTAAAGGTTGGGTAACACTCACCAGCAAATCATCTAACATTTTTCTTTTTTGTGGATATATTTCAACTTATTCATTTGTAGGTTTATTTTATTTTTTCTTCTTGAATTGTTTATGGCAAGTTATATTTTTCTAGAAATTTGTCCATTTCCCCTAAATTTTCAAGTGTATTTGTCTTATGTTTATAGTATACTGTTATTAATGTTTAGTCATTGCTATATCTATATTGCTGGTCCCCTTTCCATAATTTCACTTTTTTGGGGTGCTGAATGCTTAGCTCATTAAATTTTAGATTTCCTTTCTAACATATATATGTATATATATTAATGTGTGTGTGTGTATATATATGTATATATATATATATGGTATTTGATTTAATCACACTCCACTGGTTCTGGTTGGTAATGTTTTTCATTGTCTCTAAGTTTTAAATGTTTTCTTACTTGACCCATGAATTTGTTATATTTATAAACATTTCCAAAATAAGATTTCTATGGTTTCCTTTTTATTATTGAATATTAATTGTATAGTATTGTCATCAGAAACTGTGCTGTGTATAATATAACTCTGTTCCAATATCTATAATACATTTATTTATTTTTTATGATTCCCCTCTGGAATTTGATCCCCATGAAGAAAGGAACTTACTGTACTTAGTTCGCTTTCATGTCCCCAGTGTCAAGGATGGTGTAGGCACATAGCTGTAACTCAACATTTGTTAAATGAAAGAATGATTGATGCTGATAGTAATGCTTGCTGATCACAGTTTATTTCTTCTAGGTGGTCTTTCTTGACCACTTAGAAGGTGCAAATTTCCATTGGTTCCAGTCTACACTCATAGACCTGGTTCCATGACTCATATCCATATGTGTCTGAAAAACATCAAAATTTCCTAAGCGACAAAATTCTGGAGACTGATGTAAAGCATGGTGACTAGAGTTAATGATGCTGTATTATATACTTAGAATTTGAGATCTTAAGTGTTCTGACCACACACACATACAAAATGATGACTATGGGTGGTGATAGATATGTTAATTTGCTTGATTTTGGTAGTCATTTCACAATGTATACATCTATCAAAATCACCTTGTACAACCTAAATATATACAATTTTTATTTGTTAAAAAAAGTAGAACTTAGAGGACTAAGTCTGCTTCCTAATTAATTTAATTCTGATCAGCCCACTGTCAGCACCCAGGCATTGATATGACCTCAGCTGCCCATAGATAGTAAAGGTTGATCACAGCAAAACTGGAAATCCTTATAAAAAGTTTATATTTCCTGTATTTAATGTTCTCCACAAAACAATATTCATACATTCTGTTATGCAGTTATAGAGTAGAGACAGCTGGCCATTACTCAGCTTGGTGTATCAAATAGATATTTTTGAAAATATACAAGCTTTGAAAATTTTTATTCTTCAGACAACTTTGGCTTTGAAAACTCTGTATATCTTAAAAGCAGTTTCATAATGTCAGTAGTTTTCTGTGATTGATAGTCACAACACACTGAGCTCATGGAGACGTTAAAAATGTGGCATAGGAAAAGGAAAAAAAGTACTTTCCAATAGTGGATTCTGCAGCAGTAAGTAATCTGCTCCTGGCTTTCCTTCCCTTAACTGAAAGCTTTTTTTCCTGAAAGACCTGTGTTTTATTACATTCTAGTTTTGGACATTCTAATAAAAATATATTATTTTCTATGTTTGCCAGAAATGCTTTTTCTCAGCCATAGAGGGAATTATTGCAAAAGTGCTGTAAGTTTCTCTATGGAATGCTGAAACCCCAGACTGAAAAACAAAACAAAACAAAAATTACCAATAAGTAGGAACACTAGGTAGAACACTGACATTGGCAGGTCTCTTCTGGGCTGATGGGGATGCTTGTGGGCTGCACTCTCACAAAGTGGGAGGTGCTTCTATTACTGAGTGTGAGTTACGGAGTGGCTGAATGTAAAGATTAAGTGACTTGGAGAAGCAGTGAGACAATGTGTGGATAATTCTGAGAAATCCAGGGAGGTTGTTCTTTTGGAACGTGGAAGGATGTTACTTGCCCTAACTACAGTGTTCTATGAATAAATTATAGTGGGATAGCTGCTATAACAAATAGGTCCGGAAATGTAATGGCTTATCACAGATGCTTATTTCTTGCTCAGTAATTGTCTGGAATTGGTGTTCATGGTGGCAGGGTGGCTCCTTTGACTAACTCACTTAGGAATACAGACTCTGTCCATCTTGTGGCTCTGTCATTCCCTAGAGCAGGGGTTAGCATTTTTTTTTTTTTTTTTTTTTTTTTTTGGTCAAGAACCAGATAGTAAATGTCTTAGGTTTAGTATACTATATAGTCTCTGTCACAATTACTCAATGCTGCTATTGCACCATGAAAGCAGCCATAGTCAATAAGTAAATTAATGGGGTGGCTGTTTCCAATAAAACAGTATTTAGAAAAAAATAAAGGTTGTAAGTTGGATTGGCTCTTGGGGCATGGTTTGCTGACACTGCACCAGAGTCTTGTCATTCTCCTCTGTATCTAGAAGAGAAAGGGACGGAGCATGGAGAAGCAAATGTGGGAGGTTTCCAAAGGCCAAGCCTGGAAGAAACACACACCATTTCCCCTCATGTTCATTGGCTAGGCATCAGGCTTATGATAACACCCAACTACCAGGGAGGATGGGAAATATCATCTTTCTGTGTGCCCAGAAAGAAGAAACACGTCAGCGAACACAGTGAACAGGTGGCAATCTTTCCTACATCTAGCAGGAAATCTGACAGTGGAATTTAAGGTGCATCCTCAAAGTATTCTGCCATGTTCTCCAACACAAGGCTCAAAAAGCATGGTTTTGCAGACAGACCTGGGTTTGAATCATAGCTAGGCTGCTTTCTTGCTGTGTACATGTGGGTAATTTGTTGAACCAGGCTTTGTCTCAGTCCTCATCTGGAAAACAACAATAATAATGGCTCAAGGGTCATTGTGAATGTTAAATAAAAATGATGACTATCATCTCATATATATTCAGTAAATAGTAGCTATTATCATTATTACTTGAACAATGACCGTAGTTCCTGGTAAAGTATAATTTAATGCTTTGCTGCTGGGCTTAAATCCCTCTTCCACTGCTTACTAGCTGTGTAATCTTGGGACAAATTATTTAACCTCTCTGTGCCTCAATTTCTTCATTTATAGAATTATGGCAATAATAGTGCCTCTTTTCTTGGATTGGTGTGATACCTAAGTGACTTAATGCATATAAAATTATAGGGCCTGGACATAATAATGCTCGATACATGCTATCTATAATTATTATCTTGATACACTGATCCCTGGAATCCAAAGGGGATACTAATGATGAAAATCATCATGGTCATCATATCCATATATTAATTTATTCAGCAAATATTGAATATCTAAAGGCCAAATTTTGTGCCAGTATCCGAGGATATAAATGGTGAATAAGCCTGACATGGCTCTGGTCTTCATGGAGTTTACAGTGAATTTGCTAATAGATTTTTTTTTTTTTTGAGCAGTCCCTGAAGTAAGCACTTTTAGCAAGTTATTTAGTTGTATCCTTTGCCATAACCCTGTGAAATTAGATATTATTATCTTTATTTTACATACAAGGTATTAGATTTAGAGAACTTAAATAATTTGAGCAAGGTCACACAGTTGGTGAACGGAAGAGATGGTATTTGAAACTATGTCCTCAAATTTAAATGTCACTAGTCTTAACAGTCATGCTGGACAGTCAGATCTGGCCACATAAAAAGATCTGCCCGGCAAAGTATATACTGTTTAATGGGAATGTGAGTTGGAGGCGGGGGAAAGAGGAGGCTGTAATGGTGAGGGTGACCTCCTGGCCTCTCTGGGAATTCAGTTCTATCTCCGGACCATTTATGACAACAAATGCCCTCTCTCCTTGGATGACTTCAAACATCCCCAAGGATTAGAAACATGTAATCTTATCAACCAGGTTTGGTTCCCATCTGTAGGAGAGCTGGGCTTTTCAATTTAACCACTGGCTTAAAAAAAGATGGAAAAAAAAAATAACACAAAGAAATCTACTGTCTCTACCCTTCTTTAAAATGATGAATGCTTTTTTAAGGCAAATCCATCATTGGTCACTTGAGGGAGGAAATGTCAAGAAAAGTTATGGTTTGTTAGCTTTTACTTCTTGACATTATACAAGAAGGTAATTGAAGTACAACAAATGCCATGTTGTTTTACCTCATCTATTTATATAGCAATCTGACAAGATGAATATATATGTTACTGTGGATTTGGAAAAAAAGTGACACAGGCTCTATGATTCGTTCTATTGTCTTATCATTGCTGATCAAATGTGCTTTCCCTTAAGAAAACACACGGCAGAGGAATTGATATTCTTTCATGCAGATTCCTGGATATTAAACAATTGAACTCATTTTACACTCTCAGCCCCATTAGGCTCTTATCTCAAGTTCTTAGAGCTTTAACATGGATGTATAATAAAACGTGCACAAATTCAATTCAATACAACAAATATTTATTTAGCACTCACTGTGCATGAGATACTATGCCAAACAGAGATGCCATTAATTCACAATCTGTGATAATTTCAATGCAGCCTGGGCTAAATGTTACCATTATACCATTTATGAAAAAAAAAAAAAAAGAGTCTGCTAAGCAGATCAACAAGGTAGATCTCACCATATATTATGCTATGCTCCTGAAAACTCGTATGTAAATCAGATTGTGAATGGACAAGAAGAGCTTGGTGTTCAAAGAATTTTATACTAATGTTTCTAGAGAATATATAAATCACTGACAAGTAAGGATTTTTAAGTTAGATATTTAAAAGGTGAGTGACCACTTTATTGAGGGGTATTATGTGACTCGTATTATGAAAAATCCCAAGGCTGGTTTCTATGACAGCCACGATCTCTCTGTGGTTGGGTAGTCTGTTGTCCAGCAACTTAAAGAGAAGAGACATGTTAAATTATTTTTTTTCTTCTGAAAGGTGTCAGCCACAAAACTAAGGTACAGAGCTGCTTATTCTGTGGTAAATATCTCTTTAGTTTTCCACATAGATTGCAGGGGAAGAAAAGAGATACTAAAACTGTATCTAATAGGAAGAGGCAGGATGAGCTTTCAGTGTGTCTTAACCTTTTTATTTTGCTCAAATTGCCTTAGAAAAACCAGCTGGGATCTCAAGTGAGTTACTCAGGGATATAACGTTAAGAATCGTGTGACAATGTCTCCTGTGGAAAGAATACAGTAAGATGATGTTTTTTGCATTTTGGCGACCCTGTTTTTCATAGCCGCTTTATCAAAACTGGTCCCTGTGCATTTGCTCCTGTCTGTATATAAATGGGCTGATAGGTTGGACTCCAGAGAGTCTGAATTAAGAACCATCATCATTTATATGTCAATACTGTGTAGTAAAGAATTTGGACTTGCCCAAGGAGATTTTGGCTTTGCCCTCAGCTTCAGGGAGATAATCTTTGCCATACATGATTGAAGTGTCTTTGTTTAGGGTGGGGGCTGGCCACGCTGGATCTTAGCATGGGACTAGTCCCATCTGATAGTCTTAGGGTGGGGGCCAGCGAAAGACCAACTGTAATTTATGGTGAGGGTTTAGGTTACATAGTAACAGCTGTCTTAGAGACTGAGTTCAACAACTTGGTCAGTCATAACTGGTAATAAGCGCCAATAAAAATTTAAAACACTGAAGCTTTAATGAGCTTCCCTGGATGGTATTACGCTGTGTATTGACACATAGCAATACTGTGAGAGTGATGTATCCTCATCCCATGGAAGAGGACGACAAAAGCTTCATATTTGTAACCCTCTCAGACTCTACCCTATGCATCTATTCCTTGGCTGATTTTCATCTGTATCCTTCCTCTGTAGTAAGCCATAATTGTCAATATAATAGCTTTCAGTGAGTTCAGTAAGTCCTTCTAGTGAATTATTAAAACTGAAGATTTGTTTGGGGAATCCCTTAAACTTGTAACTGAGGTCATAAATGAAGGCAATCTTGGGGACTGTTTTCTCTTACCATTGCAGTTTGGATAACTACAGTTAAGTACCAGCTGAAATGGGTCTATTGACATGCAAATGTGTCCAATTATGCATAACAATGGTATCATGTCTCAACAATTCCTTAAAACAAGAAAATTCACTTGGAGGTGTTTGTAAAATAGTCTAAATTTGAAAAGTTTAGAAAAATAGCATTAAGTGGACCTCCTTTTCTTCAACCGTTTGAAATTAGAACAGTCTTAACGGGTTTGAATGATTTCAAGGGTTACAAAAAAAATACCTTATGGGCCCAGAGAGATAACCTAAATATATGGATCATTAGGTAAGATCTTTGGTGAACTGAAGAACATAGGCCTAGTCTAAAGTTAAAAATTTTGAAATACTATAAGGACTATAACAAAGGTCTGTAACAGGAGCTGGCCCAGAGGCCACCAGTTAGCCTTTTCTCCTTTGCTCCAGTTGCAAATTGGTCATTTTTTGTAAATGAATAAGATTATTCAAATTTTCTATTTCCATCTCTTAAGTCAATTTTTTTTTGAATTTGTTCACTCAACTAAATTTATTTCAAACTTATTAGCATAAAGTTGTTTATAATATCTTATGATCTGTTTAATGTTTATAGAATCTGTAGTAATGTCTCATTTTAAATTTCTGACTTTGATTATTTGTGCCTTCTTTTTTTTATGTTGTTTTATTGAATAGATTTTATTATCTTTATTTGGGATATGGCTTGTGACATATGCCTTATATATTTTTAAACGATTTACACATGAAACCATTAAATAATTATACATATACTAGTGGCCAACACCCAATTGTTGTTTCACTGGTAATTCTCTGTGATTCTTTTTTGTTTTTTAAATTAATTTTATTTTTTTAATTTACATCCAAATTAGCATATAGTGCAACAATGATTTCGGGAGTAGATTCCTTAATGCCCTTTACCCACTTAGCCCATTCCCCCATCCACAATCCCTCCAGTAATCCTCTGTTCTCCATATTTAAGAGTCTCTTGTGTTTTGTCCCCTTCCCTGTTTTTATATTACTTTTGCTTCCCTTCCCTTATGTTCATCTGTTCTGTGTCTTACAGTCCTCATATGAGCGAAGTCATATGATATTTGTCTTTCTCTGACTAATTTTGCTTAGCATAATACCCTCTAGTTCCATCCACATAGTTGCAAATGACAAGATTTCATTCTTTTTGATTGCCGAGTAACACTCCATTGTGTGTGTGTGTATATATATATATATATATATATATATATATATATATATATCTCACATCTTCTTTATCCATTCATCCATTGATGGACATTTGGGCCCTTTCCATACTTTGGCTATTGTTAATAGTGCTGCTATAAACATTGGGGTGCATGTGCCCCTTCGAAACAGCATACCTGTATCCCTTGGATAAATACCTAGTAGTACAATTGCTGGGTCATAGGTAGTTCTCTTTTTAATTTTTTGAGGAACCTCCATAGTGTTTTCCAGAGTGGCTGCACCAGCTTCCATTCCCACCAGCAGTGCAAAAGAAATCCTCTTTCTCCACATCCTCGTCAACATCTGTTGTTGCTTGAGTTGTTAATGTTAGCCATTCTGAAAGGTGTGAAGTGGTATCTCTTTGCAACTTTGATTTGTATTTCCCTGATGATGAGTGATGTTGAGCATTTTTTCATGTGTTGGTTGGCCATCTGGATGTCTTTTTTGGAGAAGTATCTATTCATGTCTTTTGCCCATTTCTTCACTGGATTATTTGTTTTTTGGGTGTTGAGGTTGATAAGTTCTTTATAGATTTTGGATGCTAACCATTTATCTGATAGGTCATTTGCAAATGTCTTCTCCCATTCTGTCAGTTGCCTTTTAGTTTTGCTGATTGTTTCCTTCGTTGTGCAGAAGTTTTTTATTTTGATGAGGTCCCAATAGTTCATTTTTGCTTTTGTTTCCCTTACTTCTGGAGATGTGCTGAGTAAAAAGTTGCTGCGGCCAAGATCAAACAGGTTTTTGTCTGCTTTCTCCTTGAGGATTTTGATGGCTTCCTGTCTTACATTTAGGTCTTGCATCCATTTTGAGTTTATTTTTGTGTATGGTGTAAGAAAGTGGTCCAGGTTCATTTTTCTGCATGTTGCTGTCCAGTTTTCCCAGCACCACTTGCCGAAGAGATGGTCTTTATTCCATTGGATATTCTTTTCTGCTTTGTCAAAGATTAGTTGGCCATACCTTTGTGGGTCCATTTCTGGGTTCTCTATTCTGTTCCATTGATCTGAGTGTCTGTTTTTGTTCTGGTACCATACTGTCCTGATGATTACAGCTTTGTAGTATAGCTTGAAGTCTGGGATTGTGATGCCCTGTGCTTTTTAAATCTTTTTCAATCTTTTTGAAGATTGCTTTGGCTATTTTCTGGTTCCATATTTGTGCATTCTATCTACTTTTCTTGGAGTCTTATAGGTTTATTAATTTTGGTAGTTTCTCCAAAAATAAACTTTTGGCTTTGCTGGTTTTCTTCATTGATGTTTGTTTACTATTTTGTTAATTCCTCTTCCTGTATTTCTTTATACCTCCTTTGTTTTTCTTTTTTTTTTTTTTTATCTTATTGACATGCATGTTTAGCTCTTTGGTTTTTGTTTTGTTTTATTTTTGTTTTTGTTTTTTTATTAAATATAATTTATTGTCAGATTGGTTTCCATACAACACCCAGTGCTCATCCCAACAGGTGCCCTTCTCAACGCCCATCACCCCCTTTCCCCTCTTCCCCACCCCTCATCAACCCTCAGTTTGTTCTCCATATTTAAGAGTCTCTTATGGTTTGCCTCCCTCCCTCTCCGTAACTTTTTTCCCCTTTCCCCTCCCCCATGGTCTTCTGTTAAGTTTCTCAGGATCCACATATGAATGAAAACATATGGTATCTGTCTTTCTCTGCCTGACTTATTTCACTGAGCATAATACCCTCCAGTTCCATCCATATTGCCGCAAATGGCCGGATTTCATTCTTTCTCATTGCCAAGTAGTATTCCATTATATATATAAACCACATCTTCTTTATCCCTTCATCAGTTGATGAACATTTAGGCTCTTTCCATAATTTGGCTATTGTTGAAAGTGCTGCTGTAAACATTGGGGTACATGTGCCCCTATGCATCAGCCCTCCTGTATCCCTTGGGTAAATTCCTAGCAGTGCTATTGCTGGGTCATAGGGTAGTTCTATTTTTAATTTTTTGAGGAACCTCCGCACTGTTTTCCAGAGTGGCTGCACCAGTTTGCATTCCCACCAACAGTGCAAGAAGGTTCCCGTTTCTCCACATCCTCGCCAGCATCTGTAGTCTCCTGATTTGTTCATTTTAGCTACTCTGACTGGCGTGAGGTGGTATCTCATTGTGGTTTTGATTTGTATTTTCCTGATGAGGAGTGACGTTGAGCATCTTTTCATGTGTCTGTTGGCCAACTGGATGTCTTCTTTAGTAAAGTGTCTATTCATGTCTTCTGCCCATTTCTTCACCGGATTATTTGCTTTTCTGGTGTGGACGTATGGTGAGTTCTTTATAGATTTTGGATATTAGCCCTTTATCTTATATATTATTTGCAAATATCTTTTCCCATTCTGTTAGTTGCCTTTTAGTTTTGTTGTTTCCTTTGCAGTGCAGAAGCTTTTTATCTTGATGAGGTCCCAGTAGTTCATTTTTGCTTTTAATTCCCTTGCCTTTGGAGATGTATTGAGTGAGAAATTGCTGTGGCTGAGGTCAAAGAGGTTTTTTCCTGCTTTCTCCTCTAGGGTTTTGATGGTTTCCTGTCTGACATTCAGGTCCTTCATCCATTTTGAGTTTATTTTTGTGAATGGTGTAATAACGTGGTCTAGTTTCATCCTTCTGCATGTTACTGTCCAGTTCTCCCAGCACCATTTGTTAAAGAGACTGTCTTTTTTCCATTGGATACTCTTTCCTGCTTTGTCAAAGATTAGTTGGCCATACATTTGTGGGCATGTTTAGCTCTTTGATTGTCCACCTTTATCTTTTTCTAAAAAAGGTATAAATTTTTCTTAAAGCACGGATTTATCTGTAGCTCATAAGTATTTATGTCTATACATAGTTTATTACCTGTTAAGTTTATTATCATTCTGTTAACATATATGTGAATTGCTATAGTTTTTTGACCTATGGATTATTTAGAAGGGTATTTTAAATGTTCAAACTTATGAAAATTTTAAGCTTCTGTTTGGTAATTGATTTCTTGCTTCATTGTAGTAGGGTCAGAAAACACTCTTAAATTTTTTGATATCATTAGAAATTTTTTGAGACTTATTTTATGGACCAGAAATATTTGTAAATATTTCATATGTTTTGGAAAGAATATGTGTTTTCTATAGTCCTTAGTCACAGTTTTGCATAGCATTCATTGAGACAGACAACATTGCAATTGTGTTGTTAATTGCATTAAAAGTATACTAGAATTTTACTGATTTTTGTTTGTTCGTTCTGTAAGCTAGCACTGAAATCTCCCACTATGATTGTGCTCTTGTCTCTTTTGTCTCTTGTCAATTTTTGCTCTATATGTTTTAAGGCTATACTTGTTAGGGATACACATTTGTCTCTTGTTACCCCATCTCCAGGATGAACTGAAAATTTCATCATTAGGGTAAGGCTTTTGCTTAAAGTCTTTGTCTGATATTAATACAGTTATATCAGCTTTAAAAAATTTAATGCTTATGTAGTATATTTTTTCTGCCCTTTTGTTTGTAACTTTTTGTCTCCTTATGTTTTAGGTATCTTATTGTAAACAACTTGTGATTTAAAAATATCTGGTTGAAATTATTTGTCTTTTAATTAAAATGATTGCTTCACTTATATTATTGATATATTTGAGCTTAAATCTATCTTATTATGTGAATTCTATTTGTTATACATGTTTTATGTTTATTTCTATCTCCTTATATTCTTTTGGATTGATAGTTTATTATTTTATCTCCTCCTATTAGTTTGGAAGTTACACATTATTACATGTTACAGAGATAATATTTGCAATGTCAATATCTAGAATATGCAAGGAGCTCTTTTTTTAAAAAATATTTTATTTATTTTTGAGAGAGAGAGAGAGAGAGAGAGAGAGAGCACAAGTGGGCAAGGGGCAGAGAGAGAGGGAGACACAGAAACCAAAGCAGGC
Source organism: Panthera onca (assembly GCF_046562875.1). Lineage (NCBI taxonomy): Eukaryota > Metazoa > Chordata > Mammalia > Carnivora > Felidae > Panthera > Panthera onca. The sequence continues at coordinate 30,472,940 of NC_138353.1, read as the reverse complement.
TCCAGGCTCTGAGCTGTCAGCAGAGAGCTCGACGTGGGGCTCGAACCCACCAACCATGAGATCATGACCTGAGCCGGAATCATTTCCAACCAACTGAGCCACCCAGAGGCCTCAAGGAGCTCTTTTTAATACACAAGAAAATGATGGGGGACACAAAAGAAGAATAGGAAAAGATTATGAACAGGCAATTTCCAGATGGTAAAGTATGTGAACTGATACTCAACTTTATTTGAAATCAGAGAAATGCAGATTAAGACAACAAGGAGCGATCACTTTACACTCATAAAATTTGTAAACATTAAAACATTTATTTTGATAATACCAAAATGTTGGCAAGGATGTGGAGAATTGGCAAATTATATGTTCTACTTGTGAATATTTAAACACATTCAGCTGTTCTTAAGCATAAACTAGCAGTATTAGTAAAATTGAGCAGTATTAAGTAAAATGTACAATCCAGCAATCCCACTATTTGGTAAAAACCTTAGAGATACTGGGATATGAGTGTACCAGGAGACGCTCATGAGAGTGCTCATCATAGTGTTGTTGAGAGGCGGGAAGGAAGAGGAAACATCATAGATGTCCGTCAACAAGGGACTAGATTCAATTAGGGGAAAAGTGGAAGTAAATAAATCATAAGAACAGCACTGAGTGAAAATAGTAAAAAATAGAACTGAATCTAGCAAAAAAAAAATTACTATACAAAATTGCTATTTATTTTTCAGAGGCAACAAACAAATCTGAGCACATTTACCAAAAACATTATAAAGTGGTTGTCCTCATGGTGTGAAAGGGAATGGGAGAGGGGTTCATATTAAGAGGCAAGATATCTAGAAATAAAATTTAACAAGAGGAGAGTCTGTATGGACTTACGATGACAGAGTGATACCAACGAGTATGATAACTCAGCTCAAAGGGAGAGTTGCATTACATCAGTGATTCCAAAATCCAAATTATTTTTTCCCCGAATTATTTATGTTACATCTTTTGCCATATTTGTAGAGCATCTAGACAGTATATTTAATATATTCTTTAAATAGCCTGACATAAAACATTAAAATTTTACTTAACAGGAAGCTTTATATCATGACCATTAATGGAAAACTAGTGTATTTTCCTAGTAAATACAAGGGAAGTATAAAAATAATTATATGGAAACAAACCAATGCTCTGAAGTTCCAGTTGGGTACCGTGGCTGGCTGAAGGCTGAGTCTGAGGTTGGATCTCTGTGGAAAAGTCTAGAAAGTCACTAAAGAAAAAAAAAAAAAAAGAAAAAGCCACCCACCTATGACATCCTATTTCTTTATAATCAGAAAAGGGAAAGAAAATTAAGAAGGGAATATAACTTTATACAATGTACTTCGGAAATATTTAATGCCATTATCTGGCCTTTAGTGCAACACCTGAAATTAATTTGAGACTCATCCGTGTTATGTGTCCCACACTTTGTGAAACTCAGGAGTGAATGGCTGCTAATGTATTTTCTAGCTTTAACTTTCTGAAATTGCATGAAATTAAGAAAGGCAAAATCTTGTGAATAAGGAAAGACTCCTGGTAGTAAAACCACCAAATAACAGGATGAATTTCCAGGAGAGGAAATAGGGCTAAAATGCTGCTTGGAGGATTGAATCAAATCTTCACCATTGTTCCCATTTCACAGACCTTTGCAAATATTACTTAAGCTCCTGGGATGATCCAGGTGAAACTCACTGGAACCAGGAATTGGTTGATGAGTTCTAATGGGTTTTATTGATTGATCGATTGATTGATTGAGAGAGAATATGAAAGAATAGTGGGTTCTAATGATTCAGCTTCTGAGCTGCCAGCAGCCTTTGGAGCTGTGGTGTGGATGGTGTACAAAGGTAAATATAAAGAAAAGAGTCCCCAGAACTTGTAGTTCCATTGGTCTATGAGTTAGTTAGCAGTTTCCAGAATAACAAATAATTTGATCAATGGAGGGAATAGATATTATTTACTATGATTTCTTTCAGACCTTATGAAGACTATTTAGGTTGCAAATGACATAAGCTAATAAGGGGAAAAGCAGCACAATGTTACCAGGACTGATTTGCTTTCCTTTTTTAGATTTGCATATCACCAACCCTAGTGGCTTCATCCTTCCAGTGTCAACTCCTGAGGGAAGGAGAGCGAGATAGCTTCTTTCCCCCAGTGGATTCCAAGAGTCCATAGAGACTGTTACTGGCCAGAATGGTGCCATGCACCCATTCCTGAATCATTACCACAGGCAAGAAGAATTTCTTAAAGTATGGATTCATACTCCATGCTGGAGCCATCTTCCATCTAGAAGACATGGCTGAGAATGGGGGAAGGAAATGTATGCTGAGAAGGCAAAATCAACAAATACCTATTGCTTCTTTGAAGTTAGACCAGAAGTCAGCTAGCTTTTACTTTAAAGGACAAGAGAGTAAATATTTTATGCTTTGGGGGCCACATAGGGTCTATGCCACACCCTTCTCTCTCTGTTACAACATTAAAGACATAGAAACCTTCTTAATTGTGGGCTATACAAAACTGGTTGTAAGCTGGATTTGGTTCACAGTTTGCTGATCCTTGAATTAGACTGACCCTTCTTTTCTGTGTTTCAGAATGATTTTTTTATAAGGTTTACCTTCTGAAATGCTTCCATAGACAAAAACTCTAATCCAGAAGCTCTATTAGAGCAGGGGACCTATCTTTTCTTCTCCTTATTTTTTTCTCCCCCTCCCCTCCTCCTTCTTCTTCTTTTTCTCCTCCTTCTCCTACCCCTTTCCCCTTCTCCTCCTCTTTCTCCTCTTCCTTCTTTTTTTTTCCTTCCCCTCATCCTCCTTCTTTATACTATTACCGCTATTTGCCATGCCTTCTTTTTACCACCTCATATCCAGTGTCTAGCACAACGTCTGGTAATTGAAGTCCCCCAATGAATGTATATTGAGTATATAAGAGCCCTTTCACAGAGCTCTGCCAACAAAGACTGGACTTCCAGAGGCCTGGAAGAAAAGGCTTTGGTGTTTCATGGAGCTGCAATGCTGGGTGATTCCAGGAAGGTGGGTGGGGTGGTTGGTAGAAAGAAAACTGCAAGGAGGCGGGATACCCATGCTTTGGTTCTGGCTTTGTCACAGCCTTGTGACTTTGGAAAAATCATTGGTCTTCCTTGACTCTTTCTGCCTCTTCACTTATAAAATCATGTCATTGGATTAGGAAATGACCAAAGTTTTCTATAGCTCAAGATTTCATGGCAAAAAGGGAAACATTATGCAACAGTGACAGGAGCTGATGAGAAGGGGAAACTGTGACTTTATTATGGGATTTTGGAAATTGATTTTCAGAAGTTTTGGCTTTCTGAAGAAATGCTAATGACTCAAACAGCCAGATAAACACAGCTATAATGGAAGAAGGGTTTGCCAGTTCATTATCTTTGAAAGGAATTTACAATGCTCTGTTCAGTTGAAGGCAGGAGTATTTCTAATTCTTTTTTTTTTTTTCTCCAAAGGATGAAGCTTCACAATATGTTTTGAAGCTTACCTTTCACTACACACATGGCAGACATTTGTAGCTGGAGAAATTATCCTCTATGTAAATATTGTCCAGTAAATTAATCAAACTTCTACTGAGAACTGATTAAATATCAGGTGCTTAGTTAGATGCCTCAAAGATGAAGAACAGATGGTTCCTTCCCTAAGGGAGTTTTAATCTGGAGGTGTTGAATGGACAATCATTTAGGTCTAACCAGGAAAACAGAAACACCTCTAAGTATTTAGAATGAGGGAATTTAATGCAGAAAGTAGTTACACAGATGATGGCATTGTTGAGAAGTCAATGGGGGATGATGCGGTGACCCAGGAGATGATGCGGACCTGCTGCTACGATGTTTTTAGATGCATGGAAAAAGAAATGGCCCGTGATAAGTGAGGTGGAAGTGCCAGAATTTCCATGGAAAGTGGTGGAAATGGATTAAAAGGCTCCAAATAAGGCCAGAAAGCCCACCACATGATTGTGTGCCATGGAAAGGCTTGGGGGAGATACATTTAGTAAGGAAATAAGGAATGTGTGGGTGAGAGGGACACTAGCGTCCCTTGGAAGTCTGATGGGGCTCCTTGGCAGGCCACGGCTAACTGTAGGATACACCATGACAGAACTGGGCTTACTGATAGCAATGGGGAAGCTAGCACTCTGGGGAAATAGAGGCCAGATGGTGACATTGAACATCAGGTAGACAGAATTATTGTGATGAATTGAAAGGTCAGAGAAACAACCAGGAAGGCCCTGTGTCCTGCAGAGCATTATGAAGATGCTTAATGGAAAAATGCATCTCTAGAGGCTAAAGATGAACAGCTAAAAGAAGTACTACTAAATGTGTACAATCAAAAGAGATCAAGGGTGGATGATCAGGAGGCTGAGAGCAATCACTCCTAATAAAAAGGCACAACATGGTGGTGCTCATTTTTGCCAGACAAGTTTTGGAACCTGAAACCCAGTGAGAGACCAGTTCTCCACAAGGAAGAGCCTGGCAACGTAAGTGTACACATTAATGATTCCTCCAGGCTTTCCCCAAAAGGACCTGTAGCCATTTATTGGAGTTACTTACACTGGGAAAAGGCTAATGCCCAAACATTTCAAGGATTGTTGGACACAGGATCCTAACTGGTATTGACACCTAGAGGCCAAAGCGTTGTTATGACCCTTCTATTAGAGCAGGGGCATAGAAGATGGATTTGAAGTCCTTGGCTGTAGTCCAGCTCTACGTAGTCATGGTCTACGAGGTCTGTGGACAACTCACCCAGTTGTCCTGTCCCAGGTTTTCAAAGATATAACTGGGATCGACATACTAGTTGGTTTAATCCACACATTCAGTCCTTGGTCTACAGGGTAGGGGTTATAGTGGGGAAGGGCAAGTGGAAGGCTTGGCCTCCCAGTACCTGACCCAGGCAAAGGTAGTCAATTAAAGACAATATCTCATCCCAAGGAGGATGACAGAAATTAATGTTGGTCTAATGACCTAAAGAATGCAGAGGCGGGTCCTCATCATATCTCCATTCAATTCATTAGCCTGCTTCCTGCAAAAATTAGGTAGATTCTGAAATATGACAGTGGACTACTGTATCCTTGATCAAGTAGAACCCCCAGTGCAGCTACTATGTCAGATGTAGTCTCTTTTCTAGAGCAGATTAATAAAGCCACAGTGTTCAAAAATATAGTATAGTAACATAAAATTTGAGGTTCAGTAAGGTCAGCAGATCAGGAGATGATTGCCATTGGAAAGACTGTTAGTCACAGTTTCCAAGAGGAGCAGGCATGCCAAACCCTGGAGTCTGGGGTGGGGGTGGGGGCACCATTGTCAGCCAGGAGACAGAGGGAGTTGGGGGCAACAGCCTTTACTGTGGTTTCTTCAGGAAGGATTGGGTGAAGCAGGGTAAATAGGTTTGGGATTGGCTGGTTTGAATGATTTCAGAGGCCTCCAAGGACCTGGCCTGGGGTTATTAGGTTAGGATGATAGAGGACTGTGAGGGCTCAAAAAAAGAGGTGGTTGAAAGTGTGGCCAACTGGACTGGTTGGTTTGTATTTGAAAAGTGTGCTAGTGGACAGGTTCTTTACTGCCTCTAGGAGTTGGCTAGCCCTGGGAGGAGCAGTCCTTCCAGGGTCACCAAGGGCTCAGATGTCACAACATCAGAATACAGAAAAGACATGGCTAATACACACAGGTGCATAGGATGTGTTCACTGATCTGGCAAATGTGCCCTTTTCATTCCCTATCAGATCAGAAGATTAGAAACAACCTGCATTCACATGGAATGGTCAACAGTATACATTTACAGTTTTGTTCCAGGACTATGTTAACTCTCTCTCTTCTATCAGAATATACTCTGAATAGATCTGGGCTGTCTGGACATTCCACATAATATCATACTAGTCTACTATATGGATAATGCCATGACAATCCGACTAGCTTTCCAAGAAGTGGCTAGCAAATTAGAGGCCTTACTCTGGCAAGTGTACTCTAGAGGGTAAGAGAGAAAAATCTATGAAGATCCAAGGGGCCTGTCGTATCAACAGCATTTCTTATGGGTCAACTTGTCTGGGGGTGTGACTGTTCAAAATTGGAGGTAAAAAGTCCTTCTTGCCCCAAGTAGGGACCTGTCTTTAAGACTCTATGGGATTGCCAAAATTTATTTTGAGATATCATCACAGCTTGACCTCTCCCTGTACCAAACCTTTTTCTTTCCTTTCTTTTCTCTGGTGTTGACCCCAAGAGTACTTCCTAATCAGCGCCCCCCCCCCCATACCTTAACCTCCACCCCAGAATCCACTTCTTGGGAAATCCAATCTGTAACAGAAGACTTTCCCATTACTATTCAAGCATCAAACACAGAATAGGTCCATGAGGACAGATAGGAAGGAAAGTTTGCAAAAACAAATGGAAGCAAGTGAGCACTGTTCTAGAAATGTCAGTCTCTGCTTTCTCTGCCCATACCCTTACCTCTAACCCCAGATAGATGCTGGCAGTGGCATATTTGTACTATGTGATCCAATTCCTCTTACCAAGTTAATTTTAGTAACGGTGGGTACCTGATCCAAGGGTAATTCACCCATTGGCTGGCCAGTGATAACTGATTTGGGTGGTGTAGTGTGGAAACATGAGTTTGGGTCAATGCAATTCTCCACTCAGGAATTCTAAATGAGACAGAAACTGAGCAGGTTAGCTATTGTGCACAGGAGAGAAAAGGGGGGTGATAGTTTGGGAGTGGCTATTACAAGTTCTGTAACCACAGAAAACACAGCTTGGTAAGACAGTGGGGTATAGAATGGAGAGAAGGTGAAGTAAGGGGAGGAGTCTTGATTCCTCCTGGTTTCTCATTTTCAGTTCCTATGGGACCCAGCTATGCCTGGTCTTTACTCTTGGGTTCCCATGAGATATTTCTGAGACGGTTCCTCAGTTGAGCTAGACTGAGTGACTCTCTCTTACAACCAAAAGATACTGCCTCTAGAACTGAAGCTTGAGGGTATCACTTCCTGTTTGATTGACCATGTCACTTTCTTTCTTATATTATTAGTTACTCTCTATGTGTTGTTTTTATCTCTCCATTTAAACTGTGAGCTTTTTGAGGTCAGTGTTCTATATATTTTAGGGAAGGCTAATGATGATGATAATGATAATAATAATAATAATAACTCACATTAACTCAGTTTTGACTATGTGCCAGACCCTGAGCTAGGTGCTTTCCATGTACTACCTTTAGTAGTAAATGCTCAACTGTGAGTTCTTCTTATCGTAATTAGTAATAATGACTTTCATCCACTTACTATGAGGGTAAAACCAGAGGAAATGAGCGTGCAATACAGCTGGAGGCAGGAAAGGAGGAATTTATTCTTGGGGTCATAATATTTTTCTTAAGGTTTCTTTTTTCTTCTTAGCAAAAGTGTGATACAGGTTCATGACAGAAAATTTGGAAAATTCAGAAAACCACAAGGAAGAAAACATTTTTCAAGCACCCCATTCTCACCATTAGAGAAAATCATTGCTAATATTTTGGTGCATATCCTTCTGTTCACACACACACACACACACACACACACAAATACACACACATTCCATTGTGAATTTTCCCCATACAATCTGCATGAACACTTCCCATGCCATTAAATATGTTTTCAGGACGTGCTTTTCAAAGATAGGTGAGATAATCCTCTTTGTGAGAAGTGTCAGGGAATGAATGGAACAAAGGACCCTGGAGATTTTACCCTGGGTGGGGACTGTGAACTCTCCCACCTATTCTGAAGGTTCCAGGTTCCTTTTTGCCTGGTTCAAGGGGAAGGGTTGTATGACCTCTGGAGGGCACTATGTTTCCAAAATTCTTCTGAAACCAAGAAATTCTTGCATCTCCTTTATATCCCCTCCTTCCTTTTGCTTCCTTCATCTAATATTGCTTTTGATAATCTTTGCTCTTGGATCCTCGAGGCTCCCGAGAGTCGATGCTTCAGGGTTGGTTTGCACAAGGTCTGGGTTCTGGGACCAGCCGCGATTAGCCTGCGTCTCCTGGACCTGCTTGAATTTTCCATGGAGTCCCAGCTACCAGTTCATTTCCCGGCACTACAACAGTCACTGCCAGCAGATGGCGCTGTGCGCAAATGTGTCTGCCTAGGTGTGATTTACACAAGCCCTTGAAGGCTTTAAATATTTATCCACAAAATTCAATAAAGCTGTTCATCAAATCTAATGCTCGGAATTCGGGCAGCCCATGAAAATATTATAATATTTTGCCCGAGGTTCCAGAATCCTTTTCTGTATGGTGTGTTTGTATATTCAGACTCCTGATATTTGTTTATCACCAGCAGGAAGGAATTCATGTTTTCATATTGGAGATTTTGCATGAGATCAGGCCTGGGAAACCTTCTTAATTTTTTTCCTCTAGATATTGCAGGGAGCATGAACTCCTTACCTGACTGAGAAGTCATCCAGGTGAGGCACAAATGTGAGCCATCTCTGTATTCTCAGCAAGTGTGTGGCACAGAGGGAGAAGCCCCGTGAACAACTTAGTTGTTCATCCAGGGGAAGCTGGATAAGGTTATTATTTTTTTATTATTATTTTGAAGGTGTGTGTGTGTGTGTGTGTGTGTGTGTGTATGTATGTGTGTGTATGCTCACACGTGTGTAGAGGGGAGGGGATTAACCTGATATGTGTGAGGTGCTGCCCCCAGGAGGCGAGTGTGGAAATGCACCTGGTCTTCGCAATGATTGGGTGGGTGGGTGGATGGATGAGAAGGGGTCCCCGCTGGGGTTTAGCGGGCATGACCCAAGGATGCTGAACTTGCAAGAAACAGTTCAGCACAAAGAATTATCCAAAATGCCACTTGCTCCACCTTTAAGAAGCCCTGTGTGGCTTCTTTCTAACTGGCAGTATTATGCAAATCACATAACTTCTCTGAGCATCAATTTTTCTCATCCTATGAAATGGAGATGTAAACGTTCATCTGGATTCCTCATAGAAATGTGGGTTTCACATAAGTAATGTATGTTAATGCACTTTTCACAAATTATAAAGCAGCCTTCCAGGGTCCACAGGAAAGTTTCACCCATCAGCCTGGGCTTGTTGACCACAGAGTGTGACCGGCTGAGGCCCGAATCACACAGGGAGGATTGAAACCTGTTTCCACCTGAATTGTCAGGATATTCAGTCACCAGCTCCTCTCTTCCTGGCTGCTCAAGCCCCAAACCAGAGCCATCTTTGATTCCATGTTGTCTGTCACCCCCAAAGTTCAATTGCTCAACATTCACATCCATTCTACACAAAAACTTCACTCAAATCTGTGTCTTGTCTTCATCTTTCCCACTTTCACCCCAGGCCAGCTGTGGCCTTTCACCTCTTGAGGGAACCACATAAGCTAATGGTCTCAGGGCTTCATGTCCCACCCCATCCATGACGTTTTCCTATATAGCAGCAAGAGTGATCTTTTAAAGCTCATTCCCCAGCTTCAAACCCTCTGTTGACTTCTCATTTCCCTTGGAATCACAGCTACCCCTTCCACTGGCTTCCAAGGCCCTGCATGCTCTGGTGTTTTCTAGCACTTTTTTTGGACCCTGTCTCCACATTCACCACAGAGTGCCAACATTCTGATTCCCAAGCTCCTAAACTCTTTCTTCCCTCAGCAATGTTGCCCTTGCTGGTTCCTCTATCCAGAACATTCTTTCCTCAGTCTTTTATCTCTTCAAATCTCAGTTCAGATGTCACCCCTCAGAGAGGCTTCTGCTGGCCTCCCCACATAGACCAGTCCTACACTAGGGCATTTCCTATCCTATTACCCTCTTTCATTTCCTTTACAATGCTTATCACCCTCTAAAATGACCCTGTTTGTTTTTATCTGTTCATTAGTTTACTCTGTAAAAATGCTGTTGTCATGAAAGCAGACACTCTCTCTGATTTATCACTGCTGTATTCCTGGAACCTAGAACACTGCCCAGCACAGAGCTGGAGCTTAGTACATGTTTGCTGATGAACGAAAGGGATAGTTCTGGCTCAGGGTTTCTCGTGGGGTAGCAGCTGAGCTGTTGGCCAGGCTCTCATCTGAAGGCTGGATTGAAGCTGGAGGATTCACTTTCAAGGTTGTTCACTCACATGGCTGCTGGCAGGAGGCCTCCGTTCCTCACCAGATGGGCCTTTCTGTAGACTTGTTCATGACAAGGAAAGTAACTTCATCTAGAACAAGTGATCTAAGAGAGAGCAAGGGGAAAGCTTGAAGTCTTCCATCACCTCATCACCCACTGTCACTTTTACCATACTCTATTTGTTAGAGGAGTCACTTAGCCCAACCCACACTCAAAGGGAGGGGAGTCACGGGCCACCTTTTGGAGGGAGGTGTGTTGAAGAGTCAGTGGACATCTTTTCAAGCCACCACATCCCAATCATCCGGCACAGATCCTGCTCTTTCACGTGGCCATCTATCTCTCCACCAGATTTCATCTACCCCTTTAGACTATGTCATTGGTGGCAAGGTGGCAAGAGGTGAAAATATGGGCAGTTAAACACAGCTGGCCCCACCTCCTGAACCAGAAGAGACTCATGCTGTGCAGCCATCAGCAGCCTCTTTGTGTGCAAAGGAGGGCCTGGGAAATGAGTGCACAGGCTTGGCTATTCTTCCTCCCTCTTCCTACTGTGCTTCTTTAATGTTGGTACTTAGGGGTAGGTGGCATAAATACAAGCTTGGCCCTTAAGCTACAAAAAATGAGGCCCCGGTGATAACAACATAGAAAATCCAAAGCTAAGGGAAACTAGTCTCAGAGAATCCTTGTTAATTGAAGTAATTAAATCAGCAGGAAGCCATCTGAACAATTATCACACTACAAGGAAAAACTCATTTTAAGGCCTTAGAATAAACATTCTAATAAATAGCTATTAGTTTATATTTGTAAATACCATTGGCCTATCAGGAAATTTGCTAATAGATTTTTAATTAAGGGGAACATTTATAGTAGAGCTGTACGGCCCTGCGTTCGGCATCCTTCCCCTGGTTTGGACATGGAGCCTTGGACTCACTTTGAGAAATTAATTGGCTTGATCTCTTTTGGCCAAAGTTGCTGATTTTTGGGGGGGCAGGTGATCTTGGATTATTCCATCAGGAGCTGGTTCAATGAAGTCTCTATGTTCTCACAGGTGGAGGAACCCAAAGACTTGTTTCCATGAAAGATACAAGAAAGCCCTTGTAGAAATATAGTTGATACTGTTCTCAGAGGACCAAGTAGTGAATACAGGAGTCCTGATCACAGCGAAGTGTGAGGGTGTCTCTGTGACTTTCTTCCCATTGAAAGCTGATGAGACTTTTTTAAAAAAAACAAGCGGGGGAGGGGCAGAGAGAGAGAGGGAGACAGAGGATCCGAAGCGGGCTCTACACTGACGGCAGAGAGCCTAAAGCAGGGCTTGAACTCATGAGCTGTGAGACTATGACCTGGGCCTAAGTTGGACGCCCAACTGACTGAACCACCCAGGTGCCCTGATGATAATTTTTAAAGGAAGTATTAATAGCTTACTTTTTAAAAAGAGATTTATCCTTTTGGATGTTCCTTCCAATACATCATCTCATTAATCCATACCCAAACCTTGTGGAGTACATGAGGCAGGTATGATTATGCCCATTACCTGGATGAAGTAACAGAGGCAGATGTGATTCAGTGTCACGTAGCAAGTCAAGGACAGGGTTGTACTGGACCCCAGGTTTTCCAGCTATTTCTTGTCTTACTCCACCTTGATGTTTCCCAATCTTCCTTTAACGCAGAGGTGCCTAACTATTTGGGGGTCACCTTTAAGAATCTGCAGACATTTTCCAAGAAAAGAAAATCTACTTGCACACACTATTTTACGTACAATTCAGGAGATGTAATCACTCCCTGAAAATCAATGGTGGACCGCCTAAGGGTTTGTTTATCCCAAGATGAGAAGCCTGGCCATTTATCCAGCAGCAAGGTGTTAGTCATGTAGAGAGGAGGTTTAGACTTCATCTGAAAAGTGAAGATCCGACTTTTGTGGTTTGAAGTAGAGATTCCCTTGCCCATCAGTTCCCTTCAAGTCTGGTGTTTGTCAATAATTAGGCGAAAAAGGCACCAGGTTGGAAGTCTCAATTCACAAGGGATTTATCCTGTTACATTATCAGAAGGCACCTATGTTAGCTTTTCTTTTCTTTTTTTTTTTTTCTTTTTTTTTTTCTTTTTGGGACAGAGAGAGACAGAGCATGAACGGGGGAGGGGCAGAGAGAGAGGGAGACACAGAATCGGAAACAGGCTCCAGGCTCCGAGCCATCAGCCCAGAGCCCGACGCGGGGCTCAAACTCACGGACCGCGAGATCGTGACCTGGCTGAAGTCGGACGCTTAACCGACTGCGCCACCCAGGCGCCCCTAGCTTTTCTTTAATATCCATTGGATTAAAGGTTTTGGAATCAGATGGCTTAGCACACTCCCTCGCCCCTTTCTCCAATTCGAGGTCCACTTGGAGGGTTTTGCTTGTGTTAGGCACGAACTGGCTGTTTTATGGGCACGCCCACATTTCCCCCTTCTTTGAAATATCAGTGGCAGAGTAATATGATAAAGTTCTTAGTTGACACATGGAGTAGTCTGTAATATGCTAACATTTCTGTATCATGTTAGTATTGCATTAAGCTAATATGACACTAATTCAAGATGACAGGAAAAATGACTAATACAATAAAACCTTCGTCTACCTCCGTAGGGCTGCTACACGTGTCTGATTTAATTCACCTGAAACCTCTCATGGCTAGGCAGGGTGAAGGTGCAACGGGACCATGAAAGTGAAAGTCCCTGAAAAACAAAAACAACCGGAGAGTCCCTGGCGGGCCTTTACCGTCTCCCTCTCCACCTCCACATCCCAATTCCTGGGAGGCAGAATAAAGGGTAGTGGTCAAACAGGAGTGGTTAGTTGAATGCAATGTAAGGTTGGGATTAAGACAGACTTGGAGTCAGGTCTAAGCTCTGCAAAATAGTGACCTTGGGCAAATTACTTAACTCGCTTGAATTTCAGTTGCCTGTGAAATAACCTCAGTACAGCAACCTCACGGGGCAATTTTGAGGATTAAATGAGGCGATGTATACTTAGTAAGTGTTCAGAAATGGTGATGATGTTAATGATGACAAAAAAACGATACCTCACTGGACCTAGAAACAGAATGGCCCGGAACACCCTTGGATCTAAAGATTAACTTATTTTTTATTTTTTAAATGTTTATTTATTTTTGAGAGAGAGAGCAAGAGAGGGGCAGAAAGAGGAGACACAGAATCTGAAGCAGGCTCCAGGCTCTGAGCTGTCAGCACAGAGCCCAATGCGGGGCTCGAACTAGTGACCTGTGAGATCATGACCTGAGCACGAAGTCGGATGCTCAACTGACTGAGCCACCCAGGTGCCCCTTTATTTTTTATTTTTTAAGGATTTTATTTTTAAGTAATCTCTATACCCAGCATGGGGCCTGAACCCACAACCTGAAGAAGAAGGATCTCATGCTCCACTGACTGAGCCAGCCAGGTGTCCCAAGATCAACTTTTTAAAACTTTTTTCCTTTCTTTTTCTTTTCTTTTCTTTTCTTTTCTTTTCTTTTCTTTTCTTTTCTTTTCCTTTCTTTTCTTTTCTTCTTCTTTTTTTTTTTTTTACTGTGGTATAAAGTGCATACACAAAATTTACCATTTTAACCACTTCTGAGTGTATATTTAATCGTGTTAAGTATATGCACATTGCTGTGCAACAGATCTCCAGAACTTTTACATCTTGTGAAACTTCAAGTCTACCCATAAAACAAATCCCCATTTCCGCCTTCCCCCAGCTCCTGGCAACCACCATTCTCCATTTTGTCCCTATGAGTTTGGGACTAAGTGTCCCAAGTGCCTCATATAAGTGGAATTATACAGTATTTGTCCTTTCGTGACTGGTTTCTTTTACTTAGCATAATGTCCTCAAGGCTTTCCCGTGTTATTTATAACATGTATCAGAATTGCCTTCTTGTTAAAGATTGGTTTATGGCAGCATTATCTACGATGGTTGAATTATAGAAACAGCCCAAGTGTCCATCAACTAATGAATGGATGAAGAGGTACAATATATACACAGTGGAATATTACTCAGCCGTAAAAATCTTGCCATTCACAACGACATGGATGGAGCTAGGGAGTATAACGCCAAGTGAAATAAGCCAGGCAGAGAAAGACAAATACCATATGATTTCACTCCAATGTGGAATTTAAGAACCAAAAGAAATGAGCAAAGGGGAAAAAAAGAGAGAGGGAGAGACGCAAACCAAGAAAAAAACCCTCCTAACTAGAGAGAACAAACTGACGGTTACCAGAGGGGAGGTGGGTGGGTTGGTACAAAAAATAAAGATGGAATAGTATTCCACTGAATCTGTCTGCACCATATTTTGTTTATCATTCATCTGTTGGTGGACTTGAGGTTTGCTTTTACTTCTTGGCTAGTGTGAGTAGTGCTACTGGGAACATAGGTGGGCAGATATGTCTTTGAGATTCTGTTTTCAGTTCTTTTGGATATATACACAGAAGTGGAATTGCAGGGTCATATGATAATTCTATTTTTATTTTTTTGAGGAACGACCATTCTATTTTCCAATGATTAGTGATGTTGAGCATCTTTCCAGATGGTTGCTGGCCATTCATATGTCATCTTTGCAGAAATGTCCATGCAAGTCCTTTGTCTACTTTTTAAAAATGTTTATTTTATTTATTTTTGAGAGAGGGAGAGAAAGAGAGCGAGCAGGGGAGGGGCAGAAAGAGAGGGGGACAGAGGATCTGAAGCAGGCTTCATACTGACGGCAGAGAGCCTGATGCGGAGCTCAAACTCACGAACTGTGAGATCATGACCTGAGCTGAAGTTAGACACTTAACTGACTGAGCCACTCAAGCACCTTATCCTTTGTCCATTTTATTTTTATTTTATTTTATTTTTTTTAACGTTTATTTATTTTTGAGACAGAGAGAGACAGAGCATGAACGGGGGAGGGTCAGAGAGAGAGGGAGACACAGAATCCAAAGCAGGCTCCAGGCTCCGAGCTGTCAGCACAGAGCCCGACGCGGGGCTTGAACTCACAGACCGCGAGATCATGACCTGAGCTGAAGTCAGACGCCCAACCGACTGAGCCATCCAGGCGCCCCACCTTTGTCCATTTTAAAAATTGAGTTGTTTGTTGTTGAGTTGTAAGAGTTCATTATATATTCTAAATATTAACCCCTTATCCGACATATGACTTGCAAATATTTTCTCCCATTCTTTAGGTTGCCTTTTCACTCTGTTGACTATGTCCTTTGAGGCACAGAAATCTTAATTTTGTTCTAGTGCAATTTGTTTATTTTTGCTTCTATTTCTAGTGCTTTTGGTGTCATATTCAGGAAATCCTTGACAAATCCAACGTCATGAAAATTTTCCCCAGTGTTTTCTTCTAAGAGTTTTACAGTTTTAATTCTTACACTTTGGTCTTTAATCCATTTTAGGTAATTTTTGTATAGGGTGTTAGGTAAGGGTCAATTTTTTCCATGTGGACATCCAGTTTATCTAACACAATCTGTTGAAAAGATTGTCTTTTACCCCATTTAATGGTATTGGCACCCTTATGAAAATTCATTTGACCACATATGTGAGAATTTAGTTTTGGATTTTCTATTTCTTACTGGCTCATAAGCCTGTCTGTATGTCAGTACCTCACTGTTTCAATTACTGTAGCTTTGTGATAAGTTTTTTTTTTTTTTTAATTTTTTTTTTTTTTAATGTTTTTATTTATTTTTGAGACAATGCAAGAGACAGAGTGCAAGCGGCCGAGGGGCAGACAGAGGGAGACACAGAATCTGAAGCGGGCTCCAGGCTCCGAGCTGTCAGCCCAGAGCCCGACGTGGGGCTTGAACTCACGAACTGTGAGATCATGACCTGAGCCGAAGTCAGACGCTTAACTGACTGAGCCACTCAGGCTCCCCTGATAAGTTTTGAAATCAGGAACTTTGAGACCTTCCACTTTGTTCTTTTTCAAGATTGTTTTGGCTATTCAGGGTCTTTTTAAATTCTATACAAATTTTAGGGTGGAATTTTCTATTTCTGCAGAAAACATCACTGGGCTTAAAAAATTTTTTTTGTAATGTTTATTTATTTTTGAGAGAGAGAGAGAGAGAGAGAGAGCGAGCAAGCGGGGGAAGGGCAGAGAGAGAGGGAGACACAGAATCTGAAGCAGGTTCCAGGCTCCGAGCTGACAGCACAGAGCCCAACATGTGGCTCGAACTCTCAAACTGGAGACCATGACCTGAGACGAAGTCAGATGCTTAACTGACTGAGCCATCCAGGCACCCTGGGATTTTGATAAAGATTGAATCTGTAGATTTCATTGGGTAGTATTGACATCTTAAGTTTTCAGATTCAGAAACACATGAGGTCTTTCAATTTATTTGCGTCTTCTTTAATTTCTCTCAGCAATGTTTTGTTGTTTTCAGTGTACAAATCTTCTACCTTTTTGGTTAAATTTATTCCTAAGGTGTTTTCTGCTTTTTGGTTTTTGTTCATTTGTTTGTTTTGTTTTGTTTTGGGGCGGTTGTAAATGAAATTGTTTTCCTGATTTCCTTTTTGGATTGTTCAAGGAGGTTTAGTTTTTGTTATTTATTTTCTTGAAGTGTTTACTTTTTCAGAGTCACATGAGCACGCAGTAAAAAACTCACACAGCCTAAGAACATATGCAATGAAAAATAAGTCTCCCTTCATACTTGACCTTCAGGACCAAGCTCCCCTTCCTAGAATCCATCATCCTTTCTAGTTGCTTCTGATGCCTTCCAGAGATATGCTGTATTGATATAGCCATTTTATGAACAGATGGGATGTACAATATACACTGTTCTGGACCTAGCTTTTTTCTTTTAAACTCAGTATATATTGGCAATAGTTTTATATAGCACACCAGGAAATACCTTATATTTTTGTAAAGGCTACCTACATTATAGGGATACACTTTACCTTTTTTTTCCTTAGCTACTTCCATAGTGAGAGACATTTAGGTTGTTTCCAGTTTTTGCTGTTAGAAAGAAAGCTTCAGTGGCTACCTCTGTACATGTGTCTTTGAGCACATATATGAATACACTGCTAGCTAGAATAAATTCTTGAATATGTTTCTAGAATGGCAGCTAGACCAAGATTATATACATGGAAATTTTTTGGAGATGGTATGGAGTTTCTACTAATTTACCTGTTGCTGATAGTTTTTGAGGATGGGGGTTTCCCCCATGTCCATAGGCAAATTTTGGCTTTTGCCAATCTGATAAGTTAAAATAATGGTATGTTTTTTAATAGTTTAATTTACATTTCCATAATTATGAGTAATATTCAGTATATTTTTAAAAGGCATTTTTTTCTAATGCTGTGAACCACATTGCATATTTCATGCCCATTTATTTATTGTAAAACTTTTCTCCTTAACTCATAAAAAACTTCTTGTATTGGACAGAACTAGTATCATGTGGCAGAAATACTTTTTTTCCCCCTGGTTTTTGTTTGTTTACTGTTTATGGTGCCTATTGTGCAGACATATTACTTTTATGGAATCATATTATAAATTTAAAAAAATTGACAACTTTTCTCCATGGCTTTGGGTTTTATATCATGACTCAAGTGACCTTTTCTATTCCAAAAAAAAAAAAAAAAACAATAAAAAAAAGATCTTGTGTTTCTCCTACCATTTTTTCTTTGTTTTACATGTTTAAATGTTTGACCTATTTAACATTTATTTTGGGGTAAGAAGTGAGTTTTTGTTTCTGTTTTCCTGGATGGCTAGTTAGTTGTCATTCTACCTTTTATTGAAAAGATTCTATTTTATCCACTGATTGAAATGTAACCTTTGTCATATAATCCATTTCCATAGGTATTTATTTTTTATTTTATTTTATTTTTTTAATGTTTATTCATTTTTGAGAGACAGAGACAGAGCATGATTTGGGGAGGGGCAGAGACAGAGGGAGACACAGAATCCCAAGCAGGCTCCAGGCTCTGAGCTGTCAGCACAGAGCCCGACGAGGGGCTCGAACCCACGATGAGAGATTATGACCTGAGTTGAAGTCAGACACCCAACCGACTGAGCCACCCAGGTGCCCCATTTCCATAGGTATTTAGATTTATTTCTAGACTTGCTATTCTTTTGTCTGTTTTATACACCTGCACAGAATTATTTTAATTACCCCAGCTTTATAGTTCCCAGGAACGGGCTTTATTCATTCAAGAAATTCTATTGGTATATTATTGAGATTATATGAAATTTATGGGTTGATTTGGGGTGAAGTGAGGTCTTTACAATACTCAGCCTTCCTTCCAAGAACAGGGTTATCTTCCCATTCATTTGAGTTTTCTTTCATGTTCCTCAGTGGTGCCCTAAAGTTTTCTTTTTATGGATTCTGCACATTATAAAGTTTATTCTGGAGTATTTTATCTTTTAGAATTTCTATTTATAAATGAGACGTTTCTTCCATTATGTGTTCTCATTGGGACATCTGTATACAGAAAGCTATTGTTATTTGTATATAAAATGTAAATACTCACTTTTCTGAGTTCTCTTTTTTCTTATAGCTTTTTAGTTGATCCTCTTGAGTTTCATAGATACTATATAAAAATCCCATAATGTAAAAATAATCATTATTTTGCCTTCCCCTTTCCAATTTTAACTACCACATTTCATGGCTTGCTAAGCATCCAGAACAATGCTAAATAGTGGTAGTTGCAATGAGTATCTTATTTCATTCCTGACTTTAGTGGGAATGATTTAGTAATTCACTATTATACATGATGATGACTTTTTCTTTACATATGTGTTTTAAAAATCATATCAAAGATGTATCTATTTCTTTATATTTTAATAAAGACTTTATTTTTTCAACCAAGGCTGAATGTTATTTTTTTAGCCAATACCTTTACCAGTATCTTTGAAGATGATTATATCATTTTTCTTCGTTGACATATGACTCCAGTGAGTCCCTAACATTGGACTATCTTTGCATTTTAAATCTTGGTATATTATTCTTTTAGTGTGCTGCCAGATTCTAAGTGCTGATATTTTATTCAGGATTTTTGCATTACTATTCATAAGCGCGATTTACTCTCTATTTTTTTTTTTATTATGCTATCTTTGTCATATTTTGGTATCAAAGTTTTGCTGGCTTTTGTAAAAAGAAGGTGGAAATAATCTTTTAAGACTGAAGAGTTTTGAAGTAGCATTAGAGTTGTCTACTCTGTGAAGGTTTGGTAATTTTCCTTTGTGAAACCATCTGGGTCTTCCACATTTTGGGTGGCTAGCTCTTTGAGTTCTAGTTGTATATGGTTACACTTGTGATGTAAAAGCATTACAGCAAATCAAAAAATTTATAAAAATTTTATATAATTTTTTATAAAAAATTTATAAAAATTTTATATAATTTTTAATAAAAAATTTATCAAAAATCTATAAAAAATTAGTGCGTTTGGGCTCTTACTTCTTCCTGGGTCAGCTGTGATGTTTTCCTAGGAAATGACCTACTTACCAGTCTTAGACTTTACATGAAATGAAAGTCTTTTTTATGATTCTTTGAGTTAGCTCTTTCATTATTTCCTCATCATCCCTTGATATTTTGTACCTCTTCTGCTTTCTTGTTTCTTTATTAGATTAGTTAATGGTATATACATTTTATTATTTTTTCCCTTAAAGAGCCAGCTCTTGGATTTTTTCACTAGTCATAACATTTTTACGTTTGTAAATGAGTAATTTCTGCTTTTATATCAACTTGTTCCTTACCTTTGATTTCCTTTCTTTTATTATTTTTAGTAAAACTTTTCGAAGTTTTTCTAACTTATTTTTATTCGTTCTTGTTTAATAATATACATTATTTTTGGTTTTGATGTTTCTCTCCATTGAACATTGCTTTTGTTTTATCCTATAGGTTCTAATCTTTTTTCGTCAGTGCTCCTAAAATTTTAATTTGGATTTTTTTCTTTGCTCCTCAAATTGTTTAAGATGAGATTCAGTACTTTTTCAGGTGCGGTGTATTTATTATTCAGTGTATCCTTGTACTCCTCTTAATTTCTAGCTTTATTGCTTTGTAAGTAGAGTATGCTATCAGAGGTGTTTTCCCCGCACCCCCTGTCGTGCTTGTGGTAGAACCCCTGGCCAGTACGCGAATGAGGAGCACCGAGGGATTATGAGCAGGGTACGGACAGCATCTGCTAGGAGAGGTGAAATTAACTTTGCAGGATGACGGCGTTTCTGGGCCGCTGGACCAGGAGTATTGTTCATAGCCACCTAGGCAGGTACATACTTGCCTTAAAAAAAAAATTATTTGTTTATTTTGAGAGAGAGAGAGAGTGTGTGAGCAAGGGAGAGGCGGAGAGATGGAACAGAGAGAATCCCAAGCAGGCTCCTTGCTGACAGTGTAGGGCTCTAATCCACGAACCATGAGATCATGACCTGAGCCAAAACCAAGAGTCAGACACTTAACTGACTGAGCCACCCAGGAACCCCAGAGAAGTATCCACTTAAAAAAAATGTTTATTTATTTTTGGGGGGGGGGGTGGAGAGCAGGAGTAGGGAAGGGGCAGAGAGAGGGACACAGAGGATCCAAAGCAGGCTCTGTGCTGTCAGCACAGTGCCTGATGTGGGCTCAAACCCGCGAATAGTGAGATCATGACTTGAGCTGAAGTTGGATGCTTAACTGACTGAGCCACCCAGGCGCCCCAGAGGATGGCACCAATTTGCTTTTTAAAAAAATGTTACTGGATTAGAGTGTGGCCTTGTCAAGGCTGGGTTTGACTCAAGGGCTGGAAAGCCTAGGATGTCTGTAAATATTTTTTGTCAAGGGCCCTGAATGTTTATGCACATTTTTCCTCTAGGTCCCTGTGGAGCAGGAGAAACTGAGCTTCTTGGTTCTGGCTGGGCCTTAGCCCCCTGGGCAGCATCACTGGAAGTCACAGCCCCGCTGGGGTCTTAGGGGGCCAAGGGAAGCCAGTCATAGTCTACACAGCCATTCTACATCCTGTTAATTTTCTGTGTTTTTGGTTAAGCAAATCAGGAGTTAAGGACAACGAGTCCATGCATCTTTCAACTTAAAGCTTCCCTGAAATACAGCTGTCCCATTTATACTACAGGGAGACGGCCGTGTCTTAGCTTGACCTTATTTTATGTTATGCATTTTGTTTTTAATTCTGTTGTCACCACCCATTTTTCTATTCCTCCTTTTCCTTCTCTCTTCCACCTCTTCCTCCCCTTCCTTCTTCCACCGTTTCCTTTATGGTATTTTCTTTTGTTTTATGTTTGTGTATTTAGGTGTGTTGTGTTTCTTCTGCTAATTTGGAAACCTGACCCTCTTTTAAAAAACTGTTTTAAAATAATAATTTACATACCACAAGATGGACTCATTTTAAGTGTAGAATTTGATGAATTTGGACAGATGTACACACCTGTGTAACCACCACTCCGCTAAGATAAAGGCTATTTGATCACTGTCACAAAGTTATCTTTATGCCCCTTGATGATCATCTCCGTTCCAGCCTCAGGAAATCACTGACCTGCTTTCTGTGTCCAGTTTTGCTTGTTTTAAACATTTATACAAATAGAATATTACTCTTTCATATCTTCTTTCATATCTGCTTCTTTCACTCAGACTAATGTTTGAGATTCATGGTGTTGGGTGCCTATTTTATTTCTGAGTAGCATTCTATTACTTGATATATCTTTTTGTTTCTGAGTTCCTCTTTATTTCTTTTTTATTTCTGAGTAGCTCTCCATTGACTGGATTATACCCCCAAATGCCATTTTCCACTTAACCTGCTGGTGTTGGACATTTGGGTTATTTCTAGTTTTGGACTATTATGAAGAAAGCTGCCACAGATATTCATATACAAGTCTTTTTATCGATGTAGGCTTTCATTATTCTAAGTTGAATACCTAGGTGTAGAATGAGTGGGTCATAGAGTAGATAGGTATGCTTAATGTTTTACTAGAACTGTTTTCTAAAGTGGTTGTACCATTTTATACTCCCACCAGCAAGGTATGAGAGTTCTGGTCGCCCCACATCTTCGTTAATGCTTGGTATCATTTGTCTTTAACTTTAGCCATTTTAGTGGGTGTGTAGCAGTATCTTGCTGTGATTTCAATTTTGCCATATCCTGATGATTATTGATGAACATCTTTGCATGGGTTTATAGGTCATTAAGTTATCTCTTTTTGCCCAAGTTTTTAGTTTTTCTAGCGATCATTACAGCTTGATAAAGCACACTTAGCTCTCCTTAAATGCCATTCCCCAGGAGATTGGTGTCTACATTACTATTTATAATTTTTCTATGGGGCTAATTAAAAGTTAATTTTTTAAAATGTTCTTTTTTAAATGTTTGTTTATTTATTTATTTAGAGAGGCTGAGTGGGGGAGGGGCAGAGAGAGAGAGGAAGAGAGAGAGAACCCCAAGCAGGCTCCATACTCCGTGCAAAGCCCCATCTATTGACTATGAGATCATGACCTGAGCCCAAACCAAGAGTCGGATGCTTAACCAACTGAGCCACCCAGGCACCCCATTAAAATTAATTTTTAAAAATTAATATATTTTATTATATTCTTTGAGCAGTATTAAGCTTATAGGAAATAACTGAGTGAAAGGAGGATTCCCATATCCTTCAACACCCCCCAATTTTCCCTATACTATTCACTACCCTAATATTATTCATTTTGTTCTGTATTTAGATTTTCTTCAGTAAACACAACGAACGTCAACTAATGCAAATAATTTTTTTTTTTGCATATTTTGTCCGAAGTTTGCATTTGTTATATGCCAGAGGGTTAGTCTGATATAAGTTACTCCAACATATCCGAAACTGGAAATTTGATTAAATGTGATCTCGATTTGGGGTTTTATGGTTCAAAAGTTACTTTTGGGGGCTCAGTCTCTTAAGCATCTGACTCTTGGTTTTGGCCTTGGTCATGATCTCACAGTTCTTGGGTTCAAGCCCTGCATCTGTCTATGGTATCAGCACAGAGTCTGCTTGGGATTCTGTCTCTCTCCCCCTCTCTCTGCATCTCCCCTACCCATTCTCTCTTTCTCTAAATAAATAAATAAACATTTGAAAAATTCTGTTACAAGCCAGACACTCAGTATCTTAGTAAATATGCATTAAATTCTTTGGATTCTACTTCCTAAGTATATCTTATGTTCACATATTTCTATCCTAATTGCTACCATCTTTCTCTAAGGGAGCGTCAATCAATGCTCAGCTGGACTACTGCAGTAGCTCCTAAGTGGTTGTGCCATATTCACTCTTGCTCTCTTGGGGTGGACTTTCATTCCTCTTTTCTTGGTTAGAGCATCATGGTTTTTTGTGGAAGGGGAATCGTCCAGTTCCATTAGGTGCAGCCTTAGTGGGAATATCACATAAGGTGATCACTAATGTCTCCAGCCCACTCATCTGGCCCGTGGGTGGGCATATGACCTATCCTAGGCATGCAAGATCCTCTGTCCTATGGATTTGGATTTTGAGCAGAATGTGATAAACAGTAAAAATGACTGCAGTGATCCATCCTGTTGGCCAAAGACACTATCCATGAATTTTTGCTTCCAAGCCAGGGTCTTTAGATTTTCCATTGATTCTGGGCCTTGGCCCATAGTCTTCCAATAAATTGCTTCCCCCATCCCCAAGTTAACCTGAGTGGGTTTCTGTTGCTTAGAACGACAGAATTTTACCTATTATTCATGAGATTAAATGGGATACAGACTGAGCTGCTATAATGGAGATTCCAAGATATAGTGCCTTAAGCAGGATCTAAGTGTGTTTCTCTCTCTTGTGTAATGGTCCAGGGCCTCTGAGCAAGGCTGTTCTGTGAGGTCACTTGGGCCCAGGTAGCTTCTCCCTTGTTGTTCTGCCAATTCCTCGGGTTGTCCGTATCCTCTTGTTGATGCTGGGTCATTGCCACATCAACATTCCAGCCACACAAGAGGTGCTCACATGGTATAGCAAGTCTTTCTTTATTCACATCACACCTGGCTGTAGCGAGATTGGGGACTGCAGGCTCTCGCTAGGTGAAGTGTGCCCAGGAAGAAGGGAAAAAAGGATTTGGGGACAACTGGCAGTTTGCCACATGACATCACACACACACACACACACACACACACACACACACAGCACATGTAAACATGTCACCGTCTTGCTGAAAAGCCTTCCATGGCCTCCCCTGTGATTGGATTAAGACCAAGACCCTCACATGGCCTGCGGCCTGCATGCTGGGGTTCTGTCCACTTCTCTAATCTCCTGGCCGTCTTGCTTGCCCTGGTATTTCCTTCATTGGTTGTACAAAGTGCGTTTTTATTTTTCTTATTTTTTTAAAGTTTTTATTTAAATTCCAGCTAGCTAACATTAGTGTAATGTTAGCTTCAGGAGTACAACACAGTGATCCAACACTTCCACACCATACCTGGTGCTCATCACGACAAGTGCCCTCCTTAATCCCCATCCCATTTCACTGTCCCCCCGCCCCCTCTCCTCTGGTAACCATCAGTTTGTTCTCTATAGTTAAGAATGTGTCATGGCCTGTTTCCTTTGCTTGGAACATTCTTCCCTTCTTCCGTCTTAATTCTGACATACCCTTCTTTTCTCTGCTCGCTAATCACTGTTTTCAAGGAAGCTTTCATAGACTCCCAGATTAGCTCACAGTCCCCTGATATGCCCTCTTGTAGCACCCTGTACTTAATTTTTCTAAAATCATTTAATGAACTTATGTAATCATGTGACTGATTAATATTGTTCTCCCCTGCCAGAACATCAGCCCTATGAGGACAGGAAGCACACCCACCCTGCCATCTTGGGATGCCTAGCTTCCAGCATAGTGTGTGGCATAGAGAAGACCCTTAAAAAATATCAAGTGAGGGTGCTTGGGTGGCTCTGTCAGTTAAGCATCCAACTCTATTTTTTTTTTAATTTTTAATTTTTTTATTTAAATTCAAGTTAGTTAACATATAGTGTAATAATGGCAGCAGGAATAGAATTTAGTTATTCATCACTTACATATAACACCCTGTGCTCATCCCAACAAATGCCCTTTTTAATGCCTAGCACCCATTTACCCATTTAGTCCTTCCCCCCCCACCTCCCTTCCAGCCACCCCCAGTTTGTTCTCTGTATTTAAGAGTCTCTTATGGTTTGTCTCTTTTTATCTTATTTTTCCTTCCCTTCCCCTATTTCATCTGTTTTGTTTCATAAATTCCACATAGGAGTAAAATCATAAAGCATCCTTCTCTTGATTTCAGCTCAGACCATGATCTCACGGTCTTGGGATTGAGCCTGCATTGGGATTCTTTCTCTCCTTCCCCTTCTCTCCCACTTGTGCTCACTTTCTTTCTTTCAAAAAAGAAAAAACAAAAAACAGATGAGTCCTTGAATGATAGAAGGCTGTGAGAGGTTGGTGTTACAGCATATGCGGGATGAAACTTTCTTGGTTTTAAGAAACTGGAGTTGATCCTAGGTGTGTTCATGGATATCCTGAGGCTGGATTCTCAGAGATGAGGGGCACAGGCAGAGGGAGCAGAGAAACGCCAACAACATTGACCACTTTTTGAGATTTTAACTGGGAGCCCTCTCTGCCTGGAAGTTCTTCAGTTCTGAATCCCAGCTGGGCCAAGCAAGACCTCTGGAAACTGTTGTCCTTGGCCAAGTCCCTGGCAAAGAGAAAGGGAAGAAGAACAGGGAGAAAGAAAGGAAAAAAGAGGGTAAAAGAAACGAGCAGCATATGTGATGAAGTCTCATGTATTACAGCTAAGCCGTCTCGGGTGGTTAACAAGGACGTTGATCATTCTTTCCATTTGTCTGGGTTTCCCTGTTCATGAAACGTGTTCAAGGATGCCATTTCATTTTCTTCTCCCGACGGCCCTTTGAATAGGCAAGATGGTCCTTATTATCTTTATTTCAAAATGACACTTTGATTGTTTTCATTTCTCATTGCAAAAATGATACAGATTTCCTGTAGAAACTTTACCAAATACAGATAAACAAAATGAACTAAAAAACAAAAATATCTTATCACTTGGAGATAGAAACTGTTAATACCTCGATGTATATCTTTTTTGATCTTCCCTCATGTATATTTAGTATTCTCATTTTACTAAAATAAGAAGTAAAGGTGAAGACGAGGCTCAGGGAGGGAGTTTGTGTATCTGTTTCTTTCTTTATTCATGTAATTATTTCTTTCTAACAACACCTGTACAAAGAAGATTGGAGGTGTGTGACTGTCACAGCCAGTGAGCAACCGGCTGATACTGGGACCCACATCTTGAGACTCTTATTTTGAATTCATGTGGCTGTTTCCACTTCTCCAGCCAATGGAACCTCATGAATAAGAATTTGTTTTCCCCTCTCAGAGAGGGTTGGTTTAAGAGCCAAGAGGCATGGGGGTTGGCTCTGGAGAGAATGGTAAAGAAGGCAGGTTGTGGATGGGAAGCATAAGGAAGCCTGTAGAGCCCAGGACAGATGGACAGACTTTCTGATGCCACATTCTGATGCCCAACCTAACAGATGACAATTAGCAGCCACCAGCTGTAAAGTGACTGTAAACGCTGCTTTGAATAAAATGAGTCTTTTATTTTTGACGCATTTAGCAAAACATTTTAAAATCCAACAATGAATGTTTGTTGGCAGCCCAGAGGCTATGTGGCACTGGGGAGAGGCTGGTTATTTGCCATGGATGAGGGCTCCTGTTGGTGTCCTCTCTCTAGCTAGGGGAGGGGTCTCTTTTCTGAAAGGAGGGGAGTGGACTCCTTCAGAATTGCTGTTTCTCGTCGCCGGACCTTAAACAAGTTCCTTTTCTGTGCTTTGTCATCAGCTTTCTATCTGTAACTGGTCTCCCTGCTTCCTTCTTGTCCTCTCCAGCTCCCACGCTGTGCCATTCTCTTACATCACCTCTAGGAGTGTGTTTTAAAAATGTACATCCATTTGGATCAATCTCCTGCTTAAAAACCCTGTGTCAGCCCATAGTAATGGAAGTAAACCCTATGGGATCCTTATGGGGCATAGAACCGTGCAGTAAGGTTCTGTGTTGTTTGGCGCCCCTCTCCAGCTGCATCTTTTACTCCACTCTCCCTTCATCTCCAAGGTCTAGCCATACCTCCAATCAGCCAAGCTGGTTTCCTGACTCAGGGTCGTTGAGTTTACTGTTCCCTCTGCCTGGGACCTCTCTCTTCCTAAAGAATATGGCGGCCTTTTCATCATCCAGGTCACAGCTCAAACGTCACCTTCTTTCCTGTCCAACCCAGCTCAAGAGGCCTCCTCAGTCTGCATTCATCCTCCATTACTTAACTCTATTTTATTTCCTTTACTTATCACTATTGCCTTTATGGTCTTCCCCCTCCCACCCTCTTTTCCCTGCGCGCCTGCATGCACGCCTAGAAGATGATCTCCACGAGGGGAGGTACCTTCTGATGAGACAATCAGCTGTTTGGTAAATTAGTATTACTTCATGTCACACATCCTAAAAGTTAACAATTGCAACCAACGAAAAGGTCCTTAATGTCACTTTCACATATTTATCTTTCAGAGTTTCCAGATTATATAAGAATGCCTGCAACCATATTTCTGCCCAACATCCCAAGTGAAGGGGAAGAAGTATCTGTCTAAGGGTTTATCATACACTCCTTTCTATAATAAAGGCATTGGTTATTAAGACACTTTTGTTTTATAGTCCCAGCAGATGCTGCCTTTGTCCCTTCATCCTTCCCCTTTGGTCCATGCCCGCCTGACTCCCAAATATCAGCTCTTATGTTTCTGTGCCTGAGGACTTTCTCTGAGTTTAGACTTTCATTGGCCACTGAAGCCCACATGGCACACTGAAGTACTAGATAATTAAGGCCCTGGCTCCCATCTCTGGAGCAATCCTCAACCAATGGCTGTTGGGAATTGGTGGATAAATACCCCAGCTCCCTCACCATTCAGGTGGAATAACTCTGAGGTGCATGTCCTACTCTGCCTTTCAGAGTCTCCAGTGGAAGTGAGCTTCATTTTCCCATGGTGGTAACTGACTCAGTAACATATCTTGTATTGGCTGCCTTCACTTCCCTTTTTCACTTCCCAGCCCCCCACCTGCATTTCCTGAGATCATCTCCCAGAAACAACTTGAATTCAAATCCTTGTCTCAGGGCTTGTTTCTGGGGGCAGCCAAATAAGATAGCATTATAAGTATTGCCCATTACCAAAAGGGCATTATACCATATGTGCTATTTGTTGTGTGCTTTGCTGTCAATAACCACACCAATATACACTGATCCACCTCATTTCTTTTCACAATAAGATCACCTTACTTTTAATTGTATGGGTTTTGTTTAATTTTTATTTTTTATTTGAGGGAGAGAGAAAGAGAGAGAGAGAGAGAGAGAGAGAGAACATGTGGGGATGGGGAAGATGGATTGAGAGAGAGAATCCTAAGCAGACTCCATGATCAGGGTGGAGCCCAATGCAATGCTCGATTCCACAACCCTGGGATCATGACATGAGCCGAAATCAAGAGTCAGGCGCTCAATGGACTGAGCCACCCAGGTGCCCCAGTTTGGGGTTTTAAATTGTTATAATATTCTTGTGTTTTTCTTGGAACCCACAATGACTGTAGGCAGTCAAGTACCACTTCCTCTGAGTCTGGGCTTCTCAGTCTCAGTACTATTGACATTTTGTTCTGCATATTTATTTATTGTGGGTGTTTGTCCAGAACATTGTGGAAAGTTTAGCAGCGTCTCTGGTCTCTACCTCTTAGGTCCCTGTTGCACACTCCTATCTGTGACATCCAAAAATGTTTTCAGAATTGCTAACTGTCCCCCCAATGTGGGGGGGGGGGGAATGGTCCTCAGTTAAGACCACTGCTGTATGCACACCCCTATTCTATTCAGATCTAAGGCTGTGTCTAATTCCAATCACACTCTCTTGGTTGTTAGGGTACATCCTAACAGAAAAGTTACATATTCAAAGATTATTCAAAAGAGCTTTGATGAAACATGCTTTTGGCATTCTGCTAATTGTTGTCCCTTGGGGATTTGTGTCATATTTGGCTAAGATGGAGCTACATTTTCCAGGGTTCCTTTTCTTGTATGGTCCTGGGTTAGGTTTGGGCATGAGGAGACCTGTGTGGCATTTGGAAGATGGGGTGAAGTGGTCACCTTGTTTCAATGGAAGGTGGTGTGGAGTCAGGTGCTGTTGTAGCTCACACTGGGTGTTGGGTCTGCTGGTCACGTTGTTGGCACAGATCACCATCAGGGTCCATGGCTTCTTCCTTCCCACTGGCCCCTTCTTCAGCTTCTCTAAACCCTGGGTCAGGGCCCATGTGTGGATCCCCAGCAGGTTACATGTACCAATGGTGTTGTAAGTGTGGAGGTGGCTGAGAGACCAGTGTGGGTTCCTGCAAGAGCCAGATACCCATTCTGGTTCCTCCTTGTGGTTGCAGAATGTTCTTTTGGTTCCATTCTGGCTTTATCCTCCTCATACCATGTCTATCTTCCTTTTGCAATGACTGAGCCTGGTGACTTCAGGACCATTAACCAGCTCCTGTGATCACCGACGACCTAAACCTTATAACAGACCTGGCCTATCACTCATGGTGGCTCTGCTCCTCTGATGAAAAACCTAAATTATAGACACACATGCCCTTGGGTCTTTAGGTGCATCTTGATTGAGAAATTGTACATTCCAAGATTGCTCTAAAGGGCTCTGATGAAACCATTTTAATGTAGCCTTTGGTGGTTTGCTCTTTATTGTTCCCTCAGAAATATCAGGGGAAGGAAAACTGATTCTCTCCCCCCACTCTTTTTTAAACATCCACTCTAGCTATTACCCTGGGGCACCAGGAGCCCTTCATATCGACTCAACAGAATTGCATGGTAGAAGAATCAAGAGAGGATTCATCACCCGGCAGGATTTTTTTTTTTTTTTTTTTGACACAACTCAGGCCAAGTGTCTGAAAACTCAACATTTGGAAGTGCCCATTTCATTTCAGGCTCTATGCCTTCTTCTCCCCCAGATTTACTCAGTGCCATGTCCTTCTCCTTGGGCCGATGCCTTGTCACCTGGCATGCAAGGGGTTAATTTACCCAACGGCTGGTGGACTCTATGGGTTATTCCATATTTATTTCAATTATATAAGTATACTGGGCCAGTGTATTTATTTTAAATCACATTATCTACAGCTTCCCAAGCATGTGTCAACAAAAAGAACGGTTTCAATTTAGTAGACTTTGAAATGGTGTGC
This sequence comes from Panthera onca, assembly GCF_046562875.1. Lineage (NCBI taxonomy): Eukaryota > Metazoa > Chordata > Mammalia > Carnivora > Felidae > Panthera > Panthera onca. The sequence continues at coordinate 30,442,698 of NC_138353.1, read as the reverse complement.
AGTTTATCCTCACTTCAATTATACTCTCTACAGTAAGTCATGGGCAGCTTCAGGATTATTCAGGGCAAGGTAATGCTATCTGAAAGCATTGATTTTTCCCTTCTCTTCAAGAACAGTTCACTGAAGGATGCACCGGAGTCTCCTTTAAGGAAACATAAAAATACATTTCTTAGCTGTAACTTCAGAGAAATCTCAATCTTAGGGGCTCTGGATGAGGCTGCTGGAGAAGTTTCTCACCTTTAAAGGAAGGTTTGCAAAGCTGGTTGCCAAGCATGACCATAGCAAGAACCATGTTTCTTGGGGGGAAGTGATGGGCAATGGGTGGGCAGAGGAAGAAGAGGATGCCAGAGAATTCCTGCACTCTACGTACTTATAAATAAACACATATTGATTGGGCACCTACTAGGTACCAATCTCTGTGCTACCAGCCTGGGGGAGAGCTTCATGGGCACATGACTCATGGAATCCCCCAAGGCCACATGCTTAGGCGGGTCCTATGCTTGGCTCAATGTTTTATTGTTGGTGTCTTGAAATTCCTAGTAACTTTCAAACAAAAGTCCCCGCAGTTTCATTTTGCACTGGGGCCTGCAAAATACATAGACTGTCCTGATAAATACGCAATCATTTAAATCTGCCCCCATGGAGCTTAGAGTCTAGTGGGAGAGACAGACATGAACTAATTACAGAAGCTACTAATTCACTTGTGATGAGGGTTATTAATAAGGAGTAGATACAGACAGGGGTGCTTAGAGGGTGTGTGACAGAGGGACCCAGTAGTCTGCAGGTAATGAAGCCACCCAGAAGAAGAGCCATTGAAGCAGACAGTGAAAGGTAGTTCATGCCAACATGCAGAGTTCTCCAGGGAGATTATTCTGTGTGGAAGGAACAGCATATGCAAAGGCCCCAAGGCAGAAAGGAGCCTGGCCTATCAGAATCAGAGAGGATGCCAGTGGGAGTAGGGCACAGTGAACATGGGGGAAGGACAGGATTCTCTCTTTGGCAAGGCTACCAATATCTGGATGCACTGTGGTCAGATTTATGCATTTCTGCATTGGGTAACTTGAGGTGACCCACAAGACTCCTTTCTGTTGGTATGCATTATTGCCGTGCGATCTATGAATTAATCTAGCCTTCCTTAAATATTGTAAGTCTTTGGAGGGGGGTGAAGGTCACACAAATACCTCCATCTCTCAAAAAATATTATTCTTTCTAAGTTACTGATATTTAAATGATATATAAATAATAATCATGGAGTAGCTATTGAAGAATCCCGAACAAAGATGTCACTTAGGAATTTACCCAAAGCCTTGGCAGTATTTACACATAGTCTGGACAATGTTTGTAAATTCATTATACCACTGCATGTTGAGTTAGCTATAATATTCCTGTGCGTTCTTTACCTACTTCTCTGACACTGAAGAGCAGGAGTTCCCTTGACCTTGGCCTTCCAGAATTTGTGAATATCCCTCTGCAGACTCATACAGGTTGTGATTTTATTACTTTTTCACCTCTCCTCTTTCAAAGCTGAAGAGAACTGTTCTATTGAAGTCTCTTTACAGGTGAGTGGGGAACTCTACACTGTGCAATGGGGAAAAAATAGAAATCTGTTGTACATTAGAAAGTTTACTTGGCTGAAACATTAGCAATTTGAAGTCTTGGGGAAGAGTGAAAAGGAAGTACTGGGGAAGAAAAAGAGCCTCCAGTGATGAGTACTTAAGTAGCCCCATAAATCACATTTGAAAAGACAATTCATATGTTTACTGAATTGATTTGTCTGGACAAATGGAAGAAAAATGTAAAATGAAAGAATAGAAGACTCGACAAATGACCCTCATCTGGTGTCGTTTTTATGATGGTGTCCTGTTGACACCTCACTTTATGGCCGGGCTAAAAAATTTCAGGCAGACTTGACTGGGAATCATTAGCATAGGAAATAACTCTGGGCTCAGTGACAGTAGCAGGACTTAAGAAATGTTTTATCTCTTTTCGTCTATTAAAGTGAATTACTTTATGGATTTTCTAATACGAAACCATTCCTGTCCTTCTGGGATTAATCCAGTTTGGTCGTGTGTGTGTGTGTGTGTGTGTGTGTGTGTGTGTGTGTGTGTGTTTTAACCACGTTAATCACGTTTAAGGATAAAATGCAGTGGCATTCAATATATTCACAACATTGTACCATGGTTTCCAGAACTTTCCCATCAGCCGTAACAGAGGCCCTGTATCTATTAGACAACAAGTGTCCATTCAGCTGCTCATAACTTATATTCTTCTTTCTGGTTCTCTGTAAATTTACCTCTGCCACGTACCACATACCACTGAACTCCTGTTAATATTTGTCTTTTTGTGCCTGGCTCACTTCACTTAGCATGACGGTTTCAGAGTTTACTCATCTCGTAGCTCGTGTCAGAACTTCGTCCCTTATTTTCCTTGCTTTATCTTCATTTAACAACTGTGGGGCTGTGGTGAGAAGCATTGCCTTTCCAGAAAGCCAGAGTTTTTGGAAAAAAGGAAACTTTCCTCTCAAAAAGTAATTATGGAAATGTCATAAGGAGGTGAAAGATTTTCGGAGAAAGCCAGACATAAAAATTACATTGAGTAAATTGTACTTGAAAAGAATTATTTTAATTGAAGTAGCCATTCCCAAGCTCAAATCCCTTATGCTCCTGTACCTTAGAATGTTCAGTTCATCCTTGTCAACTACTTGCTCCTCTGATATGGCCTAAATATGCCACTTAAGTAAGAACTACTTAATGGGAGCTACTTGGGGGCTATGCATGGGAATCTGTACAGAGAATTTGGTAACCATGGCAGGCCAGCAGGCAGGTAATTTCCAGAACCATGAAATCTTTTCACTTCCTTCCTTGTCTATGTGATGGCTCATGTTTCCAAGAGGAAAATATCTTTGTAGCTTGAAGGCAGTCCTATGAGTTGACTTTACTCATTAATTCATCCATTCATTCCACAAATATCTGTGACATGCCTGCTCTGTGCCAGACGCTGTAGAACTAGGGATGCACTGGTGAATCACACAGACATAATCCCTACAAAGTTAGAGCATATATTATTGCAGGGAAGACAGACTTTGAATGAGTAATTACAAGGGTGAATCACGTCATAAGCAGAAGTGGTGGGCACAGTGGAAGCATGACCTAACACCATGAGTAAGAAATGAGGGTGACAAAAAACTTCTACCTGGGTTGTTTTGAGGGATGAGTCATTGACATTGTTTCCTGGTATTATCAAATTGAGGTAGATGAGGAATTAATACAGGCTATGTCTAGAATACTAACACTACCAGGTGGACAATACGCTCTGTCTGACGGGAAATAACTGAGGTGTCCATTTTGACGTTCGTGAAATATGACCATTGAGTAAGTAAAGTTGATGTGATGTTTTCCACGTGTGAAAAATGTGTATTAATCCTGGGAGGCGGTGATGGGGTGCTCAGTTAGGAGGCTACTGTGACCAGCATCAGGCCATGGGCCTAGAAGAGGCACAGTGACCGTGGAGAAAGACACATGTGGTATAACATCTTTAAAGTATTAGCCACATGTTTGTGGTTTCTTGCCTGTCTCTCCAGCTCTTCGTATGTCTCCATTCAGTCAACCAGACTCTCCATCTTCACTGTCTTAGCTGAAATTCAGATAACAAGGTCTTCTTGCTTTTGAGTTTCAAAAGCCTAAGGCCTCAGAGGAACAGGAAGGATTTGAGTTGCTTTGGAGAAAAACTTCTGGCTTCTATTGCTAGAAAAAAAGAGTTCCAAGGTGTGTGGGTCATTGCCTGCTCACTCTGAGACCCTGTTCTTACCCTTCTGCTGCTCTGCTTTGCATCTCAGGTTGACCCCTGTAGACTCCACCCCCCCCCCCCCCCCCCCCAGCTCTCTTGCCCATGTGGCCTCTGTGTAGGTTTGTCTATGGCAGCATGGCCTAGACCTTGTGTCTGAGGGGAAAGGAGGGAGATGTCAGGGCATTTCTCTCTGCTTTCAGTGGCGTCTCTGACAGTAGCTGCATCAGCCTCTGGTTCTGGCCTGTGGGGAGCATCCGGGCTTTGTGGCCAGTACTTCCTCCCTTTGTCCCTTTGTTTCTCCAGCTCTTCAGGTTGCCTCAATGTGTCCTGATGACCCTGTCAGCTTTTCTAACACCTTTGTAACTGGTTCTCCACATTACATGCCCTCAGTGTGGCCTAAATTCTGTTTCCCTGACTGAAAGCTGACTGATACCTTGAAGTTGTCAGGAGGGGGCCCACAAAGAAGGAGAGACATGGATGCATCCTGGGCTGAAGGAAGCAGACTTGAAACACCTCTATGGACCAGACAGGAGTTTCTCTTACACATTGCCTGGCCTCTTTGAGCTCCTATTCAAGACAGCATGATGGATCATGGTGGCCATTTGCCATGGGAATTATCATCTTTAGACCATAGTTGTCCTTACCTTTGACAACTGGCAAAGACTCTTCTTGGCTGGGCTTGCACCCCCTTCCTATCCCCCTCCCCCCCACCAAACTTGGCTTTAGGTAGATAACCCCCATTCTAGACTTTGAGGACACCCCCCCCCCCCCCCGCCCAAGTCCCAGGACAGAGGATGGGGTCCTAGCTTCTAACCTATCTCATAGCCTAGGCCCCACAAAGTAAGACCATTTGCATCTCATTTCGCTTTCTATTTGAGAACTGAGCAAGCTAGAAATGGAAATTACCTTAGAGATCATCTCATCCTAATTTTTCATTTTGCAGATAAGGATATTGAGGATCAGGGAAGGGATTTTGACTGTCCAAAAACTTCTAGCTCATCCTGCATCTACTATAATTTGGTGAATACTAACATCTTTTATGGAGAATCTCCACTGGTACTTTTTACACCCTGCAGAATGACATATATTCTAAATTTTAAATTATTTTGTGTTTGAGAGCAGAGAGCAGCTACTGAACAGAAGTCGGCACATACCTATATCTGAATCTATTCATGCATATCTGGTAATATAAAAATGTCAACAATTTACCTTGGGGTTCTGCAAAAGAGAGCTCTTTCCGGAATGACACTTGAACTGTTCAATATCATCTCAAATCTCATTTTGGTGGCTATAACCTTCTAAAAGCCTGGCACAAGACTAAAGTGGATTAAGGTTGAAATTTTCCAGAGGCTTCGTCTCGCATCAGTAAAGTACTTCTAATCACTTCCCATCATTGTCAAAACCAGAACGGCTTCTGAATCTCATGGACCACTGTTACGACATAGAAGAATTGCATTCCATGGCTAAGAGAAGAATTGTTGACCAGAATTCTTGTTATCAAAACAAATCTAGAAGGAAAAAAAGGTATCTGTGCCCTTGACTTTATTAGACTGTCTGATCATCTTTTTAAGAAAGATAGTGACTTCTAATTACGCTTCCTCCCTCCGCTTTTCTACAAGGAAGAATAAATTCCCAGAAGTCAGTGTTGAAGGTTTCAACTGTTGTGTGTTTAGGGTCCTAAGGGCTATTGTCTGAATAGTTGGGAGACACACGTATTTTGCAACCCTCTCCCCTCCCCCAGGAATGAATTCTTCATCTTTTTTTTTTTTTTTTTTTCAATGTTTTTTATTTATTTTTGGGACAGAGAGAGACAGAGCATGAACGGGGGAGGGGCAGAGAGAGAGGGAGACACAGAATCGGAAACAGGCTCCAGGCTCCGAGCCATCAGCCCAGAGCCCGACGCGGGGCTCGAACTCACGGAGCGCGAGATCGTGACCTGGCTGAAGTCGGACGCTTAACCGACTGCGCCACCCAGGCGCCCCTCTTCATCTTTAATAAGGCGTTCTGTCCAGGCCTGGGTAGATCATCTGTGAGATAATTTGGCAGGTAAATGCGAAACTGAGACTGTCTCTATTCCATTCCTTGTGAGATTCCCCGCAGCGTTACTGAGGACCCAGGCATAAAAGTTTAGAATCTGTGTCTCTTTGCGTGAATTTGATCATCTCCATCAGAATCCTTAAGGAATTACAATAACAGTGATTCATTCATAATTCACAATTTCCATTATCTTCTTTCTCCGTCTAGTGTGGGGGGTAAAATTTATGGCTTCATTTACATTGTGTTCTATGAATAATAGAAGAAATACAGTCAAGACCCATGGAAATGTTCTTGCTGCAGACGCACTTTGGAACACATCTGCATTACAATAGCCTTCCTACAGTGCAGGATCCGCAGAGCTTTGCAGCTGCGAAGGCAACATTTCAAAGGGGCCATTCTCATTATACAGAGTCTTCTCTTTCTTTGAACTTCAAAGCAGAATGAGGAGACCTTAAATGATATGGGGTAGGTAAGTGATGAAATTGTAACTTCAGGTATAAAATATCTTCAATTATGTGTATGGGGAAACACAGCCATTCAACGGAGCAAATATGTTTGCTCAGAATGATATCTGGCTGGCAGGCAGGAACAAATTTCATCTTGAGATTTCTTTGAGCTGCTGGGGCCTTAAAGATAATCTAGCCCAAAGCCCTCCTTTTGCGACTGGGGAAACCGAGGCATAGAGAAGTAAAATGACTTGCTCAGGGCCACACGGCAAAAGAACGGTCAGGACATAAGCGGACTCTTCACTCCCTGTCCAGGGCTCTTTCCAATCCACTGCATTTACCTTTGTTTTAAACACAAAGCACCTGGCTTTGTGACACAGCCGTAAAGCTAGAAGTAATCCTCTTGGAGAGGGATTTTCAAATGTGGAGCAGAGACATTTTCAAGGATTTCCCCCTAAATAATAATCTCTCTCAATGGAAAATCTTCACTGAAAAACATTTTGAGATTTGGAGAAAGAAATTTGCCATACTTCTGTGATTAAGCAAATCTCATTTTTCTTCCCCCAAGAAATGACAATAAAGCTGATGAAAGACCATACGACATTCAGATTTCTCCCCCTGGTGTCTAGCAGCAGCCCAGCGCAATACTTTATTACAACTCCATCCACAGCAGAATAAAAACCGACCCAAATAGTATTTAAAGAATGGTCTATCCTTTGAATCAATAGCTTTCCAGAGACCATATGGAGCATGACCCAGCCAAGCCAGCCCCCTTTCACAGAGTAGAAGTTCAATGCATTTTTGCAGAAAAGATTAAATTCAAAAATGTACTTTTACTTGTAGGTTGTTGGAGGCAATAAAGAGTTGTTTCCAAAACCTATTATGTTCATCCCTTCCCTTCCTGTGGCCATAGTTCCTACCTCCTCATCTTTTCGTATTTTGTGTTTGAAGAAAACGCAAATCACAGAAAATCATTCTATATAAAGGCTTTGGGAAGGATCTCTCGTTTCTTACAGAAGACTCACATAGCATGCCCTGTCTCTAATTTTATTAAAGTAATTCAGATAGCATGTTAGTGGGGAGGCCTTTTGTAGCTGGAAAGGGCAACTGATATTAGCAGGCAAAACACATACAAATTCCACCGCGCCGTGATTCACAGATGCATATTCTCTGATCCAACATGTCTAATACATTTAGTCATGCACAATAAAAACCAAACAAAAGAAGCAACCATCAGCCTTTCACTGCCTGCTTCTCACCCCAAGCTTTGAGGAATTCCTCTCGTTATACACACGCACAACGAAATAATGTGTCTCCCCCATCCTCCCAAGTATGTAGGAAAACTCAGCATGCATTCACTATGGGCAGGAAGACAAAGAAAAGATCACTTTGTTTACCTTCTTGTGCTAAGTGCTTACTCCACCCTAGTCCGGAAGTGATCTCATTCTATAAAGAGAACTCTCCTGTGTACCCACAGAGAAGTGTCAAGCTAACAACAGTAACAAACTTAAATGTCTATAGCTTACCAGTAACCAAGATCCAATCTATTGCCCATTTCAAAAGTCCGCCCCTAAACTAAATGCAGCCTAATTAAGATACTCTTTTGGTAAAACCACACCACCTGCCCTATTTCTCAGTGTCTGCTTTTTACCCACTAGGCTGTTATTCATTCAGTTAAGAATAAGAATCAGATCTGCTTGTTAAGCAGAGGACGAAGACCAGATTTTTTATTTTGACTTGTGCGACTCTCGAAGATTCTAAGAACCAGATAGTCTACCAGATCTCTCTCCTTCCCATAAACTTTTGTGTTCCTCCTGCCCTACCATAATGGCGTGGGGGATGGGGTTGTTGGGGAATTCAACTTATACCCCCTTTGTTTCTGGACCCCGGTTCTTATTTATGCGGTCATAGACACTCCAGTTTTGTCTGTTTGGTGCTACTCTGACACTTCTCTTCCGAAAGAGACACGGAGGCAAAATAAAGTTATTAACTTTTATTTTATAGGAGCAAACAGAGACAGTTTCTATTTTGTGGGGGGCACAACGCAGCCTTTGGTTTTCGCTGGGCAATTGACATTTTATTTTACTTTATTTTATTTTATTTTATTTTATTTAGGTATTTATTTTGGGCGATGTAGTCAACAGCAAGCAAGAGCAAACTTGCAGGTAGTGCCTGAGAAATCCATGCACGACTGGCAGCCTGGTGGCCTAAGGGTGGACATAGAACATCCAGCCTGCAAACCAGGCAACTACGCTGTTGTAGGTCAGTGGTTTTCAAATGGGGGTGATTTTGCTCCCCCTAGGGAACATTTGCCAATGTCTGAAGACATAGTTTATTTTTTTATTTTTTCTTTCTTTCTTTCTTTCTTTCTTTCTTTCTTGTTCTTTCTTTCTTTCTTTTGTTCTTTCTTTTTCTTTTGTTCTTTCTTTCTTTCTTTCTTTCTTTCGTTCTTTCGTTCTTCCTTTCTTTCGGAGACGTATTTTATTGTCACAACTAGAAGCCAGGGAGGCTGCTACACATTCTACCTTGTGCAGGATGGCCCCCATGGCAAAGAATTAATACTACCCGAAACATCAGTAGTGCTGGAGAAAGGGGCTCCAGATCAAGTCTTACCTGGGACATTGTGTCTGGTTCTGAGTCTAATGCTTTAATAAAAATCTTGCTGATTTGGAGCTGGTCCCATGAGGGTGGCCACTTTCTGTGGGATACTTGGAATGGTATCAAACAAGATCCTGAGAAAGGGACAAAAGCTATTTGATCCAGAGGAAAGGAGGCTCAGGAGACAGGGAGGTGTGTTCTACTACTTCAGAGATTGAACTGAAAGTCACAGGGAGAGAGATTTTGGCTTAAATAAGGAAGCCATTTCTAACAATCAAAGTTACTGGGAGTAGAATAGGCTTCCTTGTGAAGTTATGAGTTCCCTGCTGCTAGTTAAGCTGAAGTAGACTCCACTAGAATTCAAGTTTCCTGAGAGTAGTCAAAGTGCCCGTTTTCTTCACCACTGTATGCCCCAGGGACTGGCAGAGAACTCCAGAAGTAGTAGGATACCCAGTGAATGGCTACTGCATGAACAGTATTTCGATTCTTTTTTTTTTTTTTAATGTTTTTATTTATTTTTGCGACAGAGAGAGACAGAACATGGGCAGGGGAGGGCCAGAGAGAGAGGGAGACACAGAATCGGAAGCAGGCTCCAGGCTCTGAGCTGTCAGCACAGAGCCCGATGCGGGGCTCGAACCCACAGACTGTGAGATCATGACCTGAGCCGAAGTCGGACGCTTAACCGACAAGCCACCCGGGCGCCCCTCGATTCTTTATCAAAGACATTATAGAGGGCATTCATGGTTAGAAAGACTCCAATTTTTACTTTTGGTTTGGCCTCATATTTCCTTAGGAAATATTTTATCTAAATTTTAAGGCAGTGGTAAATAGAACTGAGAGCTAGCAGAACTCATAATAGTTAAAAGTTTTTTAAATATTTATTTTATTTTTGAGAGAGAGAGAGAGAGAGAGAGAGAGAGAGTAGAGGGGCAGAGAGAGAGGGAGACACAGAATCCGAAGCAGGTTCCAGGCTCTGAGCTGTCAGCACAGAGCCTGACGCAGAGCTCTAACCCACAAACTGTGAGATCATGATCTGAGCTGAAGTCGGACGCTTAACGCTTAACCGACTGAGCCACCCAGGTGTCTCAGAACTCATAATAATTTTCAGCTACATTTGAGAAATTCATTTTGGAAGAATCTTCATTCATGTGTAACCATGCATTGACACAAACGGTGTGTTTCCACTTTCAACAACCCTAATGTTGTAGGTAATCTACAGGATATATATTTTAAATCTTTTATTAAAGTATTGCATATAAACAGAGAAGTGCACCTGAGGTAATTCTACAGTATGTTGAACTTATTTATTTAATTTTATTTTTTCCAGCTCTACTGAGACATAGTTGACATATAATGTTATGTAAATCTAAGGTGTACAACGTGATGACTTGATACACATGTATATTGCAAAATGATTGCCATTATAAGGTTATTCAACACATCTATTACCTCACGTAATTACACGTTTTTTCTGTGGTCATATAACATTTAACATTCATTCTCTCAGCAACTTTCAAGTATATAATACAGTATTTTAAAGTTTATTTATTCTGAGAGAGGGAGGGAGAGAAAGAGAGTGAGCACAAGAGGGGGAGGGGCTGAGAGAGAGGGAGAGAGAGAATCCCAAGCAGGCTCCGCACTGTCAGCGCAGAGCCCAACATGGGGCTTGAACTCATGAACTGTGAGACCGTGACCTGACCTGAAGTCGGATGCTTAACCTCCTGAGCCACCCAGGTGCCCCTGTGATACAGTATTATTAACCATAGTCATCATGCTGAATATTAGATCCCAAATCCCCATTCATCTTATAACTGGAAATGTATACCCTTTAATCATACAGTTTGTTGAACTTTTACAGACTGAATAAATATACCCACTCTCTGCTACCTAGATTGAGAAACTGAATATGTCTAGCACCCCAAATTTCTATCTGTGTTCCCTTCTGGTCACCGAAGGGAAGCCACTATTCTGATTTCTAACAGCATTGAATACTTGCACCTATTTTTGTAGTCTATATAAAAGCATCAGTGTGTGTACCCTTTGTTTTGGTCTTCTTTCATTCAACTCTGTTTGTGAGATCCATCCAAATTCTTCTGTGTCCTTGTAGATTAGCTTGTTCACTGTCATTACTGAATAGTATTCTATTGTGTGACTATCCTGCTAGTTATTTGCTCATTCATTGGTGATGGATATTTGAGTAGTTGGTGATGGGCATTTGAGTGGTTTCCAGTTTGGGACTATTATGAAGAGGGCTGCTATAAACATTCTGGAACATGCTTATATCTACTCTGTATTATTGTGTACAAAACCACCACAACAAGCCAACAATGATGTGTTATTTCATAGGCTTCTGTTAGGTTGGCTTGGCCATTCCTCTACAGGTTCTTTCTGAGCTCACCATGCTGCTGTATCCAGTTGGAGTAGAAGGCTCAAGATAGCCTCCCTCACCTCTGGCAGCTGATGTTGGCTGCCAGCCGAGGTATCTCGTATCACCTCCACCTGGCTCCCCTCCTCCAGTAGGCTGGGCTGGCTTTCTCGTGTGGCAATCCCAGAGCAGTGTTCCAAGAGGGTGAAAGAAAAAGCCACAGGATATCTTGAGGTGTTGGCTATGGAACGGCACACTGTCACGTCTGTTGCGTAGCCACCCCAAATTCAAGAGGGTAGGGCGTGCTCTGCACCTTTGGGAAGAGCTGCAGAAAATTGTGGCCAACCTCTGGAATGGATCACAATCTCTTCTGGTGACCATGTTACTGTTTCTGCTGTTGCTGAGTCACAGGTTGGTAGATATCACCAAACAGTTTCCTAAAGTTTCCCAATTTCTATTCCAACCAGCAGGCACGAGAGGTTAGTTTTCTCCACCTCTTTGCAAGTACTTGATGTTGTAGGAGCCCATTTTGTTTTACAGACATTCTTTTCTAATCACATCAATGTGAAAGTACATCCAAATAGTCAGCTACCCGCATACACAAATTTAAACTTCATTTTCAAAATGTGTTTTGTATGCAACTAAAAATTAAAAGACCTCCCCAAAACTTCCATCCTCTTTTGGGTAAAGCAAAGGACCCACATGCTTCTCTGTAGGGTTAAAGGACACACCTAGGGGCACCTGGGTGGCTCAGTTGGTTAAGTGTCTGATTCTTGACTTCTGCTCAGGTCATGATCTCATGGTTGTGAGACTGAGCCCCATGCATCTGGCTCCGCACTAATGGTGGAGTCTGCTTGGGATTCTCTCTGTCCCTCTCTGCCCCTCTTTCCCCTGCCTCTAAAAACAAATAAAAAAATAAAAAAATAAAGTACATATCTACTCCAATTTCCCCCCCTGTTCTAATACTAAGCATTATCGTCTCTTTGGTCCCTGGGAAGATCCTAGACATTTTGGGCCACTCTTTTAGCCTAGGTGTAATCTGTGAAACAGTCCAAAGTCTCTATCAATAGGAAAGAAAGAAAGAAAGAAAGCAAGAAAGAAAGAAAGAAAAGAAAGAAAGAAAAGAGGGAGGAAAAGAAGGAAGGAAGGAAGGGAGGAAGGAAGGAAGGAAAGGAGGAAGGAGAGAGCAAGGGCTTTTAGATTAAAGTATTTGTGGTCCACATCAACAGTCTCTGTGTGTAGCCAGGCATGAATATTGGTCCACAACTCTGATACATGGGAAATGTAGTTATTTTTTCATAATCAAAGTTACTTTGCTTGTTGAACTTGCATTCTGAGAAGGAAGATGGGGTGGGTGACAGAATCTCAATCATTCCAGCATTGATTCCACTCATCCCTAAATATTTCTCTTGGAGCTGTCTAGTTTGTAGGTTCCCTACCCATGCTACAGCTTTGTAGAGAAGAATATTGAGTCCTAGACCCTCAAATCTCAGTGCTGGTGTCTGCTGAGATTGTCCCATCTGGCCTGGGTCATTGATCCAGCCTGCTGTGTTGTCCTTCACTTCTGGAAGCCTAGATTTTCCCACTTTGATCCTCATCAGCTATTTCTGCACCCTCTTTGGGAACATGAACAACATTCAATTGCTCTTGGGTTTCACTCTGAGGCCAAGGGCAACCTGCTTGGTGTGTTCAAGGCCTTCATCAGGTAGAAGCTTCTTTTATTCCCACATTTCTTTGGGCTGAAAGCAAGACCACTTCGGATACCTCTTTGTCACATGGGACATTTCTCAAGGTGTCACATGGGACAATTCTCAAGGTGTTGACCACCTTTCTTGGCATCTGTCTTTCCTTGAACCTACTGGACTCAGCCTTGGAAGTGGGGGAAGGGCATGGTGAGTTTGAGGGAAGAAGGGACTCTATCTTTTTTTGTGTCCTGAGTTCCAAACACATTGAGAAGGGTGAGCAGTTGGAGAACATCATTCATGCATTTATTCAACTAAGTACTTCTTGAGCAACTATTCTATGCTTTCTGAGAATGTGATCTAGGTCTGAGTGAACAACAAGCTTACAACATGGTGGTGGTCAGTTTTATGTATCCACCTAGGTAGGCTGTAGTACACAGTTATTCAGTCAAACACTAATCTAGGAGTTACTGTGAAGGTATTTTGCAGATGTGATAAACATTTGCAATCAGTGGACTTTGTATAAAGGAAATTATCCTGGATAATCTGGGTGGGTCTGATCTGATCAGTTGAAAGCACTTCAGAGCAAGACTGAGGTTTCCCTGAGGAAGAGACAATTAAGCCTGTGAGTATAGCATCAGCCCTTGCCTGTGAGTTTCTGGCATGCCCAGACAGCCTACCCTATGAATACTGGACTTTCCTAGTTAGCTCCCACAACTGCATAAGCCCATTCCTTGCACTAATTCTCCTTCCGGTGGAACCCTGATGGATACATGCACTTATATACACTGGTCACAGGCAGACCTGGTCCCAGAGGAATGAGGAAAGGTGCCTCCAGTAGACAACCAGCCTACAGAAAGGAAATCGAGAGGAAGAACAGGGACTGGGCATTTCCTGTTTCTTCTTCCACCTCCCCCTCATCTGGGGCTGGTGGCAGAGGGGTAGAGAGAGGCCAGGGGTGCTATGCAAAATAGATCCCTCATCACAGAAGAAAGAGAGGCTCCTCTCACTTCCTCAAACGCTTGATGAAAAGCAGAGATGGTTAGGGACTGTGAGAAAAAATTTAATTTCACATGCTCAAATTATAAAAAGTTTAAGTATTAGATCTGCCTTATTTTGCCAGCTGAAGTACCTCTGATGAAATTATTGCCTTTGATCAAAAGGTTCACTGAAAGAGCTCAAATTTCAGTCTTCTTTCCTCTATTGCATTTTATTTGGAATGTTTAGCCATGATATTACAATCTAATATATCTAAGATGCCAATTATAATTGAAACATTCAAACAATTGTTTAACTGTGTCCAAGACATCATGCTATACTTTTGCAATGCATTTAAAAACAATGTTTGTTTATTTGTTTTGAGAGGGTGAGAGAGCGTGAGGGTGGGGGATGGGCAGAGAGAGAGGGAGACAGAAAATTCCAAGCAGGCTCTATGCTGTTAGCTCAGAGCCCTGCACAGGGCTTGAACTCATGGACTTGAGCCTAAATCAAGGGCAGATGCTTAACTGACTGAGTTGCCTAGGCGCCCCATATTTTAATTCAAATCTAGTGGAGTCTTTCTACAGTGGGTGCTGACCAGAGGAAGCTAGATTATAGGGTCGAGAGTCACAGTCATATGCTTTTCTCCCTTTTTTTAAAAAAAGTTTATTTATTTATTTTGAAAAAGAGAGAGAGAGTAGAAGAGGGATGGGGGTGGGGAGAGAATTCTAAGCAGGCTTCGTGCTGTTGGTGCAGAGCCCGACACAGGGCCCGAACTCACAAACCATGAGATCATGACCTGAGCCCAAATCAGGAGTCCGACGCTTAACCGACTGAGTCACCCAGGTGCTGCATATACTTTTCTTCTTAAGTCTACATTATTTCTGTGCATTGTACATCAGTATGATAATTAAAAGTGAGGCCTTGGAGTCACACAGACCTGATTTTAAATCCCAGTTATATTAAATCTCCTGTTGGTTGTGTGTCCTTGGGTAAATTAATCTCTTTGAGCTTTGGTTTCCACATCTGTGAAATGGGGATGATAATTGTGCTTTTGTTTGGGGGGGGGGGTTGTAAGGAGTAAATGAAATAATATATGTGAAGTGCTTAGTAGCACACCTGAGTAAATATAGTATCTGGAATTCATGCATTTTACTTATTTACTTTCATTCAATCCTCAACACCACTAAAATTATACTAAAAACAAAGTGTTTTGTTTTGTTTTGAATAAACGAATGGGGAGATAGCAGCAACAGAGGTTTGAAGCCATTAAGAGAGCAATAGAATGGTTAGTGACTTCGCATGCCTGAGAAAACAGAATCCCAAGTCTGTAGTGTGGAAAGCTAAAAATCAACCTGATTAAAACCATAGACGCAAAGGCTTGAGATCAGGAATACAGGATGGGGTGAAGCAGAGGATCAGAGTCCAGGAGGATTGGTTGAAAGCCTGTATATGAACAGGTCAAGGCTCAAATCCCCTCCCGAGTGGCAAATAGCCAGAACATTGCCCTGCTTTCATCCCAAAAAGAGACCAGAAGTTTATTCTTTGGCGAGGTTAAAACAGAAGGTCTCTAGATTGGGGGACCCCAGTCATACCTGAAGATGGGGTTACCCTAATGAAAAAACAAACAAACAAGGTTTAAGTGAATGAATGCATTCTGGCTGCTAAGGCCCCCAACACTCCCTTACCTCAGCTTCCAGAAGTGACATTCAGGTCTTTTTCCTTCCTAGGAGACAAAAGGAGTCTTTTGGGGAATCTGACATGGTTTGTGGATTTTTTTTTTTTTTTTTTGCAAGGGAGTAATCCAGTCAGATCACCTACTGAAGTCAGTGTGTCTTGCTCAGAACTTATCTGTTTTTTCTCCCCTCACTCTTAAATACAGCAGATAGCTGGACAACCAGACACAAGATAAAACTTAAACATTGAAAGCTAGCAGTAAAAATAAGCAATGACACTGACAAACAATGTGGTAAAAAATGGAAACCATCCAGGGAAATGAAACTAAGGGAAAAAAATATTTTTATTATTATATACATAAATCAAGAACAGGATGCTTTAAAAAAGGAACATTTGGAAAACAAAATGGAACCCTTGATAATTAAAAATGAGAGCAGAAATGTGAAACTCAATAGGAGAGCTTGAAGATGAAGCTGGGGGAAAGATTAAGCCAAGAAAATCTCCTGAAAGGTAGAGTAAAAAGATGATAGAGAGTAAGAAAATTTAGAGAACCAGGCCTGGAAGTGCAATGTCTGATCAATGGGGGTTGCAAAAAGACAACATGGAGGATTTGTTTAATTCAAGAACATTTCTCAGAAATGAAGAGTGAATTCTTAGCTAATAGCCACTGAGTTAACAGCTCAGTGGTTGGGAGTAGCTCTACACTAGACCCACATGTGTCAGAGCACTGGGAGGAAGAGAGAGAGGGAGAGAGGGAGGGAGAGAGAGAGAGAGACAGAGAGAGAGAGAGAGAGACAGAGAGACAGAGAGACAGAGAGACAGAGAGACAGAGAGAGGGAACATGTCACCCACCAAGGGCTAGGAATCAGAATGGTTTCAAGCTTCTCAACAATCATATAGGATGCTGGAAGACAATGGAGAAATGCCTTTAGAATTTGAAGTGACTTTGTTCTTCCTTGGAATTTTACACATAGCCTATCTACCAATCAAGTATGGGAGTGTAATACAGATGTACTTTGGTAAGCAATGTTTAAGCAATTTTCTCTCTCGTGTTTCCTTTCTTAGGAAGCTGCTGGAAGGTATGCTCTGTCCAAATGAGGGAATAAACCAGTAAGGAGGAAAACATAGGATTCAGGAAAGAGGAGGAGATCTGACACACAAGAGAGGCAAAGGGAATCCACAGGAAGATTTTGAAGGGAGATGGCAGGATAGCAGCTGTAGACCAGGCCTCAAGGCAAACTGATTCTGGTTGGAGCATAACAGAGGCCCCTGGGAAAGATTTCTCCAAGAATAGCCAATTGATAGAATATCAAATCATCTAAATATTTTGAAAAAAGATTTAGACAAAAGGCAGAGCGTTTAGAGTTGAGTGAGTGGTAAGTTCACAGAAAACAGAACAAATAAGGAAGCAAGACAATTATCTGCAGGGAAACTAAAATTTGTACAGGAAGGAAACATAATTATTAGTTTGCTCATGACTCAGCTGTGAATGGCATTTGCTTGCATAGTCTTAATGTCAACACTGAATATTGATCTAGCAAAATTACAAAATAGTTATATTGGGAAGTTGGGGAATGGAAAGTTGTACTGGGCAGTGTGTGGTGAGGGGCGGGGGGGACAAATAAAAGCTCTACTGTCATTATCCAAAGAAGGAAGTCAGTAGATAGTGTCAAAGACTGAAAAATAAAGATGTGATAATAAGTATGTGGTTTAGACATGTGAAGGTAGCAACGTGGATGGAACCGGAGAGTGTTATGCTAAGTGAAATAACTCAGGCAGAGAAAGACAGATACCATATGTTTTCACTCTTATGTGGATTCTGAGTAACTTAACAGAAGACCATGGGGAGGGGAAGGGGAAAAAAAAAGTTACAGGGAGGGAAGGAGGCAAACCATAAGAGACTCTTAAAAACTGAGAATAAACTGAGGGTTGATGGGGGAGTAGGAGGGAGGGGAAAGTGGGTGATGGACATTGAGAAGGGCACCTGTTGGGGTGAGCACTGGCTGTTGAATGGAAACCGATTTGACAATAAATTTCATATTATAAATAAATAAGTAAACAAACAAACTTTAAGAAAAATAAATAAAACCTAAAAAAGAAAACAAAACAAAACAAAGAGATGTGAAGGTAAATAATCTCTCCAGAGACTTGGCAATGGTGGCCTCTGGGGAAGACAGAGTGGAACAAAAAGTAGGGAGTTGCTGAGTTTTGTGTAAAACTTGTACAACTCTGACTCTTTCAATAGGTACATTTTATATCTCTGATAAACATAAAATTTTAAAAAGTCTTAGCACAGTGCTTGTTGTGTAATGAGTCTTCAATAATTAGCTCTTATCATTAATTTTATTACCCCTAGTGTATCAACCCTGAGCAGATGTGAAAGGAAGCAAGGAGGAACTTCCTTGATGCAGAACAATTCAATCTCCGTGTGAGATCCCAGCAGTTTTCTTCATGCTGATCTAATTATCAAATTTCAGTGGAGATGTGGAACCCTACAATATCTCAGAAAGTTAAAGGGAAGACGTAAAATCATATTCGTTGAGTGTCAACTCTGTGCATATAAGTGATTTCATTTAAGACCACTCTATGTTATAAGTATTATCATCTCCATTTGATAGTTGAGGACAGTCAGGCTCAGTAAATTTAAGTGGAATAGCCACTGATCATGTGGTAAGATTGGAGTGGATCTGGGAGTTGAGCCTCGCTTTGGAGCCTAAAGCCATACTGTTCCCTCATCACTGCCATTCACGGCATCAAGAAGTATATAGGCAAGTGGGGCCTGGGTGCTCTGTTGGTTAAATGACTGACTCTTGACCTCAGCTCAGGATCTTGGGTTTGGGTCCTGCGTCAGGCTTGCACTGATGGTGCAGAGCCTGCTTGGGATTCTCTCTCTCCCTCCCTGTCTGTCCCTCCCTGCTTGTGTTCTCTCAAAATAAATAAATAAACTTTAAAAAAATTTTAAAAAAGAAGTAAATAGGCAAATCATGGGTGACAGTTTCATAACAGACTCAGGAAGGGAGTCTGGATGTTTGGAAGACAAGTGTAACTGACAAGGTCTAATGACATCAGTGTTCTCTTGCCAAAAGCAGACCTCTGGGCTGGATGCCCCAGGAGCTGACCCAGCAGGCTTCCCTTCTGTTCTTACACTTTGCAGAGTGCCCCGTCCTGCCAACTCTAGACCTACAGAACCATCCTGCTGTTTGCTTAATTTTTTAGATTCCTCCAACTTGTTCTCCCCTCCTGATGAGGTAGGTGAAGGCTGAATATAAGCAGAGCCTTTCTTTTCCCTGTTCAGAATTCAGATGCAGTTGAAACCTTATGCTTCAAGTCAAGAGTCTTGAGTTACAAGGGCGGCAGTGGCTAGCTAAACTGCTGGGGCATGGGACAGTGAAGTGAGATTCTGAAAACGAGGGTCCCACAATAGGATTCTTCTGCTCTAACTCCACCAGTGATCAGAGCTAGTGGAACTGGAATTTGGGGCCACGGTAGCCTTAGGTATGCTTGGAGTTGTACATGATAGATGCTTATCGTAGGAAATTTGGAGGTGTGAGTGGATTGGGAAGCCCAACAAAGAATGTTGAAGCTGTCAGACCAGTAAGAGAAAGGAGTTTTGAAGAGGCCTTGGAATGGAGAATTCACTAGACCCTAGAGAGTTATAGGTAGAGGAGACAGCTGTCCAAAAGATCGAAGATTATAGGTTGAGAGATATAATCCCTCCCAACCTATACTGGCACGGAGTAAGCCCTGGGAATAAATACTCCAATGTTACTCCTCCCACCCTCAGATCACCTGCTGGTATCTTGCCTTGGTTGAGCCCAATCAGAAGCCAGAGGGCAAGGGAATGTGTTAACACAGTCCCTAAAAGTCAGCCTCCCAAGACACAGCAAGGTGAAGATGGGGGGGGGAATGGGTTTGGAGGGCACAGAAAGACACCATCCAACACAGGTATGAAACAAGAAGGGCGTCTGGGTGGCTTAGTCGGTTGAGCTTCCAACTTTGGCTCGTGTCATAATCTCATGGTTTGTGAGTCAGAGTCTTGCATCACGCTCACTGCTCTCAGTACAGAGCCCACCTCTGATCCTCTGTCCCTGCCTCTCTCTGCCCTTCCCCTACTCGTGTGCTCTCTCTCTCTCAAAAATAAATAAAACATTAAAGAAAAATAAGACAAGATGGGAATGCAAGCTGGTGCAGCCACTCTGGAAAACAGTATGGAGTTTCCTCAAAAAACTAAAAATAGAACTACCCTACGACCCAGCAATTGCACTACTAGGCATTTATCCAAGGGATACAGGTGTGCTGTTTCAAAGGGACACATGCACCCCCATGTTTATAGCAACACTATCAACAATAGCCAAAGTATGGAAAGAGCCCAAATGTCCATCGATGGATGAATGGATAAAGAAAATGTGGTATCTATATACAATGGAGTATTACTCAGCAATCAAAAAGAATGAAATCTTGCCATTTGCAACTACGTGGATGGAACTGGAGGGTATTATGCTAAGTGAAATTCGTCAGTCAGAGAAAGACAAAAATCATATGACTTCACTCATTTGAGGACTTGAAGAGACAAAACATATGAACATAAGGGAAGGGAAACAAAAATAATATAAAAACAAAGAGGGGGACAAAACAGAAGAGACTCCTAAATATGGAGAACAAACTGAGGGTTACTGGAGGGGGTGTGGGAGGGGGGATGGACTCAATGAGTAAGGGGCATTAAGGAATCTACTCCTGAAATTATTGCTTCACTATATGCTAACTAATTTGGATGTAAATTTAAAAAAATAAAAAAGAAAAGAAAAGAAAAAGAAAAATAAGATAAGAGCCACCAGTGATCCTCGGCTTATATAACATCAGTGCCTGCCCTCTTAACTGTATCTTGGTGATTGCTTTGGTTTTCCTCTACTCTTCATGCCTCTTTGCCACACTGCAGATCCAGCGTTCCAAATGGTGCCAACTCTTCACAAGGAGACAAGCACTCATAGCAAGTATATTTTTATTGTGAAGACATCTGCACCTTCTTGCCAGCCAAAAATAACATATGGAAACGTTTCCCACATTTTCACCAGGGGGCACTCACTCCTTTCCCATGGATGGCTAGAAATGTTGTTTTGGAAGTATTTGCTGGCCAAAATAGAATCCTTTTTGTAGCCACAGTGAACGTTGGAATCGACTCTATCCTGAAGTAATTTCTGGCCAAACAATGTTTCTGTTTAAAATAATACGACTGGACTCAAAGTATGCCTTCTTGGTAAATGTTTAAAATCCCAACTTGTATGTTCCATTTGGAAAATGCTTTGGGTCTAAACACTGCCTTACTCTTCTGCCACTGAAATGAACAAAATGAAGACGACTTTAGGAAGATAATCTACACTCTTCGTTTGTAGGCATTTTCAAAACTGAGAGCCCAACCAGTCAAAGCAGATGAGCAGATCCTCTCTTTGGGGGCTGCCTTGTAACCTATACCCATGATTCATTCTGATGGATAAATGGAGCTTCCTAGGGGAAACATGTTTTCTCAAGTATAAATTCTCCTGAACAGAAAGGCATTTGTTTGGTATCATATCAATCCTATTTAGCTATTAGGTATGAAAGTGACACACTCTGTCAAAGGAACCATGCAAACAGTTGAGTAATAAAGCAGTGTATGGGGAGTAGGCGGGAGGCCTCAGACACATATTTATAAGCATCCTCTTAAAATTTTTTAAAGTTTATTTATTTATAGAGAGAGAATCCAAAGCAGGCTCTGTGCTGTCAGCATAGAGCCCAATGCGGGGCTCAAACTCACAAACGTTGAGATCATGACCTGAGCCAAAATCAAGAGTCTGATGCTTAACCGAGTCACCCAGGCGCCCCTATAGATAATACGTTGTAAAGAAATCGTCATATGCATTGAAATAGTTCATTGCTGTTTTTTTTCCTCCCAATTAACTTTAGTAGCCAGCTATGGTAGTGCTAATTAGTTATTTAAAAAACAACAGCTGTTTGAGTGAATTTACTGTCATAAAACATAGGATCCCGGAGCTGGGAGGACTAACGGATTCATCTCATCCAAACTTCTTTTAAGATGAAGGGAATTCTTTTAAAAATCTTTTAAGTAAACCTGGTTTGTCTACAACATAGTCACAAATTGAAAATGTGGGTAAATAATTGCAGTTCCTCATTGATTCAAAAATTATTATTTATACACTACCCTTTTCCTTGCACATCAGTGAGAGGAAGTGTGATTTCTTTTTATTTTCTATATTTCAGCTATTAAGCTTACTGTCGCTGCTTTCTGTAGAATTTTGAAACATGCTAGCATGTCTCTTATTTCAAGTTTTCACGGACAATTAAAAATGAAACTTGATTAAAGAATTCTTTCATGACATGTAAGGCAAAGTTATCTTGTAGAGAATGAGCAAAGAAGATCAAAGTTATCAGGGCCATCAATTGTGGCAGGTCGATCTGCTTAGATGGTATTTATTCATTTGAACATACTCTACTCCTACAGCATGTATTGAGAAGAATGAGGGATTTTGGGGTCTGCCCAGTTGATGGTCATGCGTTTCATGCCTCCCTGGGGGGGGGGGGGTGGGACGATCACAACTAGCCCAGATGGTCCCGTCTTAAATAGATATGAATCTTGGTCTAGCTCATTTTTGTATTAGTAAAAGCAAAAAGACTTGTGCTAACAGATTAATTAGACTTTTGCTTAATAGACTGGTGTGAGGCTGATTTTTTTCTTTCAATATGATCTACTATGCCCAAGCCTTCATATAGTCCAGTCTTGTATGACCTTCTAATTTGGCCACTTTGCCATTATACATATTGGGAAATCTATTCACAGAAAATATGTTGAGTATTCCCAGGCAGCATCTGTTGTGCTAAGTGCCAAATAACAGAGTTGAGATTCCAGCATAGTGTATTTGTAATTATAATTTTTTAATAAACATTGTTTTACAGTATTACAGCACTAAAACATGAATATATTCTTGTTCTGAAACCTTCAAAACTATGGATGTAAATAGGAAAACAGACAGTGTCTTCCAGTTCCATGACTCTCTGCATAGGCAATCGGTCTTACATTATGGGGCATATCCTTTTTTCTATGCTAAAGGTTGCTAACCCAACTATCTACTGGGGCCTGGCAGATAACATAAGTGAGTGAGGGAGGCTGGATGCAAGGCAGTGGGGCAGAGTAGAGACTATGGGGAACAGCTACTACCAAGCTGCCCCTGCCAGTGATTACTATGACAGGTCCATTGTGGCAAAAACTTCTTGTTTTCAAGAGAAGACCGAAATGTAGATTTTGAAGTAAAACGTCCCAATTTTTAAATGCTGGCACCTAATGAAAATATTTTATAGTCACCAAGCTGTCTGCAGGCTTGATGTGGTTGGCTGCTAGCTGATTTGTGCCCTTTGGTTTATTCCTTCCCCACTATTTGCATGCTCTTTGCGTTATCTATACCCTTGCATATAGTATTTGCATTATCTGTCTAGGCTGATTCCTTTTTTAAAAGACAAGCTACTTTTCTTACTCATTTTGTATTCATTCCACAGGACCCCAGTAGACAAATAATAACCTAACTCCAAACCTCAGTTTCTGTCTACACAATGTTCCCAAGATGATCCCAAGTTGGAAACTAATGAGAAAGGTAAGAATAAACCTAACTCCAAACAACAAGAATAAGAAATAAAACAATAAGCAACAGCAACAAAATCAACCTAGAAAAGAAATGTAATTGAGGACTTGGTGGTTAAAATCACCCCGAAAAAATGTCACTAACAATGGCCAGTGTTGGGTCATGGACAGAGTTGCATTGCTCTGATTCTTTCCCCACTAAGTCCCCATCTGATCTATTTGATTGGCTGATAGCAGGATCCCTCACTTGTGACTCAACTGGCCAGTGGCCGGACCTGTTGGACAGGACTGGAAAGGCCTCAATGCTTATGCTCTGATCTCTGAGGTAAATGGAGAATTGAAAAGTTGGAATTCAGCGGAAGTTGATTTAATGGTCCTTCTGAGATCACTTCACTTCAATATACACAGTGCCAAGAAAAACAGAATCTGTAATTAGCTTTGAATTTCATCCAGTACATTCAGGAATGACCTTATCTCTAATTACTTAAGCTTGGAAATTGAGCTACAGCGACAAGATTTTTTTTTTTTTTTTAAATAAAGTTTCCAAGTATGCCTGTGAGCTCACCTTGATGCCCTCCCGTGCTTGAACGGTTTGCTTGAACATGAGAAATCGGGGACAGGGCAGACGAAAAGATATTTAGCTTAGAAATATTTCAACAACCCCTAACTTGTCTCCCCTACTCCATGCTTTCTCCTGATTGACCAGAGGGGTCCTCTTGGCTGAAAATCCATCATGTCACTCCCCCGCGTAAAATCCTTCAAATGGTTCTATTGCCCTCAGCTTACAGTTTACACTATAACCTATACTCTCTCAACCTAACCTAGAAGACACTGCATTTTGGGGTCTGGTTTGCCTCTCTATTCTACACTCTGGGTGTCCCCAAATGTCAGTCCTTCCCTCCATGTGCCAGCCAACTCATTCTTATCCCACATATTTTGACTTAAATAACATTTCTCCTGGGAAGTCATTCCTGACCCTCTCGGCACTGTCCGCTAGAAATAGAAGTTGAGTCACAGGTGTAATCTTAAATTTTCCCATAGATATTTAAAAAGAATAGGAGAATTTAATTTCAGAAATAGATTTGATTTAACTCCATATGTCCAAAATATTTTCATTTCGACATGAACACAATAGAAAAATTACTGAGGTGCTCTATTTTTGTTGTATATATATTTTGGTAGTAAGTCTTTGAAATTTGGTGCATATTTTGTGCTTACGGTGCATTTCCATTAAGCCTAGCCACATGCGCCTGGGTGCTTCTGTATTGGACAGTGCAATTACGGATCCAGCTCATAGACCTCCTGTGTGCAACTCCTTTCATCTCTTGTGCTGTGCTCCAACCACAGACCTTCTGTCTGTTCTTTAGGTGAATCACATTCTTTCTAACCTCGGGGTCTTAGCACAGGTTATTTCCTCTGCCCGGAACATCTTCCCAACCACCCCCCCCCCCCCCCCCCCGCCACGCCCCCATGTATCTGGCTAGCTCCTGTGTAATTTTTAGGTCTCAGCTTCCTCCAGAAAACCTTATGTGAGTTCCCAAATCCAGCTTATTTTTTTAAATTTTATTTTCTTAAATATTTTTTTAAGCTTATTTATGTGTGTGTGAGAGAGAGAGAGATAGAGTGGGAACAGGGAGGGGCAGAGAGAGAGGAAGAGAGAATCCCAAGTAAGCTCCACTCTGTTGGTATGGAGCCCCGTGTGGGGCTCGAACTCACAAACCGTGAGATCATGATCTGAGCCAAAATCAAAAGTCGCACACTTAATGGACTGAGCCACCCAGGTGCCCCTCAAACCCAGCTTAGATGTCTAGCCTGTGTATTCCCATGTGATTCTTAAGTATTTTCACCGCATGTCTCCTTCTGTGTTAGCAATGCCCATTTCCTGGCTTGTAGTTCCGTCTGGACCGGGAGCTGGAGGAAATGGCTATTGGTACCTCTGACTCATTAGTCTAATGCCTAGTACATACTAGATCCTCAATAAAGCATTACTTTCTGATTTTCAGGCATCAAAAATAAACTTTCATATTCACTTTTGCTTACTGAGTTAACACATGGAGTCAAATGCCTCAAATTTTTCAAAGTTAAAAATTCAACATTGACTTGATTTATTTCATAAAACCTGTTGACTCACATTTTGTGGACTACCCATATACTTGGAGAACACCATTTACAAATAAACAGCACAATCTGAGTCAATAGTATTGAACCAATATCGGTTTTTTGGCTTTGAGAGCATACCATAGTTATATATATAAAATATAATCACTGAGGGAAACTGGGCAAAGGGTCGAAGGGAACACAGTATTGTTTTTGTAACTTCTTGTGAGCTTTAACTTATTTCCAAATAAAGCTATTTTATTAAAATTTTTTTAAATGTTTATTTTTGAGACAGAGAGAGAGAGAGAGAGAGAGAGAACGGGGGAGGGGTAGAGACAGAGGGGGACACAGAATCTGAAGCAGGCTCCAGGCTCTAAGCTGTCAGCACAGAACCCGACACAGGGCTTGAACCCACAAACCGTGAGATAATGACCTGAGCCGAAGTTGAACGCTTAACCGGCTGAGCCACCCAGGTGTCCCTAAAAAGTTATTTTTAAAAAAGTATCTTCTCAAGTTAAATAATTGTAGGTCATCATAAAATTCCAAAGTGCTTTTGCTTAGTATTATTAAAATGCTATGCCCTGAGGGCAAAACTAAAAAAGGAGGCAAAACATAGGAGCAGGAAAGGACGTAAATCAGTGGTTCCCAGACTTTGTGGATTCATGGCACACTTCTGAATATTAGGATTTTGGCAGACCTCTTGGAGTGATTAGGCGACTAGAAACAACATTTAAACAAATTAGGAATAATTACAATGCAATCATTACCACAGCGTAACAATGTCTCCCAGTGTTTACAAAGCAGTTAGTGGTCACCCTTCCACATCACTCTGCTATTTCAGTAGAATTGTTTATTGCCTTGACTGTACTCTCTTAAATACTCAAAAGCCCTTGACCATTTGCACACTTTTTTTTAAGTTTATTTATTTATTTTGAGAGGGAGAGAGAGAAAGAGAAAAAGCACGAGTGGGGGAGGGGTAGACAGAGGGGGAGAGAGAATCCCAAGCAGATTCTGCACTGTCAGCATAGAGCCCCACTTGGGGCTCGAACCCGCGAAATGTGAGATTATGACCTGAGCCAAAGTCGGACGCTTAACCAACTGAGCCACCCAGGCACCCCTGACCTCACACTTTAATCCTGTTCATAGCAGATTGGACCATGTTCTATGTTTTCCTGCCTGCTCAACTAAACTGTCCATCAGACAGATACAGCTACAGCAGGATGTATTTTCAATTATGCACCCATTCAAAAAAAATGTCACATTGAGCAAAATTTGGCTGTGCCCTTATGCCAGGCTGATGGTTCAATACTATGTGACAACTCTGTGGAATAAGATCTAGATATTATAGACGGAAATTCTACATATGTTGTTGGCCAATGCAAATTAGTTTTGTAGAGCCCAATTAAAATCCTATGGTTTTCTTTTTCTTTTTGGCCATTTCAGACTCTGCTGAACTTCTTACTTTTACTTTAATTCAGTCTACACCATGTATGCTAACATTGATTTACAAACTGTTGTGTCATTTCACAAAATCTATCTTTTTCTTTCTTTCTTTCTTTCTTTCTTTCTTTCTTTCGAGAGAAAAAGAGACAGTGGGGAGGGGGAGAAGGAGAGCGAGAGAGAATCCCAAGCAGGCTCTCTACTATCAGTGCAGAGCCCAACTTGACAATCAATCTCACAAACTGTGAGATCACGACCTGAGCCGAAATCAAGAGTTGGACGCTTAACCGACTGAGCCACCCAGGAACTCCTTGTGATTCTTCTTTGAATGTATGTTCCCTCATTCTACTGAGAACTTGTAAGCTCCATGAAGATAGAAGAACTATCTGCCACCTTGTCTGTGTTGCCTGTCCTGTGGAACCTGAGTGAGTTCCGTTCCATCCTATCTGTAGATTCTAAAAATAACCATTAGGTTGATTTATCCAAATTAGATGATTCAAACAAAGACAAGGACACTTTAATCATGCCTATATCAAATTTGTGATTGAAAACTTTTTGCCAACTGGGGCACCTGGGTGGCTCAGTGGGTTAAGCGTCTGACTTCAGCTCAGGTCATAATATCATCGTTAGTGGGTTTGAGTCCTGCGTCGGGCTCTGTGCTGACAGCTCAGAGCCTGGAGCCTGCTTCAGATTCTGTGTCTTCCTCTCTCTCTGCTCCTCCCCCACTCATACTCTGTCTCTTGAAAGTAAATAAATGCTAAAAAAATTAAAAAAAAATTTTTGCCCACTGCTGTGCAAAAGACACTGTCAAAAGAATAGAAAGACAAGCCACAGACTAGGAGAAAATATTTGCAAAAGACACATCAG
Source organism: Panthera onca (assembly GCF_046562875.1). Taxonomy (NCBI): domain Eukaryota; kingdom Metazoa; phylum Chordata; class Mammalia; order Carnivora; family Felidae; genus Panthera; species Panthera onca. Next base: position 30,415,098 of record NC_138353.1, on the reverse strand, counting down.
ATAAACGGCTGTTATCCAAAAGGTACAGAGAACTCTTAAAACTCAACAAGAAGAGAACAAATAACCCAATGAAAAAAGGGGTGGAAGAACTTGAAAGGCACCTCAGCAAAGAAGATATACAGATGGCAAATAAACATATGAAAAGATACTTCACAGTGAAGGTCATCAGAGAAATGAAAATTAAAACAACAAGGAGATACCACTATACACCTATCAAAATGGCCCAAATCCAGAACACCCTCAACACCAAATGCTGGCAAGGATGTGAAGCAATAGGGACTCTCATTCATTGCTGCTGGGAATGCAAATTGGTGCAGCTACTTTGGAAGACAGTTTGGTGGTCTCTTTAAAAATTTAAGATACTCTTAACATACAACCTAGCAACCATGCTTCTTGGTATTTACCCAAAGGAGTTAAAAACTTAGGATCACACAAATACCAGCACATGGATGTTTATAGCAGCATTATTCATAATTGCCAAGACTCAGAGGCAACCAAGATGTCTTTCAGTAGGTGAATGGATAAACTGTGTGTGGTACAATGGAATATTATTCAGTGCTAAAAAGCAATAAGTTCTCAAGTCAGGAAGAGACACGGAGAAAAGTTAAATGCACAATAAGTGTAAGAAGCTAATCTGAAAAGGACACCTACTGGATAACTCCAACTATATGACATTCTAGAAAAGATATGGAGACAGTAACAACTCTGGAGATAGGAGAAAGATTAGTGCTTGCCAGTGGTTAGGCAGGAGGGCGGGATGAATAGTCTGAGTATAGAGGATTTTTAGTGCAGTGAAACTACTTGTATGATGCTATACTGGTGGATACCTGTCATTATACATTTGTCCAAACCCAGAATGCACACCGCCAAGAGTGAACCTTAACACTGGTGGAGATGTTGAGAATGGGAGAGGCTATTCCATTGTTGGGGCAGAAGGGGTATGGGAAGTGTCTGTACCTTGTTCTTAATGTGCTGTGAATCTAAAACTGCTCTGAGAAAGTATTAAAATGCAAAAATCCCACCTCACCCCCATATTCTTCAAAAAAAAAAAAAAAAGAAAAAGAACCCCAGTCTATATTTATAGCACTCATTTATTCATTTCAGTAGCTATCTACGGATCATGTATTATGTGCCCACCATTGAGTCGGCTCTGAGGATACACAAGAAGCCAGACACTGGGGTCCCTGTTTGCATGAAGCTTAAGCAGGATATTCTTTCTCAATGGTACCCTAATTCCCAACACTTCTCAGTCTTGAAAATGCAAGCTGATCGTACACAAATGGCTCCAGTACATATAGGCTCCCAAAGAGCACCCACCCCTGTAGATCTCGAGGTAAGGGTATAATAATGCCTGGGTCAAAAGAGTGTACTACATTCAGAATCTTTAGGATACATTCTCTAGCTGGTTTACCCATGCTTCTCATTTTCTTCATTTTGGATATAGCTTCATTCACCCTCCCCCGTACATAAATGTAATACATCTATTACATTAAATACATGTAATAAAGGAATAATCCATTCCTTTCTATGGATATATAATGAAATGATATTTAATTGCACATGCTATTTATTAACCTGCTTTTTAAAAGCCTGGTATATTGTGGATCTGTTTCCAAGTCAACAGCTCTGTGCGTTTATATACACGTTGGTTTTTTCTTTTTTTTTTTTTTACATTGGTGTCAGAAAGCAGAGCGTTTCAGGTCCTAAAATCACGCTGCCTAGGTTCACATCAGCTCCAGAATTACTAGTGTTGTTGATCTTGCTTACCTTCTTTGTGCCTCTATTTATTAATTTGCCAAATGAGGAATAATAATATGACCCGCTTCATGCGTTGTCACGAGAGTTAAATGACAATGACCCTAAAGCACAGTGTAAAAAGTCAATCAGTTAGTTATCTTTTAATAGTGATTGTCCTCAAACTAGTTTAAAGCTGTTCGACCCTATTAAAAGATTTTTCTTTTTGGAGAACCCTAAGTAGAGAAACACACACGGGCCACACACACATACACGGAGTGAAGCTTCTCTGGATGAGGCTAGGGTAGGGATCCTGATTCTCTGATGTTTTCCCTAGAAAACTTGATGAGAATACAGAGGTCCAGGCCTTATTTTATCTCAAGTGAGCCTGGGTCTCCGGGTACTTCATTAGCTCCCCAAGTGATTCTGGGGCACACAGAAATTGACAGCCACAACTCTGCACCTCTCTGCAACACTTTCAAAGCCGTCGATCCACATTGTAGTTTTTAATGGCCACATAAGCTTCATAGAACGAATATACACTGATGTATTTAAGCACTCCGCTATCGATGGATATTTAGGTTGTTTCCATTTTTGTTTTCAGTTGCAATAATTGCTATGGTGCATGTTCTTATGCACAAATACTTTTCTGTGGGTGCGTGCATATCTGCAGGATAGATTTTTTAGAAATGAAATTGCTGGGCCCAGAGTACGCATGCTTTAAATTCTGATAAATATTGCCAAACCTCCCCATGAAAGGTTATATCAATTTGCTCTCCAGCCAACAGTGTTGAAGAGGGTAACTCTCTCCCCACTTTTCTCTTTTTCTCTTGACTCAGGTTTTAACACGGTTTATTTTTGGGCATTGATGAAATTACATCTGTGATAAATGGGTCTGTAAGCACCTAACTGATTTCCTTTCAGAAACAAATTCAGCAACCCCATTGATACTTCAGAAATCATTTTCTTATCAGTGACCTTCTCTGCTGCACAGTGAAGGCTTCCACTAATATGTACGCTTATCTTTGTATCTCTGGCATATTTAAAAATATTAGAAATTTTTCTGCTTCTCTTGATTTCAGCCTGAGTTTTCTATTCTCTATGAAAGAGGTTATTATTTATAGTCAAGAAATTCTGAAGTCAAAAAATATGACTCTCCCATTGTTGAGTTCCTGGATGCCTTTCTCCGATCAGAGCCGTATCTCTGAGTAACACATCACGGGAGTGACAGCTCTCTGGTGATTTAGGAGCCTGCCAGATCATTAGAGCATTACCAATGTAAGGATGTATTAGTGTAACACATCATCAGCGTGTTATCGCTCTGTGATGAATTGCTCCAAATCAGAACAATGGCCTAAAGAAACTATGAATTCTTTTCGAGTTAGAAATGAAATCCCTTTTTTTTTTGAATAAGGAATAAATAAACATGAATGCTCTTCTTTCATGGTGGAGAGAGGTTTAAATCATGTATTTCTGATCTTTTGATTATCCCTTGGTTGTTGTCTAGTTTGAGCCGGAGACAAGGTCTTCAGTCGGGACAGGTTGGAGGTTTTCTAGCTATAAAACTAATTACTTATGCCAATTGAAGATTAGCATTCAGAAAAAAGAGGTCTTCTTCACTTGGATCTGGGTGGTATGTTTCCCTCTAAGTCGGCGGTGGTGGGGGCCATTTGTAAATGGGGGACTTTTTCATTTGTGCATTTGTTTTGAAATGGTAACTCCTTGAGAGCAGAGACCATCTTTTTAATAACTCAGTCTATCACCACAGCGCCTGAACCATGTGTGTTGAATCCTTGGTGATGGAGAATGTATTCCTGCAAAGTCAGAAGTTGCCACCCTGGAGTCATCCCTTCTAGTAATGGTAGTGCCTTTAGAATGGGCTCCTTAGAAGTGGAATTGTTTCACTGTGAGTGGGGAGAGGTGCTGCATTAACTCCCCACCACTAGTGGGGAGCAATAAGGACCTATGGGGGAAGGAGCAGAATGGGGGCACCACCATCTTAGATTTTCCCTAAAGACTGCTTAAAACCTTGGGCTGTGGAACAGACTGACTTGCCTTTGAATTCTTGCTCCATCACCCCCTAGTGTGGGCAGGTTGCTTGAGCTCTCTCAGCCAATTTCTTCATCTGTCAAATCAGGATGCAGCTAGTGATGGCCATATGGGATTGTTCTGATGATTAGGTAAGCTTCGGCTTGGAAAGGCCTTAGTACTGTGCTGGGCACACAGTAAGTGTGTTATAAATGTTGCTAATGGTGATTATTATTTTAAAAAGCAAATTTTAAGATTTGCTGCCCATAAGAGAAAAAGCTTTGATGTTTTGACAGCTTCGGGGGGGGGCCTTGTGGGCATGCTTATATTTTTAGACCTAGAACGTTTACATTTTGTGTTTCCTGGCCAAGTGTTTTATCATCTCTGAATTAAGATGCTATAGTACTTATTTGAAAGACATACTTTCAGGGGCACCAGGGTGGTTCAGTCAGTTAAGCATCCAACTCTTGGTTTTGGCTCAGGTCATGATCTCATGGTTGTGGGATTGAGCCCCACATCAGGCTCTGTGCTGAGCATGGAACCTACTTGGGATGCAGTCTTTCCCCCTCTCTCTGCCATTCCCTGCTCACATGCTTTTTCTCTTTCTCTCTCAAAACAATCACAACAAAAACAACAACAAAAATACAACAAACAAAAAAAAGGAAGACATACTTTTGTATAGGACATTCCAAAAAACTATGGGTACCTGCAAAAAATTCTGTTATAACCAAGACTCAGACCTTATGAGAAATTTGGGAACTGGCCATTGGATTAGCAAGTGGCAGGTGCAATTTAAAAATAGTTGTATTAATAGAGGGAACCTGGGTGGCTCAGTCAGGTAAGCATCTAATTCTTGATTTCATCTCAGATCATGATCTCATGGTTTGTGAGTTTGAGCCCCACATTGGACTCTGCACTGACAGTGCAGAGCCTGCTTGGGATTCTCTCTTTCCTTCTCTCTCTGCCTCTCCCCTGCTTCCACATGCATGAGCTCTTGCGCTGTCTCTCAAAATAAATAAGTAAACATGAAAAAAAAATTTTTTTAAAGAATGGTATTTATAGGAAATAACATCTGGGAGCTTTTGTTGTTGTTAGTGTGAACCAGGCACTGTGCAAAGTATATTGCATTTGGTTCCCTCAACAATGGTAGGAGGTAGGCATGAGCATTCCCACTTAGTAGATGAGGAAAGTCATAGCTCAAAGAGGTCAGAGTACCTGTCTAAGGACACATTGCAAGAAACCGGTGGAACCAGATTTTCATTCAAATTTTTCTGCTGCTAGAGCCCAAGATCTTAACTACTACACATTTCTGGAAAACACACGTTCCACATTCACAGGGTAGTGCTACATGTTTTGAGGTGTGTGGCAGTCCTTGAAATAGACACAAGCAGAAAACATACCAGAAAATCAACACCAGCATCTCAGTGGACAACAGAGCATTGAGAAAGCCCTGGTTACCCCATGGCCTGGCAATCAGCACAGGGTGGGTTCACCTAATCCAGGGGAGCCTCACAGTAGAGGCATTGGGGGCTGGACTTGACTTCCAGCCACTCTTCACAGTCACTTCTCATTGTCCTCAGCCTGCACAGGGATGGCATGCTTGCCGTAGATAAGCAAGAAAGAATGTAAAAACCCTCCTCCCCTTCCTGCCCCTCCCTCCTCATTCCCCCTTCAAAGCAAATTGCAAAGAACAGTTCTGTTCTGATCAGGCATTAAAATGTCATCATAACACATAGTTCTGATCAACTTAATCCTGCAGCTTGCTGCTGAAGGCTGCATCAGGATGTCAAACTTTGGGTTATGGGAGAACAATGATCTTCTGTGGCTACTGATTTTTTTTAAAGCACGTTCAAATGGAATAAACACATCGATGCCAGAGACAATATTATAAATTATTTCAGTGAACTTTTAATTCCAGTAGGTAGATGGAAAGTAAGTTTGTTGAAATGAGTTTTCCTTGGTCTGCGGGAGTCCTGTTTTCTTTGGAATGGATTTGGGAGGCTAAGGAGGCCACTGTTTCCCTTGATTTTTTATTTTTTATTTTTTTGCTGTTGTTTTGGAGAACAATTTTCTCTGACATGTAGCTGGTTGTTTTATGGCTTTAAGAAATATATTGGTTTATTCATCTGTTGCAACTATAATAATATTGCCATTGGAGTCCAACTCAGTAATAAATCAGGCCATTCTTTTCCACTCTATACAAATAATTAAAATAAAAATCGACTCTGCCAGTGAATTTGTTCTACAAGCTGAATAGAATTGTGTGCTATAAGTCTAGATATTTTGGTTGACACAGGACTGTATATCTTAAAAATAAGAAACCAAAAGGTGGGAAAATAAGACCTTATTTCATTACATGCAATTTATAACATTTATCTTGAAGATAAAGTTGCCTTCCTCTGCTGCCTATTAACTAGGAGTTAGAATTCGAATACCATGGAGTGTTCATGGCATTATATCCGTCCCCAACCCCCTCTCCATTCTCTTCCTTCTTTTTCCTCTCCTCCTTTCCTTGCATCATTAAAAAGCAAGTTGAGGTTCATTATTGTAGCTCTGGAAATAAGGGCCTGTTATTTATGCATGCATGCTTGCATGTCATATATATTTTTATTCATGTGCTACCTTTCCCCTGAAAAGAATTTAAGGTAGCTTGCAAAAATACATAATTCAAAATAAAATAAAAGTGAGTGAGTCAGAAAAATTGGTGGGAAGGGGGAAATCAGTTCAGAAGAATAAATGAAGGCATGAGATTGACCCACACAGTGAATGCTATGAGGTCTGGCACATTGCAAGAGGAGGGCCATGCATTTGGCTTGGAGGCTCCTTGTAGGATGAATGCCATACTTCCCAGTAACCATTAGATGAGAGACACATTAATGACCCAGGAGACCAAACTGTACTTGGTAATGACACCAGAGAGACTTTTCCCCTCTGGGCCTCACCAAGAGGACACTATAACTGAGGGACAAAGGTCTTTGACAACATCCTTAAGAAAGGCAATCAATGAGGGGCACCTGGGTGGCTCAGTTGGTTAAGCGTCCAACTTCAGCTCAGGTCATGATTTCACAGTTTGTGGGTTCGAGCCCCACATCAGGCCCTGCTCTGACATCTCAGAGGCTGGAGCTGCTTTGTGTTCTGTGTCTCCCTCTCTCTGCCCCTACCCCACTCTTGCTCATAAACGTTAAAAAAATTAAAAAAAAAAAAAGAAATACAATCAATTAGTTGGACATTTCCCTATACTTGCATCCCCCTGAAGGCCACTGGCACAGCATCAAGCAGCAAAATCATTTCTAAGGGAGCCAAATGTACAGCCTAGACAGGGAGTTCTCTCTATTGTCCTTGCCTAAGTCTAGAAGAGATCATAGCACACCTATGCAGTGGTTTTCAAACTTCACTGTGCATAAGATTCACCCAACAGTTGGTTGAAAGTCAAAGTTGTTAGGCCTTCTTGCTTCCACCATATGTGAGGATAAGCCAGGTTATGCTGCAGAAACAAACAGTTCCAGTATCTCGGGGTGGGTAAAACAACAAAGGTGTGTTTCTTGTTCATGCTTCATGACCGTTGGGGGTCAGCTGCGGAGGTACGTGGAGGTTGCGGGTGGGGGTCTCTCTGCTCTATGGTTTCTGCATTAGGGATCCAGTCTAAGGGAGGCTCTATCTCCTTGCTGCCATGATTGCCAAGGCAGAAAATAGATTGGGACAAATTGCATATTTGCTTCTAAAGCTCCTACCAGGAAGACAGGCTTGTCACTTCCCAAGCTCATTTCATTGTCAGAGCAAGTCACCTGGTCATGCTAAACTTCAAAGGAGACAGGAAAATGCACCCCCACCTGAGGCCTGGAAGAAGGGAATCTGTATTTTGTATGGGAACCCCAGCTACTTCCAATGCAGATGGTCTCTGGATCACATTCTGAGAAGCATTGGTCTAGAGAAACGGCCAGATTCTGTATCCCTCAGGAAATCTTCCATAAATATTTCCCTGAATTGGGATTTAGGTATGTGCTGAGTGATGGTACATTTGAAGTAACACCCTGACAAATACCTGCTTCATAGCTGTTCTGTGGAAACAGCAAGTACTAAGCCATAATATGTATAGCAATCATGTACTCTCATAGGCAGAGCTGAGTAGTTTAATAAAGAAAGTCCTAGTTTTAAGATGGCCCCTGTTCCAAGGGAAAGTGGATCTCTTACCTATAGGATATCTATACGGTGGGCCATGATTTTTCTCAATAAAGAGTTTTGGCCCTGTTATAATACTTGTCATGAGGTCCCAGAATTCTATGCCAGAAGTTCTTAGCTAGATGTGTGAGAGAGAATCACCAAGATCCTTTGGGGGAAAACTTAACATGCTTAACACATCTAGGCTAGGTTCCTGGGCTTAAGCATTTTCACTAAAGCACCACAGGTGATTCAGGTACCGAATTGAAAAAAACAAAAACAAAGCAAAAAGGAAGCAGTTATTAACAACTCTGTCTCCAAAATGTCTCAGTAAAGTCTCCCTGAAATGTTTAATTATTATTTTGCTATCTCCTAGATTTTAAAAAATTAAAGTGTTGAATGAACATAGGTGAAAGATAATTTAGATTGTACTGAAAAGGCTTCACGTGAAAATTGTCATCTCTGCTTCTAGAGGTACTCATGTTTAACTGTTTCATCCATTTCTTCTGGTATTTGTCACCATACTTATAAAGTACACATAGTGTTATTTATTTGCCATGTGTAGAGATGATCCAGCTCAGTGCTGTCAAATAGAAATACAATGAAGCTGATGTATATAATGTTAACTTTTCTAGTAGCCACATTTTTAAAAAGAAAAAGAAACAGGTGAAATCAATGTTAATATATTTGATGTAATATGTTTTCATAATATATTTTGTTTAGCCCAATATATCTCAAGTATGGTAAAACCTTGATTTGTGAGCATAATTTGTTCCAGATATATGCTTGTAATCCAAAGCATGTGTATATCAAAGTGAATTTCAAGAACCGTTGGCTCAGTTGTGATCATGTGACATTCAGCATCACGTACTACTCGTGTTGCAAGACCTTGCTTGTTTATCAAGTTGAAATTAATTAGATGGGGCTCCTGGGTGGCTCAATCGGTTGAGCGTCCAACTTCAGCTCAGGTCATGATCTGCGGTTTGTGAGTTCGAGCCCCGAGTCGGGCTTTGTGCTGACAGCTCAGAGCCTGGAGTCTGCTTCAGATTCTGTGTCCCCCTCTCTCTCTGCCCCACCCCTGCTTGAGCTCTGTCTCTCTCTGTCTTTCAAAAATGAATAAACATAAAAAAAATTAAAAAAAATTATTAGAAATGTTTTCTTGTCTTGCAGAACACTCAATGAACAAGTAACTCACAATCCAAGGTTTCACCGTACTATTTTTTTAACATGTAACCAATATCCAAATTATTAATGAGACATTTTTACGTTCTTTCTACAAAGTCTTTGGACTCTCTTGTGTGTTTTACACCTAGAGCATTTCTCAGGCCTCCCTAGCCACATTTCAGGTGCTTCACAGCCACATGTGGCTGGTGGCCACTCTGATGGCAGTCACCCAGAGGCTTCCTATTATGGCAGACGGAGATTGAGATTTAATGCCGGTTAAGAACATCATCGATTGTTATTTTGAATAGTTTTCATGGTGCAGTGCTAAAATGTATGATAGTGAATGAACGATAGGGAAATCGCTGCAGTGAAATCAGACGCTCCTCAATGTAGATTACAGGACCGGGACACTTTGCCTTGGAATTTGTCAAGAAGGAAATCGGTATATATTTGGCTTTCTTAGACTGATTATTCTTTTGTTTTGGGGAATAGGGATTAACATTTAGAAGAAAAATATGAGATCAGTGGCACTTGGCTGTCCTTTTTGATAAGACAATAGCCACACAAATGACAAAGAGCAATTAATTCTAAGGATCAAGCTCTGGAGACTTTGTCTCCTCTTCAGGTTCTGTGTCACCTTAATTTTTAATCAACTCTTAATATGAGGGGGATATTACCCAAACCAGTGGGAACACTACTTGTATCTTAGAAATCCTGGAGAATTAATCTTTGTACTGGGGATTTGTCACCTCAGCCTCCCAACATCTATTTTTCCTTCTAGTAGAAGTACCCCAATCTCCCCTCTGGACTCACCCTGAACTCTACTCTTGGCCCTGTGCTTTGGGAGGTATTCATTCAATGCTGAATTGCAGTGGTGGGGTGCCTGACTTAGCCTGGCCACTGGGAGGATTTTGGTCCTCCGGCCACGATGATTGGGTTGGTGGGACACACATAAGCCAAGCTAATTAGTCTCAATCAGAGACATCTTGGGGTTTTAGCTTGAGCAAGTGAGAAGAGACACTCATTTCCCCGGGCTTGAACCTAGAAGGAATGGTCTCTGAGTGGCCAGGGCCACCCTGGGAAGCCTGGGAATGCAGCCCACATGGTGGGTGGAGATGTGGAGACAGGAGATCACTGATCACTGGGTTCCAGCTCCAGAACTCAGCTCTACTTGAAACCAGAGATCCATTCCTGAAAAGAGTAATCTCTGGGGTTTCTCTCTTCTGATCCATCAGTTTGTGTTAATAAGTTTATAGTATTCCCCACCCCCACCCCCACCCTCATTTTGATGCATTCATTTTTCTCTACAACAACATTTTCTTGTGTTCATTTCTTGGGTTGACAGTCCTATAAGATCGCTTAAACAGAAAGTGTTTCCACGGTCAAATGAAGTTGCTAAATTCCATAGACTAGATTCTTCCATTTGGTGATTCTCAATGAGTTTTAGCACATTAAAATCTCTCAGAATTTCTGAAGTTAAGAAATTTGACTAGCCTTGCTTTTCCAAGACTTACTTGGCCATGGCATCGGTTTTTTGGCTAACACCTGTTAGTCTACTAGGGAACATACTTTGCCAGCCTCTGCTCTAGGAAGGAAGTAATGCTCTCATGTTTCAGGTGGTCGGGTTGGGGCCACCTCCAATCATGGTACCCTTGGAGATGTTGATGTACAGCCATGTTGTAAAGGACCATCCATGGGGAGCCATCTGTGTAAATAGACATTATGCATCTGGCAGGAAAAATGTAAGTACTTTAGACACACATTTAGATTGCTAGGCAACCAAATTAAGATAAACCTGATATTTAAACCAGGCAGACTGGTTTAGTTATCTATTCATGCATTCCATTGTTTATTCATGAGCTCAACAAATGTTTATTGAGTCACTACTTTGTGATAGACCTTAACCTTAAGGTGATAATAATACAGAAATTGTATGTGAATCCAACCTGCAGTACCCCATTGATTGCTCTCCTGGCCTTTTCCTAAGCCTAGTGACCACATATGCTCATCTGGCTTGAGCTGGCACTAACATGCACCCCAGAGATAATCGTAGAAAGCAGATATAGCATGGTCATAGGATCTTACATTGACATAGTAATGAAAACTTGACTCCTTTCAAAGATATCATCTTACTTTAGCAAAAACTTCAGGAGACAGATAGAAGAGTGATTTCTACCTGATTCCCTACCCAATTTTGTCTAGGGAATAAGAGAGGTCTGGAGAAGTTAAATGCCCTGCCCAAGACCATACACTTTTGAACATTCAAAATTAGACTTGTCTATTTTTCCTTTTTCTATTCACAAGTACCATTTATCACTTCCTCAAATTACTCCAATACCTAGCATGTGAAAGTAGGCTGTCGACTTGTGTTGTCAATATACAGTAGTCACTAGCCACACTAGCTATTGAACACTTGAAATGTGGCTGCTGTAGTGAAGGAACTGAAACTACAATTTATTTAATTTGAATTAGTTTTTTTAATTAAAAAAAGTTTATTTATTTTTGAGAGGGAAAGACACACAGAGAGTGAGCAAGGGAGAGGCAGAGAGAGAGAGAGAGAGAGAGAGAGAGAGAGAGGGAGACAAAGAATCCAAAGCAGGCTCCAGGCTCTGAGCTGTCAGCACAGAGCCCAATGCGAGTCTTGAACCCACAAACTATGAGATCATGACCTAAGCCGAAGTTGGTCGCTTAGCCGACTGAGCCACCCAGGTGCCCCTAATTTTAATGAATTTAAGCTTAATTTTGATACTCAACTTAAGTATTGGAAACCTCTTAAGCATGTTTGAAACAACATGGGTATATGAACCTACTTTTCCAACTAGAAATTTTGATACTAAATATAGATCATGTATTTTTTTTTATAAAATCTTAGTGTCTGAATTGACTCATCTGATTCAGATGTGTAAAGTACTCATCTGATTCAGATGTGTCATGGCAAAAGAATGTAAAATGCCTCAATAATATTTTCATATTAGGTGTATGTCGAACCCATAATATGGATATATTGGCTTAAGTAAAAATGTATTATTAAAATTAACTTCACCTATCTCTCTTCCCTTTTATGGATGGGGCCACTTAGAAAATACGAAGTCACAATATTTGGTTTTGCACTGTATTTCAATCAGAGAGCAGTGATATGGACTATGTTGGAGTGGACTGAATGTCTAGCTGCAAAATTTGAAACATAAGCAGAATGGGTGGTGGAATAATATAGAACCAGAATTCGGAGCAGACCTCAGGAGTCACTCAGGTTTGGGTGTGTATTCTGGCTCTCGTGCCTTCTAATTGAGCAAGTTACTTGGCCTCTTGAAGCCTGTCTCCTTACCTGTAGATTAGGGATAACGGTAACATCTATTTCATTGAATTTCTTGAGGGCTCAATAAGCCAAGGCAAACATAACACATAGGTTAGTATTAGGCAATGTTTAAGTGCTCATTACTTTGTTAGTAATAATACTAATTATAATAATACTCTTGGTACAAAATGCAAATAGAATCCCCAGCCTTAGTAAATGATGGTATTTTTTTTTTCTGAACTTCATTTTTTTTTTTTTTTGAGGTGTCATCCTCTGTTGCAATTCATTGCACTGGACTGCATTAATCATACCCTGTTTTGTTCTTACTGACAGTAATGAATAGTAACTGATACAAACCAGCCTGCTAGGTCACTGATGAGGTGGCTACAAATGCTCTTTTTCCAAGGCAGTTCTTAATTACCTTTTTGTGTGTGAAATACCATATGCTGTAGCTCCTCTAGCTGGAAATCTGCTCTGGGTTACAATGCCATGTTGGTTTTTAAACAATGTCTCTGGTTGCTTTCTCTTCTAAATCTCGGGGAGAAGTTGGATTCAGTTGTTGTTCCTTATGACTTTATTTTTTTTTAAGTGGGTGACTTCCTGAGTCTCTCTTTTCCATCTCATTTTTCCATTATTACTGAAGCCAATGACTCTAGCTGTGTCTTGAGAGGGGGGACTAGTCGTGTGCTCAGTTCCTTGAAGGAATCGGAACTCTGAATGGCAGTGATGTTTATATACCTGGCTTGAAGGTTACAGATATAGCTCTGTTACACACAAATGCCGTTTTTAGGACATTGTAAAGTACCATCAAACACAATTGAGTTTTATGATTTTTAAAAGTCCGGGAAGTGCTTCTTTATTTGAAGTTCAGGTTTTTAACCTCCTCCACCATCCAGGACACATCTGGAAACATGGTTGTAAGTGAAAATGGTCTTTCCGCTGTTAAGAACACAGTTGTTGGCAAGCACGGCATTTTATCAAGAAGGAGAGGGTGAGATTTTTCTAAAAGACACTGACTTATCCATGAATCTAAAATGGGGGCTGGCAAGCTTTTTTTTGGTAAGGAGCAGATCATAAATATTTTAGGCTTTGCAGGCTATGTAGTCTCAAATCACAGCTACTCAACTTGGCCTGTTGTGGAGCGAAAGAAGCCATTGACGATATGGAAAGGAAAGAGCATGGGTATCTTCCAGCAAAACTGTATTTACAAAACAAGCAATGTGGATTTGGCCCATGGGCTGTAATTTGCCCTCTCCTGATCTAAAATACAGTGGCAGACGAGAAGTAGCAGGGCAGAAGGAGGGTTGAACAGAAGGAGGGTAAAATGATATCTTCAAGGCACACAGAACCTTATAGAAAGTACGTTCATCCAGGGCCCTTCCACGTAGGGAGAAATGGTTCTTCAGGAATAATAACATGATTGATGATGTGATTTCAGATGTGATAACTGAAATTCACAATGATAACCCCACAACCTCCAGGAACTATTACCCTATATTCTGTATATTCTGATTACAAAGACAGAAAATTAGGGAACATGTTTGAGAGAGTTACACCAAATAGATGACAATTAAAAAAAAAAGGAATTTGGTACTTAAGGTGGTAAGCATCAGTTATCTGAAGAACTCTGATAGTATTCTCCATTTTGTGAAATTTGTGGCTCTTGAAGGGCTACTGGTTCTCCCCCTCCCCCAGTTTTATTAAGAAGTAATTGACATACATCACTGGATGGGTTTAAGGGTGATGCAGTGTGATGGCTTGATTTACACACAACTGTGAAATGAGGACCACAATAGGCTCAGCTAATGTCCATCTTCTCATATAGATACAATAGAAAGAAAAAAAGAAAGTTTTTTCCTTGTGATGAGAACTCCTAGGATCTATTCCCTTAACAAACTTCCTGTGTATCATACAGCAGTGTCAGCTGTGGTCGTCATGCTGTACTCTGAGTACTTCTTTATCATATAACTGGAAATTTGTACTTCTGACCACCTTTCTCCAATTCCCCCTCTCCCCACCCTCTGCCTCTGGTTACGACGAGTCTGATCTCCTTTTCTGAGTTTGTTGTTGTTGTTTTATTTTATTGTATTTTATTAACAATTTTTTAAAATCTTTATTTTTGAGAGAGAGAAACAGTGTGTGAGCAGGGGAGGAGCAGAGAGAGAGGGAGACACAGAATCGGAAGCAGGCTTCCGGCTCTGAGCTGTCAGCAAAGAGCCTGACATGGGGCTTGAATTCACAAACTGTGAGATCATGACCTGAGACAAAGTTGGATGCTCAACCAACTGAGCCACCCAGGCACCCCTGTTGTTTTATTTTAGATTTCACCTATAAGTGGGATCATAGAGTATTTATCTTTCACTGACTTATTTCATTTAGCATAATGCCTTCAAGTTTCATCCATGTTGTCACAAATGGTAGGATATCCTCATTTTTCATGGCTAAATAATATTCCACCATATATATATATATATATATATATATATATATATATATATATATATCTGACAACTTCTTTATTTGTTCATCCATCAGTGGACACTTATGTGATTTCCATGTCTTGGCTCTTATAAATAACACTGCTATGAACATGGGGGTGCAGGTATCTTTGTGAGGTTATTGTTTTCATTTTCTTTGGATATAGTTCCAGAAATAGAATTGCTGGATCATATGCTAGTTCTATACCTGATAAGGGGTTAGTATCCAAAATCTACAAATAACTCATACAACTCAAGAGCAGTAAAACAAGTAACCCAATTTAAAAAATGGGCAAGGGAACTTACTAGACATTCTTCCAAAAAAGATGTACCAAAGGCCACCAAGTATAGGAAAAGATGCTCAACATCACTAGTCATTAGGGAAATGCAAATTAAAACCACAGTGAGATATCACTTCATGCCTGTTAGAATGGCCATCACCAGAAAGACAAGAGCTAACTCATGTGGCAAGGATGTGGAAAAAAGGGAACCCTTCTGCCCAGTTGGGGGATTATAAATTGGTACAGCCATGATAGAAGATTTATGAAGGATCTTCAAAAAATTAAAAATAGTGCCACCAAATTTTTTAATCTTTTGCTCTTTAAACTTGAGACTAGCTAACAAAACCAACTTTCTATGTGGATCTTTGAATAGAGTCTCTGTGGGGCTTATGAGAACATTCACAATCTACATACCCCCCCTTTTCAAAGCAATGTATGTGGAATGATAAAATGTGCTTTTTGTACTCACAATTCATGCTGATTGCTGAAAAACAGTGTTCTCCCAGGGAAAAAGAGTATCTTGGACCACTCTTGCTAAACTTGGGGGGAAATTGGTTGTTTCTAGCTTGGGACCCTGGGAATATATCACTCTCAGCAGTCAGGCTGCTGCTGAGTTGATGCCTTTGAAGAATTTTTTCCAATACATTTTCCGTAACTTTTTTCAAGGAAGGAAATTCTGTGACTCCCCATTCAATGGATTCTAGCTCTTTCTCCCCTTTGCTCTGAATCATTCTATATTTATCATTATTGATAAGGAACATCAATAATGGCTGGGATTTATTCCATTTTTCTCTCAGATATGTTTTATGTTCATGTCATAAAATATGAATTTGTACAGACGGCTTTGAAATTTTCCCAGGTTATTTATAAAGCCTCTCAGGTTTTGACCATTACGGGTGACCATCAGGGAAAAGTAAGGATAAAAAATGATTTAAAAAGATAACCTGGCTTTACCCTTTGCAAAAGTGTTTCCTTCCTCTCTGTGAGTGCTTTTATTTTTAATTTTTTAAATGTTTGCTTATTTTTGAGGGGGGTAGGGGCAGAGAGAGAAGAAGACACAGAATCTGAAGCAGGCTCCAGGTTCTGAGCTGTCAGTGCAGAGCCTGATGTGGGGCTTGAACTCACAAAACGTGAGATCATGACCTGAGCCGAAGTTGGATGCTTAACTGCCTGAGCCACCCAGGCGACCCTGTGAGTGTGAGTGTGTGTGTGTGTGTGTGTGTGTGTGTGTTTAAAAATAACCTTGCAGTAATAGTGCAAAAGCTTGCATAAGGTTAATACTGGGAGCTTCAGAGCCAGACTCTGCAGGTGCAAATCCTGATTTCATACCTCAGGGCTGTGTGATGTTGGGTTAATGACTTAACTTCTCTAGACCTGTTTTTTCATTTGTGATATGGAACCCGTAATTCTGTATTTTTCAGAGTCTTTGGGGGGATCAAATGAGATAGTAATACACATGGAGTGCTTAGCACAATGTAGGGCTGCCAAGTACGGCCATGCAGATTGTGAACTGTACAAATCCAGGCAGTGCCAGTCACGTAGACTACAATGCAACACAGCAACTGTGGCACAAAGTCAGTGCTTGGTAGATGAAGCTATTACTATATTATTACTATTATTGATGAGAAACCCAAGGCACCCAAATGCTATGAAACCTGTCTATGATTATATGCTTTCTGTGAAAAACCCATCATCATGTGGCAGTAACTACTAGGCATCCACTGTTACCAGCAATTCTGATGTACTTATTAGATTTCAATTGTTGGAATAAGACAACCAATAATTGCCTAATAAAAGCTTGGGGTAGATTTTTGTTTTTCGGTGGATTTGATTCATCTGTGACCACATTCTAGAGTTTTCTACAAGATGACTCTTTAATCAGTTTATCCTATGCCTAGTGTCATATTATTCCTAGGAAGATGAAGTTCTTCTCATTCATTCAGTCATTCATTCACTCAGAAAATGCCATTAAGTACCAACTTGTGTGTAACACTGTTTCAGGCACAGAGCTTTGAAGATGACTAATGTGGTTTCTCATAGACTCATGGGGGGTGGTGGCTGGCATGTAAACAGTTCATCAGAGCAGGTGAGAATGCCCTGAAAGAGTGAGTCATTAATTCACTGATTCACTGAATGTTCGTTAAAGAACAATGCATAGTATTGATTATGAACTAGGTACTGAGGTTGTGGTAGTAACAGGACACTAAGTGTAGTTAAGACTTGGTATCTCCCCGAAAGAGCTCAGGGCAGGCTTCCTGGAGTTGAAGAGGCTGGAACCGACTCTTGCAGGACAAATAGGAAGAGGGTACTAGGCAGACAAAGAAGGCGATGATGTTGTGGTCAGTCTGAGGAAAACCCAAATGCACTGGGTGGAGCTGAGAACTTGGTGTTAGTCCCAGGTTGGTGACGCTGTCCGAACATGCCATTTATAACCCCTGTAATCTTGGCCAATCTTCTTTCTACCTCCGCATTTCAACTTCCTCAGATGCCCAAGTGAGAAAAAGAATCTTCTCTCCATTGACAACCCTGAAGGTTTGTGAGAGATCCACACGAGTTGAGTTTGTGATATGTCTTTGGAGATTGTAAGGAATCAAGTATTACATAAAATAGAAGAGGTGATCATTTTAAGTTCTGTAGGTAAACCCCAGTGAAGGGTATCTAAATTAGGTTATGTGGGAGACTGAGGTAAAGCTCTGGGGACATGTTCTCCCAGAAAGGTGGGGTAAGGCAACAAGGAAAGAGACAAAATCAACATATACGTGTGATTGATGTTGCTGTCCGGCCAACAGAGGTTGGCTTCCACCAGGACCTCCCAAAATAGTCTACCCAAAGGATGGGAGGTGAGGGGTATTTGTCCATGGATTCCAATTCTACTGAGAGCTGGATTACAATGGTCAGAAGACACAGTTGCCTAGGGAAAGTCCACAGTATTCGATATTTGTTTCCATTCCCAGCTTTTAGCTCTGATATGCCTGATAGCTATAGGGACGTAGTCTCCTTTCTCATTTTTTTCTCCTCTAACTCTTATTAATAGAGTGCCTGCTGGGTAAGAGCCACACAGATTAGTGCTAGGAATTTGTTAAAAGTGCTATGAATTTGTTAAAAGGCTTTTTCCCCCCTGAGTTTTGATGTTACTTCTTTTGAGATAATCTTTCTCATCCCTGAACATTCCCACAGAGCGTTGGTCTGGCCAAGCAGTACATCCATAATCAAAATTGAATCTTCTGTAACCAAACTATGATTAGATATCCAAACAACTTTTGAGTTCAAGTAATTCCCTTATTAAATAGGAAACAATATGGTGGCTTTCGGTGGACTGTAGCTGGAATTTTAAATTTGATAAGTCCTTTGAGGGTTTGGTAGATGTGCACTTTACCATAGTAAAACATGCGAAAAGTAATATAGAATTTTATAAATATATATATGCTTCCTACTGGGCCTTGAACATCTAGCATGCCTAACCTATCAAAAGGCTGCTAAAAATAGTGTCATGCACAAAGATGTTCTGAAGTGTGACTTCTGACAAAAACAGTCTTAATGCCCTGCTGTACTTTGGTAACTTCCGCATCAATGAAATCTAATTTTTCAAAATCTCTGATTAAGTTTGTCTCTTTAGCATAAGGATAACATGTTTGCATTTTTTAGGACTTATGTGAGAAGTGCTTCCATTCGCAATTCTGTGAGAGATGCCTTTTTACCAGCTAGGGTCCTGCTAGCCTCTAGTTTAGCAGCTTTGAAGGTGAATAGGGGAAGGTAGGAAATTTAGGCCAAACGTGTGACCTAATTATTTGAGTTTCTGGATGTGGCAGCTGTTCACGACTTTAGCTGTTGCACCCGAAACAATTAGCCACAAGTCCTCGTTCCTTACTCTTCAGCATCCCGAGTAGCTGAGTGATCCCCACTAATTAGCTGAGTGATCTTCGGGAAGCCGCTTTCGAGATGGAAAATTGAAGGTCAGAGTGGAAAATGTCAAAGGCAAAGCTATAAAGCACGTAGCACAGTGCTTCGCATGTAGTGTGTGCTCATTCAGTGGGTATTTTTCAGCATCTGCTGTGTGCCTGGCACCATTCCAGAGGCTGAGGTTACCACCGTGCCCAGGGCAGACAAAAGCTTATGTTCTGCTGTAGGAAGACAGACAAAAGCAAGGAAAGAAATCAGGACTGCAGGCGGTGTTATAGAGAGAGACTGGGTATGACCTCTGAGCCTGATAGGCATGCCTCTCTGACAAGGGGACATTTGAGCAGAGGCCTGAATGACAGAGGGTCTGTCCTGGAAATATCGGTGAGGAGAGGAAATACCAACCCAAGATCCTGAGGTGGGCATGAGCTTGGCATCTCTGGAGGTGGGCAGGAGTCCTGGAGCGAACTGAGCAATGGAGTGGTGAGTGGTGAACTGTAGCGGGGCCTAGACCGTGAAGGGCTGGGAAAATGGGAAGACCATCTTAATATTTGAACCATTGTAACACGCTAAACGAGGGAGTGACTTGATCTGATCAGAGGTTTCATAAGACCACTCTGGATGCTTTGTGGAGAATAGAAGCCAGAAGGTCAGGTGGAAGGCTGTTACCGTAGGTGGGACAGACGTGGTGGGTGGTGGGATTCGAGAAGAAAATGGAAAGAACAGGGAACGTATTTTGGAGGCAGATGGAAAGATAGGGCTTGGAGGTGAAAATGGAATGGAAAGGGGGAAGAGCAAGGATAGTGCCTAACTCTCTGTTTGAAAAACTGGATAAATGGTGGCGTTTTCTGAGATTAGCGGGACATGGAGAAAAGAGTAGGTTGGGAGGTTTTCTTTTTCTTTTTTCTTTTTCTTTTTGTAAGTTTATTTTGAGACAGAGCACGAGCGGGGGGAGGAACAGAAAGAAAGAGAGACAGAATCCCAAGTAGGCTCCCCACCATCAGTGCAGAGGCTGATGCGGGGCTTGAACACACAGACCATGTCCTAAACTGAGATCAAGAGTTCAATGCTTACCTGACTGCACCACCCAGGCACCTAGTTGGGAGGGTTTCATATGCAAATGTATAGAGATGTGGTATTGGGTTGAGTTTCCCCAGAAGAAGCTCTGAGCTGAGGATTGGAGCATAATTAGATTATCCTGGAGGTGATCCCCGGAAACACTGGTGTAAGACGAGGGAGGTGAGGCAGGAGGGGAGAGCAGCCATTCAAGGACACGTGCCCAAGTAAGTTACCAGCATTGTCAAGTCCCCTTGGAGATCTCTGGGCATCAGTGTAGAACACGTACCTCATTGGTATT
Source organism: Panthera onca (assembly GCF_046562875.1). Taxonomy (NCBI): domain Eukaryota; kingdom Metazoa; phylum Chordata; class Mammalia; order Carnivora; family Felidae; genus Panthera; species Panthera onca. Next base: position 30,394,707 of record NC_138353.1, on the reverse strand, counting down.
CCCCCCAAGTGGCGAGGAGGTTTCTTCATCTGTCAACTCCCAGCAGCCATTGGCTGGAGGTTGTTCCTGGGGGAGAAGGAGTTTCCTGGCACCTCCGCCCTGCTGTGTGTGCAGGTGGAGCAGCCTCTAGCCAGTGGAGAAGGTCCGGGGGCAAAGAGAGGCAGGTGCAGGCTGCTGGCGGTGTGTCCCAACAGGGATATAAGCAGCACCTGCCGCAATGCCAAACGGGCAGGTGGACCCATGTCTGTATCTGAGGTGAGACGTCAGGACTTCTCTGCGTATAGAGAGTATCTAAAGCCATGGGATTGGGGGAAGAATCACCTATGGAGAGTTTGTGGGTGGAGAACAGAAAGCCTGAGACCTTAAAGTCCGCAAGGCACCAACATTTAGAGATGGCCTTGAGGAAAAATTGAAGAACGTAGACTTTGAGGTTGGAGGAAAATCAGCCAAATGTGGTGTCGTCGGAGCCAAGAAAAGGTTTTCAACACAGCCGGAGGGATTAGCTGTGTCACATGCCTCTAAGGGGCCAGAAGCTGCAGAGAGAGAGAACATCGGCTGGCATGGCTCCCGGGTGCCACTTACAGTAGACGCTCAACCCCTAAGGTTATTATTATAATTATCAGATTCTCCAAGATCATATTTATATTATTTTTTTCTTTTGGGCCGCCTTTTATTTTATGTATGTGTGTATGTATTTAATTTTAGAGAGAAAGCATGCACTAGTGGGGGAGAGGGCAGAGAGAGAAAGAGAGAGAGAGAGGGACGGAGGGAATCCTAAGCAGGCTCCACGCTCAGCATAGAGCCTGACCCGGGCCTCAATCCCATGACCCTATAATCATGACCTGAGCCAAAATCAAGACTTGGATGTTCAACTGACTGAGCCACCCAGGCTCCCCTTGAGCTGGCTTTTAGAACCTTATGAAACAGGATCGTCCCTGGAAACTGTGGAATTCATTCTCTTGAATTCCTAGCAGGGGCTTCATCAATCTTGGTTGAATGTATTTTGCTGAATCTTCCTTTCAGAAATCAGGACTTTTCTTGTAGCAGGAAATTTCTGGACAGTGGGAAGATAAGATATCTCAATAAAACACCTACTCTGTATCTTTGAAATTCTAGCAACAGCTTAGCTCTGAAAATCGTAACTTCCCGTGTAGTATTTGTAACAGCGGCTATTCCAGAATTTGTATTACTAAGTTAGCTCTTATGTAAAAGTCTCTCAGAGAATAAAGTGACTTGGGTTTCTTTTTTTTTTAATTAAAATATTTTTTTAATGTTTATTTTATTTTTGAGAGAGAGAGAGCAAGAGAGCAAGCAAGTGGGGGAGGGTCAGAGAGAGAGGGAGACAGAGCCTGACGTGGGGCTCAAATTCACAAACTGTGAGATCATGACCTGAGCCAAATTCGGACACTTAACCGACTGAAGCCACACAGGCGCCCCATGACTTGGGTTTCTTAAATAGTACTCTTCTATCAAGGCAACGCTCCTTCTGAGAACTTTTATGCTCTTATGTGTTAAAAGCACACAGAAATATCGGGCATTTGAGACTCCATACTACCTGGGAATATACACTAGCTTGCCTTTCTCTAGATGTTTACCTGCAAGATGAGATCTGAGGAAGACTGATTTCCCTAAGCCTGAGAGTCTGTTTAGGTCATGTAGAAAAATGTCACTACTGTAGAGGTAAAGGGGTGCATTGAACAGGACTCTTCCCCAACCCCTCTCAAATTAGCCGCTTCGGCTGTGTAATAGATCCATTTAACTTCCTCTTAGCCTTAGAGTATGTTCGAGGCAGACCATCTGAGCTATTTTAATGTCTTCTCTTTATTGTAGTCTTTCAAGAAATGTCATAATCACATTCCTGTCCTAAGGTGAGGAAGTGGAGCCAAATGGAAAGCTAATCATTAAGATTAGTTTGTCACTTTTGGGATCGTTGAGGTAGCCAAATTATTGTTAAATAATTAAACGATTATTTAATGCTAAGTACTGAAATCCCCCAACACTACCCAGGATTTAATTTTTATCGGTTCAGTTTAGAGGAATGTTTCAAATCATCTCCAAGTAGGGAGTCTGACTGATGCTTGTGCTATTTCTTTCAGCTTTTGTATTTCCTAAGAATCTGACATCGTATCTCATGCTTCCGTATCTGAGACTTTGCCCTTACCTTCATTGTGATAAAGATTTGGTAGGAAGAGGTGCATTTATGTGTGTGTGTGTGTGTGTGTGTGCGTGCGGGTGTGTGCGTGTGCATGCCTATTAATGTACATACATACGTGTGCTTGCATGTATGTGTTATGAATTTTTATATACTGGCCTATATACTATTTTTTCTGTTTTACAAATTGTGTTGCAGTTTGCTTTAAAAACTTCAAGAGTCACAGATCATTTTCAATATTTTGAGTAGTGTATCAAGTGAAAATTACCCTCTCCCTAACGCCCTACATGGCTTCCAGCTCTCTTTGTTCTCCATACCTGTTTCTGATACTATTCTTGTGAAGACATCTGCCATGCCGTTTTCTATGTTGGTTTTTGATGTCTAGGAATGGATGGGGAGAGAGAAAGTGACAAAGACAAGGTTGGAGCTCTAGTTTAGCGATTGTGGGTTGGAAAAATGGGTGATTGTTTTTCTGCGAATCAACCTTTCGGTTATGCAGTTGGGCCATAGATAGTGAAGGAGAGTTAGTTTTTCATAGCTTCTTTGGGGCTAGCTATCTTCTTTTGATTCAAAGAGTATGTATGTATTTCTAAATCAGTCATAATTAGTGATACAGCAAGAGTCAGTTCCCTCTGTCTTTGGGTCTGTAGTTGACCCCCATGCCAAGCTGGAAGTCCATGGAAGGAAAGGAAAACCTTCCAAGAGGGTACCTGATGTTCTATTCTATCTCAGACGCTGCTACAGAGAAAACCGTGCTGGGAAATCAAAATTGAAGTGAGATAAATATCACGTTTGTCCTACTTAGTAAGAAACTTTGCACGCTGAGACAAAGAGCAGTTTTCTTCTTGTAGTTCAACATTGTGTTAACTGAAAGGTTGAATTATAGATATCTGTAACTTCTTTTAAATGTCTCTGATTTTTAAGGACTCTCCTGATTGTTCATTCAGAGTTTTTTTTTTTTCTTTTTGTATCTCTCTATCTGCAGTGTTCCTCATTAAAAATCAGGATATGAGACATGACAGGAGAGCTTAAAAGTTTAAAGTACATTCAAAAGTGCTCAAATATTTGACATTCCGAGTCTTTATTTCTCCCTATTTCTAAAGGTGCCTCTAATTGTGCCCCCTTTTTTCCCTGTGTTTTTTGTTCAAGGAATACCCCCCGTATGCCAAGCCCTTGAGGGCTGCCCCTGGCTCGCACTGAAGAGGCTCTCCCATGCTGGTGGTCTGTGGGCGCTCCGGGGGGAATGCGCGATATGAAATGATCAATCACAAAACCATTTTACTGTCATTAAAACCTCTTTGTGAGTGATCACTGTTCTTTCTTCACATGAGATAAAAATTAAAGACAAGTTGAATAAAAAATAATTGCTCTCCATTTCCAAAGGGGAAATGTCTCTGAGGAAAAAGAGGGAAGAAAACTTTCTCGAAAAAAAGTCAACCTTTCACTGAAAAGAGCTTTAATTTCCCTCAGATATCCCAACGTGTTTTTCCTCCCACAGGATAGGAGGAGTTTAAGCAAGCAAAAGATTTAGACTGCTTCACTCAAGGCCTTGTTTTCCAGATAATGCTGGCTGCCCTGTGTTCTCCCATATGCCTGGAATGTCTGTACACGGCACAGGCCATGTCACGGTGAGATACGGCAAAGGCAGATTCCAGAGTTTTCTCAGCCAAACAGGGATACCAGTGGTCACACACCATCACGCCACCCTGATACCCAGGAGTGGGCCTCAAAATAAAAGGGCTTCGGAGGCCACGGTAGTTCTCCCAGAAATTAAGAATTATGAAACACTGTCTCCTTGAAGCTGGTCCAGCAGCTGAGTTTGAGATTCTTTGGGAAGCAAATGGCAAAACATAGTGACAGAATTTGACCATGCCTGATGAAGTGAAGTCTAGATTTTCATTTTTTTTCCTTTGGGTTTTGCAGATTTCTACCGTGAGCAAGGATTTGCCTGGAAAGGGGGAATCTGGTTGAGAGATGAGGAAGCCCAAAGAATGAGTGTCTTTGGTCTCAGGTTAGGGACTTCTGAACCTCAGTTTATCCACCTGTGAGGTGGAAAGGTTGGAGTACGTGACCCTTACTTTGAGCAGTGTTGATGCTAAATGCGATTTCTCAGTGTAAGGTGAAAAACAGCTCCAAATCATGTGGGAGGGAGCGTTCAATGAGATGCACTATTAAAATTTCATCATTATGAATTTAAATAGACACAATGTAAATAAGATTGGAAAATGGAAAAATCAAAGTGTGCGAGCCCATCCAAGCAATTCCACCGCCAGAGAACAACTCCTTGGTGGCATCTTAGTGTATTTACTAGTACTTTTCCTATATATCAGGTGTTCTATATAGTTGTACGGTCTTGTGTATAGATATTTTCTGTCAGGTTTTCTCTTAGCATTATAATGATGTTCCTCATTTCTGCATATTCTTCCTCATATCCCTTTGAATCTCTGAGCCAATGTATTTAATTATTTCTCTGCTTCCGGGAAACCCATTCCAATTTTTACTCTTACAAATAATAGTACAATACATATCTTCATTCCTATGAAATCTGGTCTCCCTCCAAATCAATCTCGCTTTGAAAAAAATAAAGTAAAATTGTTTGGTTGGCTCAAAACACAGAACTCTGGCTGATCCCACGTTATCCAAACTTTGTTTTATCTTTGTGTTTACAGTTATTCACGAGGATGTTTGTAAAATGCTTACGGATCTGTTTGCGCAATCAACCCCAAATTAGATCGGCCGGTCACTTGAAGAAGCTAACTGGGTACAGTTCGACTGGAGAGGCCTGTAGTAGAATCATGTTTGAAACCGAGTAATGTGGAATATGCCGGATGCCATGACCCTCATGTTGTAGGGAGAGTTTTCCCCGAGGAGGTATGGCACCCACTGTCTCTCATCTGGTGGTTGCCCCCTAGGATGTGGGTCCCTAAGTGGTGGTGGAGAACATAAATGACCTGTCCGACAGCACTATCTTTTCATGCTTCTCTTCAGCCTGCACCAGTTACTTGCCAATAACATAACCACTGAAGAGTGTTAAATTTCTTAGTGCTGTGAAAATTGGTATTAAAAGAAGTACTTTAAAAAAGAAATGGGAGCTTAAGAGCTATAATAAAAGAATAACCCTTAAAGCAAGTCAATTGGAAAGCATAATGAAGTTGATAGTGGCCTTTTTAGTTTAGTCATGAATTTGTTAGAGAAAAAATGACTTTTCTGAAAACCACCATCTGTGCCATAAGTAGATCCATTAACACTGCTAAAGACACCAAGAAGGTTACGCTTGCTGCCACGGTAGTTCACCCCCATCGCATCTTAATTTTACTGCATTCACTGCTCAGGTTTTCCCAAGTCTCGTCCACTTGGCCGTGCCAGAAGGCTCTCGTTACTCCCTAATGGATTGTAATCTTCAGGGGGAGCTTTGCCTCTTGAAACAAGAGTCCCCTGTGTTACCCAGACCTCTAAGTGTTGACAGGCCCGGAGAGGGGCTGGAGGCTTTAACAATTTCATTTGCTTAATGCTGCTTCATGTCAAATTCTATTACACTGGCATCTAAGGGACAGAGCAAAGCTTCTGGGCGGAGTTCTGCTTTGGCCTGTCCAATTTAGGTTTACCCCTCACTTACTATAGAAATGATCTTATCCTTTCACACAAAGAAAAATCTATTTTTAAACATACTTGACTCTGTAAGTCATTTTGCTTAGGTTAGGAATATTCTTTTTTTGAAATGCAAATAATCACCCTTCAATGGATTCATTTGAGCAACAGCTTCAGAATTGAAACCTATGTTAATCTTCTACGTATTAGAAATTCGGAGTAGTTGCCAAATAAATATTCATCTACTTTTCACCATTTGGATTTTTAAGGTTATAGTCTGTATAACCGCATGTACATGTGTATTATCCCTCATTCAATCAACAAATATTTATTAAGCACCTCCTTTAGACCTGACACCTGCTGGGTGCTGGTTATGTGATTATAGCCCTCCTGGAAATAGTCTCTAGGGATTTCAGGTTTACCTACTCAGTGGCATTTCAAGCTTCTTGAGAGATCATGTCTTGACTCCCTTTTTTTTAGCTCCAGAAGAAATTAAAATCGGTGTAAGAGGCACTTAGCAGGTGCTAAATGACAATGAAAAAATAAAATCAAATCAGAGCCAATTTATATTGCTTAACAAAATTGACTTATCACATGGGCTTTGGGATTCTTTTGAAAGAAGGCTATGGGATGAAATGGAATGTTTCTGTTCACTCTCTCTCTTTTTTTTAAGGTCTGTTTATTTATTTTTAGACAGAGAGTATGAATGGGGAAGGGGCAAAGAGAGAGAGAGAGAATCCCAAACAGGCCCCGCACTGTCAGCACAGAACCCAATGTGGGGCTCGAATTCACAAACTGCAAGATTGTAACCTGAGCAGAAGTCAGATGCTTAACCAACTGAACCACCCAGATGCCCCTGTTCTTGCCTTGGCTTAAAGTCTTTTCAATGGGTGAAGCCAGTACTAGTGGATGGCAGAGAATAAGGACTAAGGACTATTTAAAGTACTTGAGATGTGGGAAAAACTATTTCTACATAGGCTCTGGTACAACCTCTGCTACAGATGTGACAAATGAAGCTTGGTGAGCTTAAGGGACTTACTCAAACCTGCCCAGTGTCTTAGCAGTAGTGGCAATGCTGGGAACCAAACCCTGATTTTGGAATTCTCAATTCTTTCTGCCATGTATTACTTTTTAAATATTTTTATTAAAAATAATTTTTTAATGTTTATTCATTTTTGAGAGACAGAGAGAGAGACAGAGCACGTGCAAGGGAGGGGTAGAGAGAGAGAGGGAGACACAGAATCCAAAGCAGGCTGCAGGCTATGAGCTATCAGCACAGAGCCTGATGCGGGGCTGTGAGATCATGACCTAAACTGAAGTTGGACGCTCAACCGACTGAGCCGCCCAGGTGCCCCTGTGATGTCTTACTTTTTATTCAACTCTGGTAATCCTACTTCTGCCTTGGTTGGGGTTTTTAAATTATAAGCAACAGAACCTGGTTCTGACAAATTTAAGCAAAAAATTAAAAAACAAACAAACAAAGGAACATCTTGGAAGGATATAGAGTGGTTTATAAAAATAAAGGAAGACTTGAAGAACCAGAACTTTGAAAAGGCTAGCCTCATGTTGTTCCTTGCCTTTGGAGAGCAGAAATTAAGAGGCAGTCTCTTCTGGGAGCCACCATCAGAATCAGTCCCAAGAGCGTTCAGGATTGACTGCTGCACTCGTGATTCAGATTCCAGTGAAGGGCCTCTGATTGGTCTAGCTCGGGACAACTGCCAATGCGTCAGGCGGGGGAGGGTGGGTCACTTTGATTGACAGTCCCAATAAAATTGTATCCATTGAAGGTTCCAAATCAAAACCAGGTGCTGGTTTTTATCAGATGAGGGGGAATGGATGTATGTTAGGCAAAACCTATGGAGCTTCAGGACGCAAATGACTATTTCCTCTGAAAGCAAGTCTCATACATACATAGGCATTGCCTTCTCCAAATATTTACCACTCAGTTCATGCCTGTAATTCTATCTCTGAGCCCCATACTCCCAGCATACTTTACAGGGAGAATGAAGGTCTCTAAAGGGAGACACTTATGACTCCTCTGCTCTACCTGAACATTTCTCCTCACTTTCAAGTTTCTTTCTCTTCTAAGACCATAACTTCATATAATCACCAGGCCCTACCATCATCCACCTCATTTGGGGATCTTGCTGCAAAAGTTCCTTCTTTGTCTACCCTATCTCCCCATGACCCTGTGGTTTAGGTGGTGTTGCATTCTTACCTCTGGGAGAGAGCGTGACACCCTCAGCTCTCTCCTCAATTCCATCATGTGTGTCCAGCACTGACCTAGGGATTTCTCTCTGAAAAAAAGGAGAATGCAGGGATAACTGGGAAGACCCATAAGAGAAACCAGAAGATGGGCATGTGATGAGCAGATAGGTGAGCAAAGCAAGGAAGGATTGAAATTGCAAACTAGGGAAAGAAATGTAGAGCACTGTCATGTATCACGGAGAAAATAGTATGGGACTAGTTTCAGGGCTTACCAGATTGGTTTGGATTTATTAAGTGTGGTGGCTTATGCCCTAGGGTGATTAATGGTGCCTCTCAGGGTTTGACACTTCCACCTAGATGACCCGTGTTAAGCTCAGCGTGACTAAATGTCATCTTCCCTAGTTGCCACCATACTTACATCAAACCTTTTTCTCATTCAGTTTCTCATTATTGCTTGTCCAGCTACAATCCACGGATTTTTCTCTTTTTGGAAATCTCAGCAAGGCCACAAAAGAAACAAAGCAGAGTAACCATGGTCAACTCATGGACCTTTTATTCTGTTTTGAATATTTACTCTCGAGCACTTGACAAAAGTTCCTCCATCCTGACTCACACCCCAGATGACCTACTTCCTCTTGAGGCTCATGATTCAGCTACTGGGAGTAGCCTATGATCTTTTATTTCCTCCTTAATCTTGATTTGGCCTGTCAACATGACAGTAGTCCCCCCCCTTGCTTAGAGGAAAATTTTGAATGAAGCATCCAATCAGCAGGTGACTGATGACCTAGATGCTGGTATCCATGGCTCCCTCCTAGAAAAATTGGAGTGTACCAAACATGAGACCTTTATGGAAGCACCATTATTCCAGTCACGATGACAAAGGATGTATTGATCAGACGGCATTTGGTTATAAGTAACAGACACCCAGTAAATCAGCTAAGTAACTGCTTTATTATTGTACAGAAGTACAGATGTACAGAAGTCTCAAAGAAGTGAATAGCTGGGCTTCCCTGGGAACTGCTACATCTTCTGGTGACCTCTCCGTCTGCTTTTTCCTTTCTGCTTGCATTGCTCTCTCGTTGCTAAGGAGTGCCTGTTTCATTGATCTCTTCGTGCCTTTCCTAACAACAAGCTCCTGTGTGGCTTGGGGCTGTTATGGCCCTCTCCGTCAGCTGGGCTGGTGGTGGGGGAGCCGTCCAAGGGGAGGGTTGTGATCAGGCATGCTCCAAACATGTGTTTGGAGTTCGGATCCTTCTTCATCGTGGGCGGTAGTGGGGGGCTCCATCCTCCTTCATCTTATATCTTGCCTCTGGTTACGTAGTACTGCACTCTAACGATTTAACTGTGATACACAAAACCTCAAGTGGACGCCTCCATGGGACCCAACACACCTCTCTCACGTAGAGATAAGAAACTTAGTATCTACCAACCAAGAGGAAGGGACTCTCAGGAAGTCTGTGTCTGTCTCTGTGAGAAATAGTATTGGAAACCGATGAAGATCCATTGCTGAAACCCGACAGCGAGATACTTAACGTAGTTACTAGCTGTGCTAACTGATTTAATGAACAGGCAATGTAACAAATGAATGTGTTTACCAAGTTAACTCGTGAAAATGAATATCTGTAATTAAAGCGGCTCACAACTGACAGGCAAACAGGAAATTATTGTTATTATTATACACAAATCATCTTAAAATACCAGAACTTAATAAATGGGGGAAAAAACAAACAATGGCTAGAACTGTCTGCTAAATAAAAAATAATGACGAACACCTGTGGTCTTTTTATAGGACTCCAGTGGAGATTTTTTTTTTTGAAGACCTAATTATGTTTTTGTAATGGTACCATTTCATTATTTCTCTGTAGCATTATTAAAAGAAAATGTCCATATTTTCTCTGTGTAAAAGGTCTGGCACATAGATTCAGGCATGGCGTTTTCTTAATGCTGCAGATACTCTGACAGTCCTAGCTACTTACTGGCAAAGAATATAGCCCTTGGCAAGGCTTGGTTTTTCTCTTTGGTAATACTGGAACCTGGCCAGGGGATAAGGGTGATGTAGACCCCTTCAGACAGATTCTGCCAGCAACTAACTGAGAACTCGTGTAGCCGAGTGGGGGAAAAGAGCCAGCTCTCCAATTAGCGTCCCTAGTCTTGAATCTCAGTTTTGTCCCTTCCTGGCGGTGTATCCTCTGGCGAGTTACTAAACCCCCCTGTGCCTCACTTTTCCCATTTGTAAAATGAGGGTAATCATTATACACATCGAAGAGGATTATTGTTTGAACTAATACCTGAAAAGAACTTATTGTGCCTGGCACATCAGCTACTATTCTTACCTGCGAGTTACCATTCTGTGGGTCTTCTTTAACCAAGCAGGTTCTAGGAATGCAGCACCAGGATGCCCTAGCCATGTAGTTGGGCGGAGCAGCAACATGAGTGGTCCAGATCTCCAGCGCTGGAAATTTATTTTCTTTATAGCACGGAACACCATTTGAAAGGATCTTGCTTACCTATTATCTGCCTCCTGTCACTAGAACATAAGCTCAGAGGAGGGAGTGCTGTGTGGAGGGGGCACCTGGGGATAGCTTTCGGGACAGATGATTCTGTGGACACGTTTTACTTCACCACTGCCCTCTATCCTGGTAAGCGGATATAAATTTGGGAAGGGGGAGAAAGAATTACAGAACATACAAAATATTCTTTTAAGTTGTAAGAGTGGAGATGGGTGAAATTAAAGGCAAGAAATTTGGCCACTCTTGTGAAGATATCTTCCTTTTTTGTTTTTGTTTTTGTTTTACTTCTGGGTCTGGTCCTGGAGCTCACCTCAATTATATATAATGCTCGTCTAAGAGATAAGTATAGAAAAAGAGCATTCTAGAATTTAAAGGAATTGATTCAGGCTGTTGAAGTGGTTGTTCAAAATAATTTCGTGCCTTCCTAAAATGGATTGCGGGAAGGTCGCTCTTCCTTCTTACTCATTTCTGTCATACGCCTTCAGGCAAAGAATTTAAAGAAGTTCACGTATAGTAAAGGGTTCTACATCCCCCTTGAGCTGTTGTCCCTGAAGGGAAGGGTCAAGTAGAAACCATTTCTTCATGTCCCCTGATTCCCTTTGGGCTTTGGTCATATTGCACAAATTGAAGTTGGGATGAATAAAAGAGAAGCGATCAAGAAATGGCAGGAGACAGTCTGCTGAGTGGCCAGCCTTGGTGACTTTCTTTTTTTTTTTTTTTTTTTTTTTTAATTTTTTTTAACGTTTATTTATTTTTGAGACAGAGAGAGACAGAGCATGAACGGGGGAGGGTCAGAGAGAGAGGGAGACACAGAATCTGAAACAAGCCTTGGTGACTTTCAAGCAGCTCTTGTTCTCTAAATTAAAGGAGAAATTGAAGACATGGCCATAAATATAAGACAAAAGTCAATGGCAATGCAATGAAAATCTTACCACTGTGCTCATAGAAGCAGCCCCCTGGTGAGGCAGTAGATAACTACTGTATAGATACTATTGTGTGAAAGTTTTCTCCAAGAACAGACTGAGCTGCAGAAGAGGTAAACGCACATTGCATATGGGAAAGAGTACTGACGGGGGCAGGATAGACCCTACTGAAGTCCTTGGTCTTGAGCCTCTGTGAAAGGCGAGGGCAAGTTGGATTAAGGGATTTTGCAGCCAGGACTTTGGAGTTTTTGCATTTATGGGAGCTAACAAAAAGAGATAGTCTTTGACCCAGAACAATTAGAAAAGAATGTTCTAGAATTCTTGAGTCAGCCCAGGGAAAAAGATGTCAGCAGTGTGGCTAGGAAGAAATAGTTGAATACTCTCAGAAGGCAGCCACCAACATGGTGGTTAAAACCAAGGGCTTTGAAATCAGACATAAATTCAAGTCTCCTCTCTGAAATTTAATATCTGTGTAAAGTTGGGGAAGCTACTTACACCACATAAGCCACGGTTTTCCTCTTTCTGCAATGAAGATAGCAGTCCTTACCTTATGGAATTACTGGTCAGATTAAATAAGATAATAAATAGAAAACAGCATGGTGCTCCCTCAGTATATGGAACTGTCACCATGCAAGCAGTGTGAAATGGTAGAGGTGGTAAGAAATCATATTGATATAGATGACACACTGTCTTCAGGTAATTTAGTCTCTCAAGCCTTTTCTACTTGAAAAGGAGGCTTTCTTCCCTAATTTATTCTGACCCAAAGAATTACACCCTCTTAGATAGACAAAGTGTTATTTAGAGATTTCCAATATGCCACCTTGATTTTAATGTTTACACAGATGAAAAGTGGCTTTTGCAGATTTTCTTTTTGATATACTATGATCTCTCAACATTTAATAAAAAGGATGTATTTTGACCAAAACAGCCCGTCAATTCAGTCAAACATCTAATTTGCCAGATTCTCCCCTCCCTCAACCTGAGTGACAGGCTGTTTGCCAACTTGATCTAATCAACTGAATGTTTTTGGTGCTTTGTCGATACAGACTCAAGTGATTTTTTTGTCTTTGTTATTTGCATGGACAACGGTACTGGATTTGAAGAAAGTGAGTGATCCTGGTGAATTTAAACCATTTGCTTTTGTGTTTCCTTCTTAATTTTGTCCTTTGAGGGCTTACGATCCAAAGGGAATATGTAGGGAGGACCTAGAAGAAGAGACTGGAAAATGAACCTGGAATGGATACTGGGTAATTAATGATCATGCTCTGGGGGTGAGGTTTTAGAACGGAAAGTATGGGCAGCTTAAATGTAACTTGGGGCTTGGCCCTGAGGACCCGTTCCCAGGTTGGAGTTAGGTTGGTTATAAGGAAGCCCTGTTTGTCTCCAATTTCTGTACCCATTGCCCTTCCACCTGTGTAGTGGAAATTTAATTTTTCTTGCCTCCCAGCCTCTATTCCTAATTTTCTTTAAGAAGTAATTCCATCATTTCCTTTTGGTAAATTACCTGTCTCCAGCCAAGTATGGGCTTGCTTTGTTATACTTAAATCAGGTTAGCATTCTCTCTTCTACTTTTGTCACAAGCTAGGTCCCTGCTCTCCTGGGACTCAGATTCATTGGGATTTTAAGGGCAGAAAATGTATTAGGAGCACATTCATCGGAGTGGGGGAAGTATGAGAAGGTTATGTCATTCCTGCTCTCCAGACCCCCAGTCCCACCCTGCTTTCTACATTTTTCTGAGCTTGGTTCTCTAGCCTTCCTACCTCCCTAACCCTAACCCCGTCCTCATAACCTAAGGCTTCCCTATTCTGGCTAAGTTAGTCGGAATCTGTTTATGGGACTTGCAAACAAAGATGGGACTGTCGCCATTGGTTGCCCGGCCAACAGACATTGTCCTCTCTATTGTATGCTCACAGGTCTGCCTCACACAACAGAGGCTGATTATGTATTCACGTTCATGGCATCTCCTGAAGTCAGGTAGAGGTGGCTGTATTCGTTAGCTACGCCTGCTGTAACAAAGTACAAAAACTGGGTGGGCAGGGGGGGCTTAAACCACAGGAATTTGTTTTCTAGTTCTGGAGGCTGGCAGTCCAAGATCAAGGTGTCAGCAGGGCTGCTTCCTTCTGAGGGCTGTAAGGGAATGATTTGTTCCAGACTCCTCTCCCTGCCTTGTAGATGGCTGTCTTCCTTCTCCCCGTGTCTTTACATCACCTGCCCTCCGTGTCCAAATTTCACTGGTGGCTAAGACCCACCTTAAAGACTTCACTCCTTAAAAAATAAATGTTTATTTATTTATTTTGAGAGAGAGAGTGGGGGAGGGGTAGAGAGAAAGGGAGAGAGAGAGAGAGAGAGAGAGAGAGAATCCCAAGCAGTCTCCCGGCTTTCAGCACAGAGCCCAACAAGGAGCTTGATCCCATGAACTGTGAGATCATGACCTGAGCTGAAGTCAAGAGTCAGATGCTCAACCAACTGAGCCACCCAGGTGCTCCAAGACTTCACTTTAATTTGATTACCTCTGTAAAGACCTTATCTTCAAATGAGGTCAGACTCTGAGGTATTGGAGGTTAGGACTTAAATGCATAAATTTTGGGGAGGCACAATTCAAACCTTACAAGTGGCCAAGTGACTCAGTTCTGACCAAAGAGGTTTAAGGGGAATGTTCTTTCTGGAAGAAGTTTTCCTGTGTGGCAACAGAGAGAGATGTATAACGAAAGGGCTTATTCTCTCCTGTCCTGCTTTGGATGCTGTAGTGTTAGGATATAATACTCAGGGTTATGGCAGCCATCTTGTAATCATGAGCTTATATGCTGGAGGCTGAATCTCTACTTTGTAGGAATGTAGAGTAAAAGAATGGAAAAAAGAAAGTAATAAGGATCCATGATGCAATGCTGAACCAACACAGGAACACTTAGCTCCAAACTTAAATATGTGAGATAACTAAATGCCTTGTTTAAATTACTGTCCCTTGTTATCATTCCTCCTTGAGATAGAACCCTCCCTAGATCCAATAAAATCCTCAGTGGCTTATGTCCCCACTCCTTTTCTCATTTCCTCAATATTGCATGTTATTAATGTATCCAGAGTATAAATGTCGGATATCACATCTGATCATAAAATTTCAAGGTCATCCAACTGGGTCCCTTGCTTCTACCTTTTCTGATGCATAGATTTCTCCTGACATCTGGGTCCGTGGCAGAATAAGCCCACAACTAAATCTCTGTTGCATTAGATCACCCCACCCTGGGAAGTACAGTTCATTTCTTTGCCATTTTTCCTCACATTTTACTGGAGGTGTGGTGAATACTGACATGGGGTCATGAAGGAGTGTGGGCATGAGGCAGGCTCACAGAGAAGCTAGCTTTTAAATTAGGGCTTCTTCTCCTTTTGTGTTTTATTTCATTTTAATTATTTATTTGAGTTACTATCCTATAGGGAAGGCCTGATCAAAGTCTTTAACTGCATTGAGGAAGAATAGATGAATAAAACAATTAAAATTGTCCTGGAGAGAGTGACATACTTACCTCCCAGGGTTGTTAGGATTAAATGAGCTAATACTATGTATGAAGCACTTAGTACAGTGCCAGGCTGGGTAAGAATTGCTATGTAAGTATTAACAATTAATGTACAGCTTATCAATTTATCACGCTGCTGATTGTTTATGTGCTTAAAGGAAAGCTGGGACATTTCTGCAGAATCCATAATAGCCTGAGAAGGTGGTACCCAAATTTGACCATGTGTTAAAATCAGCACTAACCAGGGTGATGCCTAGCCCCACTGAATAGGAATCTGGAGTTGAGGCTCGAAAAATCTTCATTTCTAGACTGTACCCCGCACGGTTCTGATGAAGCTGGCCTCATACCCTATGTGGAAATTATTGACAGTCCAAGGACAATGGCAACTTTTTGCTTATCAGATCTTAGCTATAGTGGCAATGGGCCAGGCATCATGGAAAAACCTGGAAGAAATCATTTAATCTAGGCCCTTATTTTGTAGATAGGAGGTTGAAGGCTAGAGCGGTAAAATGACTACTGAAACCACAGAGCTAGTTAGTGGCAGAGATGGAGCCCAAACTCCCACCTGGAACCTTTTCTTTGACCTTCTTTCCTACCCTCTTACCCTCTGCTAAGCTACATACAAATGGCAAGATGGGGCTATCTTCCTAGTACTTCTCCCATTTTCGTGGTGTCTAGAAATGAGTAAGAGTCTAACGTATGTGTTTAATGGTGAATGAATTGTACTTCAACCATCTTCCTCTACCTCTCTGACTCATGTGCCCAAAAGAGCTCAGGTTTGCAACAAGTGGGGAGTTACGAGCTCTACACCGATGGGGCTCAGTCAGACAGGGAAGAGGGGAGGTTGTGTCCTCTGTTACATGCAGATTGGTCCCTCAGGGCTTTTGGGATTCTCATGGATGGAACCTTTTCCTTGCTACCTCCTAAGAGTAAGACTTATGCCTAGAACTTCATCTTGGCCAAGATGCTTGTGGTTCAAGGTTAAAGAAACCAACGTGAGCTTTCTTAAGTAGGAGGGGGTACTTATTGAGAGGAGACTGGCTTATTCCATGGAGCCCAAGCGCCTCAGCGTGAACCACTCCAGGAGTTACTAAACCGCTAGGGACTTAGGCCACCATGTGTTCTTCTCTTGCATCTCTACTCTTCTGTCCCTGCAAATGTGCCTTCTCTGCTTCTCCAGCTGCAAGATCCAAGATGACCAGGCCGTAATTTCTAGGGATTCTCCTTCTTCCCCAATCCCTTATTTATAGGCATAGGCAAAGTTCTCTAGCTGCCTTTAGGTCACAATTCCAAACTTCTTGGGTAAAGCCTTTATTTGCCCACATGGGGCCATGGGGCCATATGTTCTTGGATTAGCTCTGGTTAGGGCCTCTGGGGTCCTAGCATTAGCATTACAGAATGCCCACGTGAGTGTCAGAGTAGCTGTGGACAAAGTGTAGCTCTTGCAGATAGTCTGGAGGGAGGTGTGTGTGCATGTGTGTGTGAGATGGCAGACTCTCTAAGCGTCTACGGGAGGTGGGTTTGTCAACTTTACTATGAAAACAAACAACCCCCAAATCCCAATGACTTACGACAATAAACATTTACATCTCACTTTACATGTGCTGTGGCTCTGTGCCACGTGTCTTCTCAGCCAGGACTCAGGTGGAAGAAGCGGCCCTTCTCTGGGAAATGTCTTTCTTGTCACAATGAGGAAAGAACAAGAGGCAGGGCCAAACTATGCACCTGCTCTGAAAGCTTCCCCTTGGAAGTGGCTTGGCTGGAGTCTGCTCACAGTCCGTTGGCCAAAGAAGTCCCAAGACCAAGCCTAACGATGAGGGAAGGAGCGCACACCACCTCCAGGAAGACTCTGCAGTTCCATCATTGATGGGCAGGCGGGGGGATCCTTTACAACTAAGTGTGAACGATAACAGTCGGTTGCAGCAGGTCTTAATAACGGCAACAATAATTAACCTTTAACAAATGTTTAAAATGAGCTAGACAGAGTGCAAAGAGGCTTATGCAAATTGCCTCATTTAATTATCCCAATAACCTTATGAAATAACCACTATTGCCCTCATTTTATTGACTAGAAAATGGAAGCTTATATAGGTTGAACAACTTGCCTCCTGCTACAGCCTGTAAGTGGGACTGCCCGGATCCAACCCAGGTGCTCACGGGGAATGCCACCTGTATCGGTTTCCTGTGGCTGCCGTACCAAATTACGACAAACGTAGTGGCTTAAAACAACACGCATAGAGCTCCTTTTCCGGTTGTTGCAGCGAGCGGCACCGTGAGCAGCGGTCTCGCAGGACATCTTACACAAGGCCGTGCCGGAAGTCCTGCACGGGAACCAGTGCCAGCACCCAAAGTTTTTGGAGGGGGTGGAGCTGTAGATCACCTTGAAGAGCTACAACTCTCAGGAGGACAAATGCTTCTCGGCACCATCAGGCTTAAGTCCACTCCCCACTCCAGGTTCACCGTATTTGGGGCGACCAGCAGCACCGTGATGAGGCCAAGGCTCTGAACTTTTCCCACATAGACACTGAGGCACCGAAGAAACTCAACGACTATAAAAAAATTAGGCAAGAAACTGGCCAAAAAGTATGATGCCTTTTTGGCTTTAGAATCTCTTATTAAACAGATCTCACGAATCCTGGGCCCAGGCCCGAATAAGGCTGGCAAGTTCCCTTCCTTGCTGACCCACAATGAGGACATGATGGCCAAGTGAAGTCCATGATCAAATTCCAGATGAAAAAGATGCTGTGTCTTGCCGTGGCTGTTGGGCACGTGAAGATGACAGATGATGAGCTTGTGTACAACATCTAATCAGCTGTCAATTTTCTGGTGTCATTGCTCACGAAGAATTGGCCGAATGTCTGGGGTTATACATCAAGAGCACCATGGGCAAGCCCCAGTGCTCATGCTAAGGCATAGTTTAAGAAACACTAGTGCTACTAAAAACCCAACTAACAAACCAACCAACACCCCCCCACCCTGCCCCACTCCATCTATTATCACATAGTTCTGAAGTCTGACCTGGGTCTCACTAGGCTAAAATCAAGGTATAAGCAGGGCTGCATTCATTTTTGGACACTTTAGGGGAGAGTCCATTTCCTTGCATTTTCCAGCTTCTAGAAGCTGCCCCCATCCCTTGATATGTGTCCCCTTCCTCCATCTCTGAAAGTCTGTAGTGGTGGGTTGAGTCCTTCTTGCATATTACTCCAACCCTGCTTGCATTGTCATATCTACTTCCCTTTCTCCTCTGCCTCTCTCTCCTACTTTTAAGGACCCTTGTGATTACATTGAGCCTATCCAGATAACCCGGGATTATTTCTCCATCTCTAGGTCCTTAATCACACCTGCAGTCTCTTTTGCCATGTAAGGTGACATATTCAAGGGTTCTGGGGATTAGAATGTGGACATCTTTGGGAGAGTGTTATAATGCCTACCACACAGCCTTCCTTCGGTGCTGTATATGGCCTCCAAGAAACCTCTGAAAGAAAGGACAAAGCTAACCATCCCTCCCGCTCTCATTTACTGATATTTCCATAAATCAAGAGCAATAGTGCTTATGCACAAATAAAGAGAGAGAGACAGTAAATCAGGGAATCAACATAGAGCTCAAAGCTGATTGTCTGTTTGTTAGTTGTGTAGGAGAGAAAGCCTATTGCTGGCTCTTAAAGTAGAAAAACCAACTTATTTCATTACTAGTGTTCCTGGCATGATGCCATAATTAATATATGGTAACAATATTACTAAGAACGAAAACATACAATTATGCCCTTAAAAATGTCAACATGAAAAGTAAACTTAATAAAAGATAGGCACAGAAACATATATAACAAAGATTATCTTTAATAATGAAATTATTTATGATCAAACATTTATACTTAATTTCAGTTCAATTCTAAAATAGTCACAGTAATGTCATGATTAAATATTAATGCTAGCAGAAACAACCTAATTGGGAGGTTATTAAAGCTTCAAATTAAGTTTCTTTTTCTTTTCCTAACCAAAAAGTTCTGCCTAGAAGGGCATCAGGGGATTTTCAGCACATGTGTTTTATTCACATTGATTTGCTGGGCTGAGAAAGGGACTGCGTCAAAAGAGGTTAAGCCCAAAGTCCCAGGCAATATCATGGGACATTTTCTGTCTCTCCTTTGACTAACCAGAGGAGTGGTCATTACTCTTGCCTTTCTTGGAGCAGAGCTGGCTGGAGCTTGGAGTATAACAAGTTATCGATTGCTGCCTAGTGAACCACCCCAAAACTTAAAAACAACCACTTTATTGCACACAATTCTGTAGGTCAGCAATTTGGGCTGGACTTGAGCTTGTCTCATCTGGGGTCACTTCTGGTTGCTTGACTGGAGCTGGGTATCTATGATGGCCTAACTCACATTTCTGGTGATTGGTGCTTGGCTGTCAGTGGGGTCACATGTCTATGTGAGCCTAGTCTAGGCTTCTTTATATGGTGGCTGAGTTCTAAAAACAGCAAGAGAAAGACAGAGTAAACCTTAATTTGCAAATGTCATTTGAGCCTCTGCCTAGGGCTTGTTCGCAGACCATCCTATTGGCCAAAGGAAGTCACATGACCAAGACAACAGTCCCATTGGAATGATCTATACCTGGGCATTGATAGAAGAAGGCACGATTCACTGGAGACCATGACTATCCATCAACCTCATGGGAAATTATCTAGCATGCATTTAGGATTCTCCAGAGATAAATGACACAGAAAAGGGAGTATGAATGTTTTATGCTCTCCATATCCTAATAGGTTTGTTGTCCCCAAGAAAGAAGCCATGCACATTTTGGTCATTCAAGAGCAAGCTCCCTGTACAGGTTCCTCTTACCTTCTTAATGCTTTGGCCAGAGATGGAGTGCCCATGATCAAAGACTCATGAATTGTTTAAATCTCTTCATAAGCTGAGAAGCATGTGACACCCATTCTGCTCTGACAGGACCCTAGACTGAACATCACCTCAGGAGTCTAGGCCATTACTCTTCAGTGGCAAAGCCCAGATTCAGATTGTGCTTCTGCAAAGAGTTGTATGCATACATCGTTGTGCCTCTGGATGTACTCTAACAGATTTTCTCCCTATGTACTCTATCAATTACTAGGAGAGGATTGTTGATATCTCCAACCACAACTGTGGATTTGTCAATTTCCCTTTTTAGTCTATTGGGTTTTGCTTCATACATTTTGAAGCTCTGTTATTGGGTATAATTTAGAATTGTTAGATCTTCTCAGCGATTTACCTTTTGTCATTAGATATTAGGTACTATAATACCTGTAATGTTAGAAATATCATTAGAAGATTCTGGGTCGTATCTATGTTTTGAAGTCTGCTTTGTTTAATATTAGTAAAGTCCCTTCAGCTTCCACATAATTAGCATTTGTACGATGTCTTTTTCCTATTCGTCTATTTTAAACTTACCTATATTCCTTTGCTTTGGCTGCTTTTGGGATTTTTTTTAATCATTGGCTTTCAGCAATTTCATGATGGCATTTTGGTGCAGTTTTTCTTTAAGTTCATTCAACTTCTGGTTCATTGAGCTTCTTGAATCTGTGGGATTGTGGACCTCTGGATGAATGTTCTTTCTTTGTCAATCTTTTTTTTTTTTTAATGATTATTGACAAACAAATCAGAAACAGAGTTTGAATTTGCCAAGACACAAAAGAACACAATATTGATTCACTAACTGAGGTTGGGACAGAAACAACCAGCTTGGTAAACACCAGGAAGAGTCAATTCATTTAAGGATCAAAATTTTCTATCAGGAGTCAGGATAGTTGGCCCTTGTCTATACCTGCCAGGTATGTGCTATGTAAACTTAGGCAAGTCACTTCTCCTTTAGTATCTCACCTTTCTTGTCTTGAAAATGAGGGATTTGGGTCTTCTGAAGCCTCTGCCAACCCCTATATTTCAGTGTTCCATGAGTTAATGCAGCCTTTTCAAAGCATGCTTCAGAAAACAGGAATCTCATGTAATGATTTAGAGGAAAAATCGTGTCTCCTTGTTCAAAGGCATCTGGGAAACTTTGCATACTATTGTATTTCATAGAATCTATAATGTTGTTAAATGAATACATACCATTACTTTATGCTCAACCAAGAAAGGCAAACTGCTACCAACCAAACCATGAAACCATTGAAAGACTTCTATAATATTTATGTAAATATATGTATTTTAAACAAATGATCAGAAGAGTCCAATTCAACATGAAGGAAGCCTAAGCAACTTAATTTGCTTACATTTTCTTCTTTAACACCCAAGAGTGATTTTGATGACTCTAAGTCATTGGCTCTTGTGTGATTTTACAAAGTATCCTCTTCTGTATCTTCTTCTATGTCATCAAGAGTTTGGATGATGCAACATTTCTTAAAAACATGCTCCACTATTGTTTCTGGGATTTTCTTCCAAGCCCCTGACACCCACTCTGCAAATTTTCATGCATATGTTCGGGCACAGCTGTTTTCTGGCTGACTACAACTGTAAGATGCATTTTGATTTCAGAAATGTTAAAATGTGGGAAAAAATGTGCATTTTGGAATGAAGGAAATATGGTATAATCCCTTCCAAGATATACATAATGCATGATGCATATTTAAGGCTCTGAGATATCCTACACTAAAAAAAGTCTGTTTAACTATTTATCCCAGTGTTTCCCAAACTTAACTGACCCTGGAATCTGGGCCCAATCCTAATATTTTCAGGACCTTAAAAGAGTATAAATGGAAGTCTATATACCAACATCTAAGTATTGAAAGTTATAAATTAAGCTAACAATACATTATATGGTATATGCTATATCTTCCTATCTTGGCAAATATACCTTCCTAATTACCTGGAAATCCAGGTTTGAATTCAGAATTCTTGGACACCTTGGACCTCTGTTTTGGAAGAGGTTGGCTCCCAGATCATGGTCTATTCTCTCTTCCATTTCACCCCTGGGTCCCATGCTATAAGAAGCCCCAATACACATGTGTGGACACTCCAGCTGCACATCCATATCCAAGTTTCTTCCCCTGGGAGCATGGAGGCTGTTTGGGTATGACGAGTGTAGACTAGAGGAGCCATGTGGGTTCTGAGTAGACATGTCTCCTTGGACCTGTGGATTCCTTATCCCAAAGGGCACAGGTTGGGGAGGGCCAGAGTAGCCCTCTGTTCCTTAAGACCTAGGTCAGGGGCTTCTCTTTCAGGGACCCAAAGATGGGATTGCTGGAATATTTTTATTACATAACACCTATCAACATTCCATGGAATAGGCAACATTTTCCAAGAGCTCCTCTGATGGTGGGTGGTTCTATTGGTGAATATGCTTGTACTTTCTTTCCCTTTCTTTTTCTCTCCTCTTCTCCACTGTTTGTTTTAAACCCTTCTTTAGTTGATTTATAGCAACCAATTTTTGTACAACACCTTTACCCCCTTCCAAAGACATTCATATCCTTTCTTCTCTATAGCATCTTTAGGGGGCACTGGGGGAAGTAACAGTACCCTCTTTTGATACTTTTGGTAGCTGAGGAAAACAGTGGAACAGAGCATTAAAACAACTGGTCCATGCCATTGAGAGCAGTAACTGTGTTAGGCTGGACCTCCAGACTCCACTTTGTCACTGCCAAGAGAAGAAATCAGTGGTACCTTATCTGTTAAGAGTGTGGACGTATGCATTAATGGATGCCTATGACAAGTTCCTAATTGTCATGTTTGTGCAGGGAGATGCTGTGTAGTAGGATGCAGAGGGTTGTAGCCAACGAAGGACAGGGATCTGGAAATAAGACATGTAGATCCCCTAACTCAGTCACCTCTCTCCCCAAATCTATTGCACAAAAATCTTGATATCAATTCAAGTTAAATGAAGGGAATTTGTTTTACCATCTGGAACAGTCTCTTGGCCCTCTTAGAAGTGTGAAAAGAGGAGCTCTACCAATGGAATGGAGACAAAATCCTGTTAAGTTGGGCCATAACTCTGTAGCGAGTGGCTAAGAACAGTGTGTGTGTGTGTGTGTGTGTGTGTGAACACTAACCACCTATTTACAAGTATAACCCCCACCCCACCCCAAGGTAAGCTTTTGATTCTATGAACAAAAGGAGAGATACTTCCCTTCCTCTTTTCCAGAAGCCTATACTCTAGAAGTCTTATCTTCTAGATGAGTAGAAGCTGGACCTTGGAAGTCCCTGTAACTCTCCTTCTGTTTGGTGTTTGACCATGAAGGTGAATGTACCCAGGAGAAGCCCCCTGCTCTGTTCAACCCAACCGGACAAGTTTACCCAGATTGACAACACTGGTAAGGTCCTTCCATTTTTCAAAAGGTTTGGAACTCAACACTCCCCTTTCAGGGGCTTTATGTACCTCCAACCACAGGTCTGCAGTGTAGGCCAGCTCCTTATACCTCCATTACAACAGGAGACTAAAGAATGCTAATTTCTTTTCTGGCATGGTACTTAAAATTCTCACTCTGAGCCAATTCACACCACAACCAGACTAGTTATTAGGCTGGTGTCAGTAACACCTCAGGTTCCATCGTATCTCTATGAAGGGTGGTATATTAATTGGGGTCTCTAAGGCTGTTGTTAGTGAGAATTCTAAAGCACAATTAGTGTTAATAGCCGCTATAATTGACAAGAACACTTTTGTTGCCTCTCTAAAACGCTTTGTCCCTTACACTGAAAGCCACAACACATGTATGTATAATCAGGAAACCCGTGGAAGACAGAAGACTAGTGTAATTAGAGTGACAGGTGACAGATTTAGCCTTTCAAATTAAGACCTAGAGTTAACACTGCCTTTATCCCCCCAGTCCCTAATCTAGTGGTATTATTTGCATGACTATAACCCTCTCCAAGATTATGCAGATGTTCTATATGACTGATATTTACTTTAAATATATGTCAAATATCCACGAGCTGAAAGAGAAGTTCAATGCAATTTGTACTTATCAAGAGGTGGGTGGCTAAGGCCAGAGCCACTATTTATCTTTTGATTTCTGCCCTAGTCTTTATGAATAAATAAGAATATGAGTCTCTGGGAAAACACTATCCATAGGGGAAAAGTCAACAGTAAGCGTGTGTTTGATGCTGTAGGACTCCTTGTTTTTTACGTTGCACCTTCTGAAGGATTGAGTCAGTGGTGATTTTCTTGTATGATCCAGCTGCACTCAAATGCTCCATGAAATGGTTCTACATCCTAGAGGAATTATTATCACTGATTTTTAAGGCTCCTCTCCCTATTGCCTTTCTCTCTGATTTCTGTAATAATTTTCTTGAGATAAATGCTATGTCCCACCTGAATAAAATATCAATTTTGGGAATGAAAGGAAGACAGAAAAGTTTGGGGAAAATAGAAGAGAATTCAGGTCAAGAATAGAGACTGGAAGATAAGAATTCTGGAAAGGTCATTGCCCACAGGATGGGACGGAGGACACAAGGAGCCCTGAGAGAACAAACACTTCATTTTGGGCACTAATGCTTTTCTACTACCACACAGCAAACCTGGAGTGTCCAGGAAGCATTTCTGGCCACCACCCTGAGGGTTTTACATTTGTTTGCTCGTTTGTTTACCTGCTTATTTCTATGAAAACCCCATCCAAAGTTGTGTTTGTTTGTTTGTCTGTTTGTTTGTTTGCTGTTCTAGCAGTGAGTTCACAGGATCTGGTCAAATAGACTGCTTTGTGATTTTTAAGACACCCAGAGAGTATAGCAGAAGTGGGAGTCATGTGTTAAATAAATATAGCAGTCCTTACCAAATATTTCCAACCCTCTGCCTTGTAGACGCATGGTAGGATTACACTTCCTGCTCCTCTAATGGTTGGATGGAGCTGTGCACCAGTCCAAATCAATGGGGGTGTGAGTAAAAGTAATGTTTGTCTTTTCTAGGGTGGGATGTCTCATTCCTGGTGCAAGACTGTCCAGAGCTCCCTTTTACCCTGGCATAGTTGTCAATAAGATTTGGGGGAAGTGGGGGTGGCTGCTCCATCCACCTACATCTCTGAATGACTGCAATGACAAAGGACATGAGCTCCTCTACTGACCTAGGATGGGCATGTGTTGTGAATGACCACTGTTGCTATAAGTCCCTGAGCTTTTGAAATCGCTTGTTACTAGAGCATATTCTAGCCTATTCTGATGTATGCAGTCAGTTTGAGACCAAGTCTGATGCACAAACTGTAAAGATTGTTCTGGCTACAGATGCATGTCTCAGTCGGGGTTTTCCAGAGAAACTGATTAAGAAGATTGTGTGTGTGTGTGTGTGTGTGTGTGTGTGTATGTGTATGTTTGTGTGTGTGCATGTGTCTATAAAGAGATTTGTTATAAGAAATTGACTCACGTGACTATGGAGGCTGAGAAATCTAAAAAATCTATCACCTGCAAGCTGGAGACCCAGGAGATCCAAAGATATAGTTCCAATTTGAGTCCAAAAGCCTGAGAACCAGGAATGACAATTACTATAAATTCTGGTCTAAAAGCCTGCGGGCTTAAGACCCAGGAAGAGCCAATAGTTCAGTTTGAGTCTGGAGTCAGCAACAGACAGACTCATGTCGCAGCTCAAGCTCTCAGGCAGAAGTTCCCTCTCATTTAACCTTTTTGTTCTCTTCAGGTCTTCAACTAATTGGGTGAGGCCCATCTGTATTAGGGTGGGCAATCTTCTTTATTCAATCTACCAATTCAAATGTTAATCTCACCCTAAAACACCCTTACAGACATACCCAAAATAACGTTTGACCAAATATCTAGGCAGCCTAGGGCCCAGGTAGAGTTGAGACATAAGTTTAGCTGTCATGAGATGCATTTGAGGCATCATGGGAAACAAATTCATTCTATGGTGAACAAATCTAGGAGCCAATAGGGAGTAATGGAATCTGGTGTTAAGACCAGTCCATTTGGCCAATGAGACTCCAAGGACCATTTTAGTGCAAGAGGGACAAATGTCTGGGGCTTATCTGTGAAAGCCACGTTATATAACAACCCCTCTTGACGTGCCAATGTGTGTTCCCATCTTGAATCTTTCCAGGGTACACAGGGTTCATATAGTTCTGATCTTGAATTTGTTTTCTCTAGTGCTCTTTTTGAAGGATGGGAAGGGCCTTTACCTCCTTCTTAGAAAGTCTTGTTATTTGGGCCTTAAAGTTGACTTTTTGGCAAAATGTTGCCAAGAGGACAATTTCCAGGGAAAACAAAACAAACCAACTGTAAGTTGGAGAGTCTACTTCACAGATCACTACACTTACCAGCTATGGTTATTCTAACTTTCATTACACATAATCCCACTAGTCTCCAAAGAGAGGCTGGCTTTCTGTGGATTTGAAGAGAATGTCAAAAGAAGGGTTAGCTCTTAAGACTGGGGTTAGGATCTAAAGGTATAAGACAAAAACTGTGTATAATCAAAAATTTCATTAAAAATATTTCAAATTTGGGGCACCTGGGTGGCTCTGTCAGTTAAGAGCCTGACTCTTGATTTCAGCTCAAGTCGTGGTCTCACGGTTCATGGGATTGAGCCCTGTGTTGGGCTCTGTGCTGACAGCATGGAGCCTGCTTGGGATTCTCTCTCTCCCCCATTCCCTCTGTGCCCCTCCCTAACTCACACGTGTGTGCTCTTTCTCTCTCCCTCAAAATAAATAAATAAACTTAAAACTTTTAAAAAATATTTTAAATTCACTAGGACATATAGCAAACATGGTTTAGGGGATACAGTATCAAACCTTAATACTTCCAGAACTGCCGTCTTCTCCTTAAAGTGTTGGAATCATGGTTTCTTGAGTTGAATAGATCTTGAGTTTCTTGCTTATGTGTAGTCACAGTATTATGTTAAAAACTCTTTTTTCTTCCTGAGTACATTCAACTGACTTTATAGAGACTGCATGTTTGTATATGGGGATTCCACCGGCCTTCCTGCTGTGTATGGCCGACATTAGTGTAAGAGAAGTTCAATTTAGAACCCAGTGTGGACTAGTACATGAAGTTTAAAAATTCTTGGCATTCTTTAGCAGACTTCTGCCCATCTTAGATGTCCTTAAAGGTCACCAGAGCAACAACCCCAAGGAATCATTTTAGTGGCAGATTTTCAAAAATTAGCTTTGAGCTCAATTTCTTGTTAAGTGAAAGTGATTAAAAAGGATTTCAAGCATGCAGCCCATGACGGCTGAAAGTGGCAGATGGTGTGAGCTAGTACATTATGTCAAGGAATCCATGTACATTTTTGCAACCATTTACAGCTCTTGGTACATATTAATACTCCCAGAATGCTGTCATCACAGGAGCCTGGCCAGCTGACCCTTGTCAAATGTGCCATTTCTTTTTTGTCTCTAAAAGGCTTCATTTGAGTTGCATTTTCCTATCTCCTCCTAGGAGAATCTTGTTTGGAGGTTTTGTTAAGAATTCAAGGCATTCAGAATTACTCATTGAGTCTCTTATTTCATCTATCTCTCATTTGTCTGGGATAGATGTTGGGAGCTGGGGAACTTTTACTCCTTGGCTGCTCTGTCTATTGTGAGTGACTTCCTCCTCCACACAGTAAGACCTCAGGGAAGACAGAGGCAATGAGGCTTCATAAACTTCTGCTTACTGACTGTATAGCCACTGCAGTAGTGAGAAACACACATTTTGGTAGGCTAGGTGGTCCAAATCAAACTGCCTAATCTAGGTGGGTCTTGTCCTTGTGTGCTGTTGCATTAGCAGAAGAAAAGGTCTAAAACCTGATCTTGCATTGACCCAGTAAATTGCACAAGCCGCTACTGTCTTTTTTGGAGCAATAAACTTCATTTGCAAAATATCTGGGAAAACTGTAAAACTGACCCAGCCTTTGTCTAACGTCTAGCTCATCTCTTACCTCACACAAAGCTGTTTTGCAGTTTGGGGCAGTCTTGCCAAAGGACTTCCTCGAATGTGACCACTCTTTCTCGTACTTGACAAACCATGGAAGCCTGAGCCGATCAGCAGAGCCTACCATCTATCCATGGTTGGGGTACAAGCAGCGCATTGGAGATGGTAGATAATCTCCAGGGCATTTTTTTGAATATCTTGAACTGTTTGGGTTCTAACTGTAGGGATACTTTGGCCATGGTAGGGGGAAGTGCTCCCGGGCAACCAAGAGCAGAAAAGGAGGCTGCCATGCTTTCAGGGTCACACTTGAGTCACTCTCTGCTGCAAGGTGGCAGCCGGCAGCATCAAGGGGGCTGATTCACAGGCTCTGGGCTGAGGATCCCTTGTGATATTTGAGGAGAAACCCCCAGGAAGAGGCTGGACTTTAGATAACCTGAGCATGTGGGGACTTGGATTCACTATAGTTGGAATACTACAAGAAAAGTAATTTCACTGGTACCAGATCCTTGTACCTTTTTCCCCAGGTTCTCTCTGGTCCAGAACTCATTCCCATGTCTTCTCTCCTTGAGCTCACCCCATTTTAACAATAGTTAAAATAGTTTTATGGGCTCTGGAAGGGTCTACATAGCATAACAAATTAGTCATGAAGAAGACTGGACAGCCCAGACATTGTGAAATGTACCCATGGCTGACTTTTCTGTGGCTGTCTTTTGAGACCTGGGTGACAAGATGACACCCAGTGGGTAGTAACAGTGCTTTTCTCTGAAGGAAATGAATGTTCCCACTGCCAATCATCCAGGAGAGTGATTAATCTGGGGCAGAAAGTGAGAAAGCTTTGTATGCTGAGGTGGTAATGAAGGTTGTAAAGTTATAGTGCTCATCGTTGGCATTAATGTTGTAATTGTGTTGCCTGGGGCAGGTCCCATGGGAAATGGATCAAGGCAGTCAAATTTCGACAGGAAAAGAGAAGGAAAAAGTCAGCTGGTGCATTGTGAAGAGGGTGGATCCCTGAGAAGTGGAGATGAATCATGAGCCCTCAGGGGAAATCCATGATAGAAAAGAAAGACTTGGCTGACAAACAGGACAGTCTACTCTGTTTTGCTGCAGGCCAGCCCTGACAATCAGCAGATAGGCACTGGAGCATCTGTTCAGAAGATACCTGTTGGATTATTTGTTCCTTAACTCGCATTTCCACCAGGTATTTCTAATGACCCAAGAACCTGACAGCAGCTCCTTATCTGGTTTCACTTGGGAAGCAAATGGAGCTCATTGGAAAACAAACGACCTTTATTCCTCCATTTTCTAGGGAGTCCAGACCCCACTCTTGAGTGTCCAGGGCCTCCATTACTCAGAGATGCATTAGGTGACTTCATGCCCATGCATGGTTCCAGCCTTACTGGAAAACCCTGCTCTAAGTAAAAATGTCTTCCCTCTATTACTAGTTGCCTAGAACCCCCGCGTTCTCTCCATGGGCTAAGTGTTATGTTTCCAAGAGGCCTGTATAATAATGCAAATGCCTACAAATAGGGAGTACACTCAGCTGTGGTCCGCTCATAATGCTGGGAATAGTTTAGCCCTGAGTTCCCCGATGTGGGCACTTGTGATACAGATGATGGTTGTAGGTGGTACCCGCACAGTCTAATCTGGTATCCTTTTTTATTTTATATTTTTATTTGTGCAATCACTTTCCATTTAAGGCAGGTGGGCCTACTGACTAATGTTAAAGATACTACATTTACTTAAATAAATGTATTATATTTTTAGAAAGGCAACTTGAAGGAAAATATTAAGTACATTATAGATAGATGCACATGGAAAATACCTTGAATGGTTCGAAGTTTGGGAAATAACTGGTGTAACCACCTATCTTATTTCATAGATGGAAATGCCCTGTAATGGAGGTGTTGTGAGTTCTTGGCATTCAAAAATTGAATAACAGAGTAACGATGGGTGCTGGGCACAACTGGAAGGAGTGTAGGAAAGGGACTGATTGATCATGGGGGCCAGGTGGATTAGTAGGTGAAACCCCAGTTCTTGCTGTGACTCTTCCAAGAGACAAGGTCCTAGGTGACCATTATTTCATCTCCCTCTCAGGTGAGAGCCTAGAGCACTGGGCTGGACAGATCAGTGTCTGTGCATAGACTTCCTTTCCAGAAGCAAGGAACCTAAAATTAAGCAATAGACCATCCCCTGGGATATCCTTCCAGAAGGTGATAGTAGGAATGACAGATGACATTGGAGGCTAAGATGAGGGCAAGACATGGGGCAGTGGACACACTTCCAAGAACAGGACTTAGAAATTACCCCAAAGGCTTTAGGATGTGACCAAAGGTGATTGTAGGGTGTTTTGGTCTTAGCTATGACCAAGAGGGCACCTGAGCTTTCTCTACTGACCTCAGAGGGTAGGACCCTGGGTTTTCCTGAACTTTATTCCCTCAGGGACCAGCTAGTGGCTTTGAAGAGCTAGATGGTCTGCCACTAGACTGGTCTTGCTCACAAGTCTCCTCAAGCCTGTGTGTACATAGTTGGATCCCTGCAAGCATTTTCTGATGAATGAATGAATGAACATTTATTGATCTAAGCTGAGTTAGATGATCTTGAGAAGATATTTCACCTTGCTGAACCTCAATGTTTTCATTTGTAAAGTAAAATTACACAGTTGGCTACATCATACTCTCGGTTCAGTTTGCCTCGTAAGGTGGTTGTGTGATTAACTACACACCACTGATGATAATCATCTATTTTTGGAGTGCATACTGTATGCCAGGTACTGAACCAAGAACCTCCCATGCATTCATCTATCCCAGTTATCCCCACGAGGGCAGTACCCTCTTCAGGACAACTGCAGAATTTACAGGACCCAGTGCAAAATAAAAATGTGAGACTGTTAAAAACCACTAAGAATTTCAAGATGGGGACTGCAGAGTACAAAACCAGGTGCGAGGCCCTGCTAAGCATGGGGTTCTGTGCAACTGCAGATGCCACCCACCTGTGAAGCTGGCTTTGACTATTGTTTCCCATTTTCAGATGATTTAATGAAGGTGCAAAGCAGTCCACACTCCTACAAGGTCACTGGCTGCTAAGAAGCACATGGGATCCATTTCCTGGCAGGTGGAGATGCCAGGTTTGTTGCCACCAGTCTATAGCACCTTTCTAGGAAGACAGTGCATGCAGAAAGAACTTTGCAGAAATATAGTGTGATTTTCCTTTCACCAAGAGGTGCAGCCTTACAATAAAGACCGTAAAAGGGCTGTAAGGTGAATAAGTTCTGGGGATCGAATATACATCAGGGTGATGATAGTAAAACTGTATTGCATACTGGAGATTTGCTGAGAGAGTAGATCATAAGTGTTCTCACCGCACATGCAACCAAAAAGATAACTATGAGGTGATGGATGTGTTAATTAACTGGATTGTGGGGGCACCTAGATGGCTCAGTCAGTTAAGTGTCCGACTTTGGTTCAGATCATGATCTCACAGTTCATGAGTTCGAGCCCCTCATCAGGCTATCCACTCTCAGTGCGGAGCCTGCTTCAGATCCTCTGTCTCCCTCTCTCTCTGCCCCTCCCTGACTCTCTCTCTCTCTCTGTCAAAAATAAACATTTTTTTAAAAATTAAAAAAATCAACTTGATTGTGTTCATCATTTCACAATGTATATGTATATTAAGTCATCACATTGTATGCTTTAAAAAAAATCATGTAAAAAAAATCATGCCTTTCAACTTACATAGATATAGTTTTTATCTGTCGATCATACCTCGATAAAGCTAGGGTGGGGGGAGAAAACCAGAAAGAAGAAGCCACAGCAATGAGGAAATTTCTGGGAACCACTCTCTCTCAGAAATATTAGCTGGCCTGAAGGGATTCCTAATTCCCACACAAAGCACTTTCTCCCCACACTGTCTTCCACCCTCATTTAGAGACCATAAAATTACCACAGGTACTTCTTGGTTTGAGGCCATCAACATGAGTTTACAAAAGGGGAGGTCCTGCCTAATCAGCACAATTAATATCGCCTGTGAAGTGTTTTGAAGCTGCCTCGGGGAATGAAGTCACCAGAATCCGCCTGGGCTTTGAGGAGCCTTTCAGTCCAGAAGACAGGCAGAGTGTTGGGGATGAAATTGGTGTCTGCCAATGAAGTGCTGAGGACAAAGCCAGTTTGTCAAAGGCTCCTGTGAACCCAGTAGATGAGAAGTCCTGACTCATCCCTTCACAGAGAATTCTTCAGTTGCTCACCCTACCAGCTTCCAGGGGAACACACCCTACTGGCCAGAACACTCCCCCAAAAGCCTTGTTTCTGTGCTGACATCATCTCTCACCCACACTTTACTTCCTCTTTGGGAAAGGGGGTGCTGTGTTCAGAGAAATCAAGTCCCAAGTGTGGTTACAGTTGATGTGTAGAACCTATGCCTATAGCAAGACTTTTTTTTTAAGTGGTTTTTTAATTAATTTTTGAGAGAGAGAGAGTGAGAGACAGAGTGCGAGCAGGAGAGGGGCAAAGAGAGATGGAGAAACAGAATCCGACACAGGCTCCAGGCTCTGAGCTGTCAGCACAGAGCCTGACGTAGGGCTTGAACCCACGAACTGCAGAATCATGACCCGGGCCGAAGTCGAGGCTTAACTGACTGAGCCACCCAGGCGCCCCAAGACTTATTTTTAAGTCAGTGAACAACACCATTGACCCCAATTGAGAACTGTAGAGGTTGACTATCACAACCAAATGGAGACTACCCTACAGGCAAGTGGTGTGCTGTAGAATTCTTCACCTCTTCTCATGGCCTGAGAGGG